>NC_053391.1:280710228-281019626 GCF_905171765.1 Bufo bufo
TCAGTAGGCAGGTGAAGAAAAGTGCTCATTAGAGAGTGTAGACTGCTCCTGTCCCCCACCCCCATCCCCCGCAGTCATATATAAGTTAATTGCAAATCTTATTAAAAAAATAAGGGCAAAAGCGAACCACATATATAAATACCCACATAGGTAGATGTTATCATGCTGGGTGGCGTCTTCACGTAGACTCAACAGAGTTCAAAAATCTCCTCAAAGGTTTCCGAAAACAAATCTGAAAAGAGGAAATTTATATTTAATAGAAGCACTGATCTTCATCTACAGTCCAACATGTATGGGGCATCAAGTAAGAGCTTTGAGAGTTAAACCACTCTAAATTCCGCATTCAGACCCTTAGGTTTCAATATTTGTAATTTATAGATCCAAAAAAGTTCCCTTTTTAAGGATGGCAACGCAATTCCCCCCCACGTCTCAGTATGGGTACCTGATCAATGATGCGAAAGCGTAAATCCCTTTCAGTATGTTTCGCTTCAGTGAAGTGTTCAGATACAGGTAAGTCTAGCCTCTTCTCACGGATAGTGTACCTGTGCTGGTTGAGTCTGATTTTAACGTCCCATGTCGTCTCACCGACCTATAACAGGTGGCATGGACATTCAAGTAAGTATATTACATAGAGTGAATCACAGGTAAGATAATATTCAATAGTGAAATCGGCCCCTGTACCTAAATGTGTGAATGTAGGTCCTCTCACCATCAGAGGACAATTCAGTTATTACAGGGGTAACAACCTGTTCTGGTGGAACTAAAATATAAACTAAACGTTTGTTTCTTAGTATCTATGTCCTCCCTAACCAACCGATCTCTCAAGTTCTGTGTACGTTTAAAGGACTTTAGCTGGGGGGGGACATTAAACTCTGGTATATGTCTAAAGTTACTGCCAAGGATTGGCCAGTGTTTCCTCAGGACATCGCTTATTTTAGTACTCAGATGTATAATGGGAGTCAAAGGGAATACGTTTCGCATTCATTTTATTGTTTTTTTTTTTTCCCCCCTTTCAAGATGAATTCCCTTGACAAATACTGTGTATCCTCTGTAGGTTGGAATATAAAAGTTTTTTAGTATAACCAACTTTTAACCCATAGTAACCAATCTGTCCTCTACTAAGTCATTGTCCTTAACAATCCTTTTAACCCTTAGCATTGCTTTTGGATGACTAATGTATTTTTACAAGAACATCCAAGATCTGAATTTCTTGATCGGAAGCTACTAGCGTAAACTTAACCCCAGGGTCTGTTAAGAAAGATCTCAACTTCATCAAGCTCAGATTTAGTCTGTCTAAAGTAGGAAGACATCTATGTAGCGCCACAACCCAAGTACTTGTCTGAAGTGGTGGCTCATATAGACATCTCTCCTCAAGGCTGGACATAAAAATGTTTGCATAATATGGCGCTACATTTGAACCCATCACTGTTCCGCGTAGCTGAAATGTAAAAATCGTCCTGGAACAAAATAATTACAGGTGAGTATTTCCAACATAGAAATTAAAAATTTCCGACACTCCATAGAATATGTGGAACTAGCAATACATTCTCAAACTGCCTCAATACCTCTTGTATGTGAGATGGAGGTGTATAAACTCACCACGTCAAAAGATGCTAGGATAACATGTTATGGGAGGACAATGTACCCTATAAAATTTAGAAAATGTGTAGCGTCTCATATGTAGGAATTGGCCGAACTCCCAAACGTCGACAGAACTTTGTCAATAAATATTGCCATCCGTGAGCACAACGATCCTATACCTGAGACAATCGGGCAGCCCGGTGGGGCAACCAGAGACTTATGTATTTTGGGTAATAGATGTAGTATGGGTGTTCTGGGACGCTACACATAGAAACAATGGGTTTATCAATGATCATTTTTATATCTGTATCTAGTTATACCTGAATGAGTCTTAGGATTAAAAATTTGGGGTCCCCAGTCATTCTACGATGCACATTTGTGTCACTATTCATGATAACCATGGCTCCATCCTTACCCACCGGCTTGATAGTCAGATCAGGGTTATTGGAAAGTTCCATAAGAGCCCTGGTTTCTAAAGCAGATAAATTCATTCTGTGTGTTCTCACTCACACTTAATGACTTTAGCTACTCCAGGTCAAACTTTACAGCATTAATAAATGTGTCCACAGCCACATGACTAATCTGATGCACAAAATCACTTTTAGTAAATAACTGTAAATCTTCAAGTCGAAGTTCAGAGTTATACACTGCCTGTCCAAAAAAAAAGTTGGGGGGCGGAGCTTGGATGCAGTGCAGACGCTGTTAGTTTGAGCTCTCTGTGCCTTGCTGCAAAAGCAACGATTTAAAGCAACTTCCAGCTGTCACATTGACACAGAAATTGCCATAAAGCGAGAAGGGAAACCAAAGAACATCTGGACCAAGTTTTATTTCATTTGTGCAAGGAGAACATCTTTAATCAGCATCCTTAAGAACATAGCAGGAAAAGAACAAGAAAAGGACGCGAAAACGGGACCCTGGAGGAGACACAAGATAAACAGCTAACATCTCACAGCCTGAAGTCCCACAAAAAAGGAACCACTGGATCAAAGACCTTCTGAGACTGGGTGATATAAGAGTGTGCCCCTGCACTAGAAACAAAATCGATCAGCCAAAAGATTAAAACCAGAAATGAGGCTGCCGCTCTTAGTGTAAAGCTGCTTTGAAGAGGAGACTTGCTACAGTCTACAGCTCCTTGGAATTACTTCTGAAAATCCACTAGGCTAGTGAGCCACAAAGAGCACACTTATTAAAGAAAAGTAAAAGATAAGTAACTACAAGTGGGCTGGGGAGTAAGTCGACTGTTTATACTAACGGCTTGCAATCGCTCAGCCAAAAGATTAAAACCTGCTGCGACTTTGTAATACAGACAAAACAAGAGAAGCAGCTGCAATTTTATATCAGCAACATACTAAGACGTCCCTCTGAATACTGCAGCACTTTCAACTCAGCAACCCAGTTTTAATCAATTATAGAATAAACAGGATTGTAACTTTGTGGGTGCAGACAAGATCTTGAAATTTTACATCATTGCCTAATAACCAGATCCAGTGGAACTGCGTCGGAAAGGGAACCAAGCAAGTAAGGAACCGTCATAACCCATTAAGTCAAAGACCTGACAATACCTATTACTATAAACTAACTTCAGAGACATCTGCATAACTGGTAATCGACATATTAACCCTGTGTAACTTGCAGTAGTATATTAATTAACATACCTGCCAGAGGAACAGTTGTTAGCAGCAGGGGTCTATGCCCGCATAAATAATCAAAATCACATTTGTGAGATGCAGCAGCAACAAAAGTACAGCCATTCCTACCACACTAGAGGCATAAAGAACATAGACTCTTGGAAGACGCCTAACAAAGAATACCATTCTAACAAAGAATATCCCAACGACTAACTCAGACATAGCAAATATGCATAACTCTCAAAAAACTAAAAATTAAGGATCCAAATCCAGAAATACCAGACCTGCATATAACAGAATTTTTGTCACTGAAGAGAGAGAAGATAATATAGATCAACACTCAGAAAATTCTTCTGACACTTCTAGCCCACTAAAACAAAAAACTACAGAAAATTCTTCCAGTGAACCTCTTTCAACTGAGACTCAAATACAAGCTTCATCAACAGAAAATAATTCAACAGAACCCATAGCTGACACTGATCTAAACTCGATCACAGCTACAGACAAAGCTGCATCAGAATCTTTTATAAAAGAGACAATGCTACTACTTCATAGATCCTTTTCCAAAGAAATAGGCAACGTCTTGATGGCGACTAACGCCAAACTTGAAAAAGTGGATCAAAGAGTAACACATTGAGAAAAAAATTAAACAAATTTGTAAGTCACATAATAACCTAGCAGATGCCACAAATACCAATTCAGATGATGTAGAAGGACTCCAGCTTAAATTAGCTGACCTAGAGGACCGAAACAGAAGAAACAATTAAAAATTTAGAGGCATACCTGAAAGCATTGCTCCAGTGGAATTAACTTCTTATCTACAAAAACTAATGAGAACTGTCCTCAAACTGCACTCCACAAGAGTTAGAAATGGAGCCCACAGACTTCCGAAGCCAAGGGGGTTAGATCCGGCGATTCCAAGGGACACTATTGCCAGAATTCATTTTTATAGGATTAAAGAAAAGTTCACTCAAGAATTCAGGAAACTTAAACAGTTACCTGAGGAATACAAGAATATCTAAGTCTTCACGGACCTTTCCCAATACACCCTCCAGCAGAGGAAAAAATTCCAAATTGTAACAAATACCCACCGTATGCACGACATCCCCTACCGGTGGGGTTTTCCGATCAAACTATTCCAGATGGAGGTTCGATGAAAGTGATAACATTAGAACAAGGTCTTGACCAGCTTCGTAAATGGGACTTGACACCAGAAGAAGCACAACCTACCGAGAGACCCCAAAAAAGGGAAAGACCACGCTGAACTAAGGGCTATTAACCAGGTTTTCCCTACAACATTAGAACACAACTGACAATACTCCAAATAGCAGCAGTCACTATAGAGCTTTTATGTAACAAGCTCCAATTGTCATTTTATTGTTAACAATTGTCCCCGATTGTGTAGCGAATAGCTACTCTTGTTATACTCTCTACTCTATTGTTGTGGGGTTTTTCCCGAAAGTTTGATCGGAAAAACACTACAATGTTTTGTTAGTACACTGCTCAAAAAAATAAAGGGAACACACAAATAACACATCCTAGATCTGAATTAATTAAATATTCTTCTGAAATACTTTGTTCTTTACATAGTTGAATGTGCTGACAACAAAATCACACAAAAAAAAAAATGGAAATCAAATTTTTTAACCCATGGAGGTCTGGATTTGGAGTCACCCTCAAAATTAAAGTGGAAAAACACACTACAGGCTGATCCAACTTTGATGTAATGTCCTTTAAAACAAGTCAAAATGAGGCTCAGTAGTGTGTGGCCTCCACGTGCCTGTATGACCTCCCTACAACGCCTGTGCATGCTCCTGATGAGGTAGCAGACGGTCTCCTGAGGGATCTCCTCCCAGACCTGGACTAAAGCATCTGCCAACTCCTGGACAGTCTGTGGTGCAACGTGACGTTGGTGGATAGAGCGAGACGTGATGTCCCAGATGTGCTCAATTGGATTCAGGTCTGGGGAACGGGCGGGCCAGTCCATAGCATCAATGCCTTCGTCTTGCAGGAACTGCTGACACACTCCAGCCACATGAGGTCTAGCATTGTCTTGCATTAGGAGGAACCCAGGGCCAACCGCACCAGCATATGGTCTCACAAGGGGTCTGAGGATCTCATCTCGGTACCTAATGGCAGTCAGGCTACCTCTGGCGAGCACATGGAGGGCTGTGCGGCCCTACAAAGAAATGCCACCCCACACCATTACTGACCTAATGCCAAACCGGTCATGCTGGAGGATGTTGCAGGCAGCAGAACGTTCTCCACGGCGTCTCCAGACTGTCACGTCTGTCACATGTGCTCAGTGTGAACCTGCTTTCATCTGTGAAGAGCACAAGGCGCCAGTGCCGAATTTGCCAATCTTGGTGTTTTCTGGCAAATGCCAAACGTCCTGCACGGTGTTGGGCTGTAAGCACAACCCCCACCTGTGGACGTCGGGCCCTCATATCACCCTCATGGAGTCTGTTTCTGACCGTTTGAGCAGACACATGCACATTTGTGGCCTGCTGGAGATCATTTTGCAGGGCTCTGGCAGTGCTCCTCCTGTTCCTCCTTGCACAAAGGCGGAGGTAGCGGTCCTGCTGCTGGGTTGTTGACCTCCTACGGCCTCCTCCACGTCTCCTGATGTACTGGCCTGTCTCCTGGTAGCGCCTCCATGCTCTGGACACTACGCTGACAGACACAGCAAACCTTCTTGCCACAGCTCGCATTGATGTGCCATCCTGGATAAGCTGCACTACCTGAGCCACTTGTGTGGGTTGTAGACTCCGTCTCATGCTACCACTAGAGTGAAAGCACCGGCAGCATTCAAAAGTGACCAAAACATCAGCCAGGAAGCATAGGAACTGAGAAGTGGTCAGGTCACCACCTGCAGAACCACTCCTTTTTATTGGGGGTTTCTTGCCAATTTCCTATAATTTCCACCTGTTGTCTATCCCATTTTCACAACAGCATGTTAAATTGATTGTCACTCAGTGTTGCTTCCTAAGTGGACAGTTTGATTTCACAGAAGTGTGTGATTGACTTTTGAGTTACATTGTGTTGTTTAAGTGTTCCCTTTATTGTTTTGAGCAGTGTATTTACTCTTTTATCTGTTCTCAGTGTTCTATTTTCTTTTTCTTTTTTCCTCCCAACTATTGATCGCTTGACCGGCTCCTGTCATAATTAACTGAACTTTTGTTTCTTATATGTCTAGAGAAACTTTTTTTTTACTCAGATACAACATCTACTGACTCCTGGATCAAAACCACTAGAAACGTCAGAACCCTACAAACTCAGAAATCTTCAGCATTCCGGCCACCAGTAAGTAGACAATTCCATAAACATCTGTACAATATAATACACCGTACACCGGCTAGGCTTTTTCTGCTACTTTCCCTCTGAATAAGGTGTGGAAGGAACCAGAAATGTCTTTGTCCATACTAAGCTACAATGTGAGAGGTCTTAACAGTCCTCAAAAAATAAAAATCTTACCTGTTACATGACATACAAAAGCACACACCAGATATAGTATTTTTACAAGAAACACATTTCAAAGAAAATTGCAATCCACAAATTAAGTTTAAGGGCTATTCAAAAGTCATATATGCAAATGCCACAGCAAAGAAAGCAGGGGTGGCCATTATGGTTGAAGATACATTAACCTTTCAAATTATTGATTTAATCCAAAGTCCCATAGGTAGATTTATCCTATCGTGTACAATTAACAATGTTTTGTATACATTAGTCAACATATACGCCCCAAATACCAACCAAATCTAATTTCTTAACCAACTATACAAGAAAATAATTCCAATACAGAAATGTTCCCTCCTGATTGGAGGAGATTTTAATTCAATTCATGACCCACAGATGGATACATATTGAGGGAGAAACAAAAGCAGAATAATCATTACTAATTGGCTAAAGGATCACAGTTTGTTTGATATCTAGCGATGTCTGAACGCTTCTGAAAGAGATTTTACATAATTATCTCAAAGCCACAAAACATATTCCAGAATAGATATGTTCTTAGCGAAAGCAGACACTATAGGACAGATTATTTCATGTAAAATTGAAAACATCTCTTGGTCGGACCACTCTCCTATAGTGATGAGAGTAAAGTCTTCAGCAAATTTTAGCAAAGCTTCATCCTGGAGAAATAACACCTTTTTATTCTGTCCAACATAGCCACACAACAAAATATCAGGAAAAATCTAGAGGAATTTTTTGTATTCAATTTACCCCATCTATTGACCCGATTCTTTTATGGAGAACCCACAAAGCTTTTATAGGAGGGATCATCATTCAACAAACCTAGATTTAACAAAATGCATCAAAAGGATATAACGAATACATTGCATAACTTAGAGACGTTAGAAAAACAACACAAACAAGACAACTCATACACCACGTTAGAGGCCCTCTCAAAAGTCAGACTGAAACTACATGAGCTCATGTTAAAGTTTTTAAAATCCAAAGAAAGAATAAAGGCAGGTTACTATAGAGATTTTAACAAACCATCCAAACTCATGGCCAAACACACAAAACATTAGAACCCATCATAGGATTCACCATTTAGTGGATGAGATAACTAAAGAAAAAATAAGCAATCCGGTAGATATAGCTAATTACATTGCAAAATATTATGAGAAACTATATAACCTGAAAAGCAACGCCAATATTCCTCAACCAACCGAAAAAGAAATTACCCAATATGTTGGGGAAAGTCAGCTACCCATGATATCACCTGAACTTAAAAAAAACTTTTGAGACACCTATCACAGACAAAGAAATAGAACGAGCCGTTAAAACCTTAATCGGGAAATTCCCCAGGACCGGATGGGCTATCTATAGAATACTAAAGTCATTTAGTGATATTCTTATACCCCATCTGACCAGATATTTTAACAAAGCCATGAAAGATGGTGAGTTCCCCCAAGAAATGTTAACAGCAAACGTAATAACAATTCCAAAGCCAGGCAAGGAACAAACAACTAGTAATTGTCGCCCAATATCACTACTAAATTCTGATATTAAATTATATGCGAAAATCCTAGCATTTAGATTACAAGACATAGTCCCAACACTAGTTAGCATGGATCAAGTAGGCTTCCCCAAGCACGGACAACCATACGATGGAAACAGAAAAATCATGGGCTTGTCGTATTGGGCAAAGTAAAAAAGAACGCCTTCTCTGCTCCTCTCCTTGGACGCAGAGAAGGCGTTCGACAGGATCCACTGGAATTTTGTTAAGATAGCTCTAAAACAATACAACTTTCCAGAGTCTATGATGAAAGCTATTTTTGCATTATATACCGAACCCACAGCCAAAGTACAATGCAACAGCATTTTCTCAGAAAAATTCCATATCACAAATGGAATGCGGCAAGGCTGCCCATTATCGCCACTGCTTTTTATTCTAGCTGTTGAACCCCTGGCAGCCCACATTAGAAATAACCACAACATTAAGGGTATAAAAATGGCAGACAAAACGCATAAAATAACACTATTTGCAGATGATATGATTTTAACACTAACAAACCCACTTGAATCTGTTAGGGAAGTCCAACAAGAATTGGAAAGCTTTGGCAATATGTCCTATCACAAAGTGAACCAAAAAAATTTTTAGGTCTTGGGAATACACATAAACGAAAGTACTAAATCAGCAATACAAGACGTATCCAGCTTTGTCTGGAACCCTAAGACAATTACCTTTTTAGGGGTCGAATTAGCACCAACTAGGAATGTAATTATAAAATAAAATTTCCCCAAGCTACTTAAGGACCTACAAAAATAAATAGTCTGTTGTCTAAAGAATGGAGTTGGTTCAGAAGACTCATGCTATATAAAATGCTTATACTTCCTAAATTGCTATATAAATTCAGGATGTTACCCTTATCCATCCCAAAACCTTTTGAGAAAGTTCCAGATACAGGCTTCTAACTTCATCTGGAAAAACATGAAGCCTAGAATATCTATGCTAACCCTTGCGAAGAAATTTCAATTTGGAGGAATCTCATTCCCTAATATTGAATCCTATGATAAAACTATTCTAATTCAGCAATCATTAGATTGGATCAAAAGTAAAAATATCTCTAAAAGTTGGGTGGAAATTGAATCCAATGCATTACAAATGACATACTGGTTACAATTTATTTTAAACTCTGGAAAAGCCAAAATGCTAGCAAATTCATGTATGCCCACGATTAAAGCTTCATTAGAGGCATTGAACATGCAAACGCTTAATGATAGTAATTCTCCAGATAAAGTCAAGCACACTTTAGAACTAAAGTCCCTAAAATATTTTACCTCAATAAAAAAAATCTAAAATTGGACCTCCAAGGGAATTACCACATTTATTAGCATAGTTGAAGGCGATATTATTAAGCCCTTCAATCTAATAAAGGAAAAATTCAATCTTTCAGAAGAAGACAAGCCAGTATAGAACGCCTTGAAAAAGATGTGGGAAAGATGTCCCAAAACAGATACATATATTCCCCAGCAGTTGTCAGACCTATTGAATCAAACCTACACTAATCTTACAAAAAAACTTTAAACCAATATATGATATACTAAACAAAGACTCAACTCAAGAACTTATGCTCTACCATAAAAAATGGGAATTGGACCTTAATAAAAACATACCCTTAAATAAATGGAACACCGCATTGAAACTGTTTAAAAAAGCAACAATTTGCACTAACCATAGAGAACAATTATTTACAACACTATGTAGATGGTATCACACCCCTGCAAGATTACATTTCTTTTACGACACATGCTCAGACACATGTTGGAGAAACTGTAATCAAAGGGGAACTTTGTTCCATGTCTTTTGGTCTTGCCCGAAACTGACGAAATTGAAAGGTGATATAGGTATACTAGTTAATATGATCACAGGTAAAACCCTTACTATCACTCCAGAACTGGTATTGCTGAATCTGGGAATAGACTCTATGGATTCATTGGTGCAGTTCCCCTTGATACACATCTTTATTGCATACAGAACATTGATAGCAAAAAACTGGAAAACAAACGATACCAATTACTAAAAATATTAGAGATGGTGTCAATAAGCTGTATCAATGAAAAATCGTATGCAGTATGTATGGACAGGTATACCATTATGCAACAAAAATGGGAAGCATGGCTAAAGTACTTCCCTAATTAAGGAGGGAGTCTGATGTGTGAAAGGAGCCGGTCAACCGTAAAGTCAGACAACATAAGAGAAAGCATAAATATAATAAAGATTGTAATGCATAAAACCAATTTAGTATTGCCAGAAAAGATTAGTGATACATGTAATTAAAAATATGTTCTCAATGTACAGTCGTGGCCAAAAGTTTTGAGAATTGGATAAATATTGGAAATTGGAAAAGTTGCTGCTTAAGTTTTTTTAATGGCAATTTGCATATACTCCAGAATGTTATGCAGAGTTATCAGATGAATTGCATAGTCCTTCTTTGCCATGAAAATTAACTTAATCCCAAAAAAATCTTTGCACTGCATTTCATTGCTGTCATTAAAGGACCTGCTGAGATCATTTCAGTAATCGTCTTGTTAACTCAGGTGAGAATGTTGACGAGCACAAAGCTGGAGATTGTCAGGCTGATTGGGTTAAAATGGCAGACTTGACATGTTAAAAGGAGGGTGATGCTTGAAATCATTGTTCTTCCATTGTTAACCATGGTGACCTGCAAAGAAACACGTGCAGCCATATTGCGTTGCATAAAAATGGCTTCACAGGCAAGGATATTGTGGCTACTAAGATTGCACCTCAATCAACAATTTATAGGATCATCAAGAACTTGAAGGAAAGAGGTTCAATTCTTGTTAAGAAGGCTTCAGGGCATCCAAGAAAGTCCAGCAAGTGCCAGGATCGTCTCCTAAAGTGGATTCAGCTGCGGGATCAGAGTGCCACCAGTCCAGAGCTTGCTCAGGAATGGCAGCAGGCAGGTGTGAGCGTATCTGCACGCACAGTGAGGCAAAGACTTTTGGAAGATGGCCTGGTGTCAAGAAGGCCAGCAAAGAAGCCACTTCTCTCCAAAAAAAACATCAGGGACAGATTGATCTTCTGCAAAAAGTATGGTGAATGGACTGCTGAGGACTGGGGCAAAGTCATATTCTCTGATGAAGCCTCTTTCCGATTGTTTGGGGCATCTGGAAAAAGGCTTGTCCGGAGAAGAAAAGGTGAGCACTACCATCAGTCCTGTCATGTCAACAGTAAAGCATCCTGAGACCATTCATGTGTGGGGTTGCTTCTCATCCAAGGGAGTGGGCTCACTCACAATTTTGCCCAAAAACACAGCCATGAATGAAGAATGGTACCAAAACACCCTCCAACAGCAACTTCTTCCAACAATCCAACAACAGTTTGGTGAAGAACAATGCATTTTCCAGCATGATGGAGCATCGTGCCATAAGTCAAAAGTGATAACTAAGTGGCTCGGGGACCAAAACATTGACATTTTGGGTCCATGGCCTGGAAACTCACCAGATCTTAATCCCATTAAGAACTTGTGGTCAATCCTCAAGAGGCGGGTGGACAAACAAAAACCCACTAATTCTGACAAACTCCAAGAAGTGATTATGAAAGAATGGGTTGCTATCAGTCAGGAATTGGCCCAGAAGTTGATTGAGAGCATGCCCAGTCGAATTGCAGAGGTCCTGAAAAAGAAGGGCCAACACTGCAAATACTGACTCTTTGCATAAATGTCATGTAATTGTCGATAAAAGCCTTTGAAACGTATGAAGTGCGTGTAATTATATTTCACTACATCACAGAAACAACTGAAACAAAGATCTAAAAGCAGTCTAGCAGCAAACTTTGTGAAAACTAATATTTGTCATTCTCAAAACTTTTGGCCACGACTGTATATGTAATAAAGATTCACTTTTCTTTATTCATTTAATGTTAAAGTTAACAAAGATTTAAGTGTTTTAAAAAAAAAAAAAAAAAATTAAGGCACGTTTGTGTATGTTTATTTTATTTTACTGCAATTTATTCTGATACATGCATCAATTATATTTGAAATGTAGATTGTGTTCCCACCTCATGTGATAGGAAGTAATATTACGTGTGAAACATTCAATTTTCTGTATGTTATATTGAAATTTCTTTGAAAAGTCTAATAAAAAATTATTTTGTCAAAAAAAAAAGTTGCCATCTGGATTTAACTAAGCAAATGGTTATGAGCCTCCTATTGGATAATTACTGCATGGGTGATTATCTTTCGGCTGGCAAGTTATTTAACCCCAATTGGTGCAATGAGTTGCTTCCCATTTCTTAAACAACCATGTCGAAAGACACATCTCGTGGTCGTGAAAAAGATGCTAGTCTGTTTGAGAAGGGTCAAATCATTGGCATGCATCAAGCAGAGAAAACATCTAAGAAGATTGCAGAAACGACTAAAATTGGGTTAAGAACTGTCCAATGCATTAAAAACTCGAAGGATAGTGGGGACCCATCGTATTCGAGGAAGAAATGTCGGGGGAAAAATCCTGAATGATCGTGATCAGCGATCTCTAACGTTTGGTGAAATCAAATCTAAGAAAAACAGTAGAACTCAGGGCTATGTTTTAATAGTGAAACTAAGAGCATTTCCACATGCACAATGCGAAGGGAACTCAAGGGATTGGGACTGAACAGCTGTGTAGCTGTAAGAAAACCACTAATCAGTGAGGCAAACCAGAAAAAAAGCTTCAATTTGCTCGGGAGCATAAAGATTGGACTCCGGAGCAATGGAAGGTCATGTGGTCTGAGTCCATATTTACCCTGTTCCAGAGTGGGCGCAGCAGGGTAAGAGAAGCAGATGAAGTGATACAATCATCATGCCTAGTGCCTACTGTACAAGCCTGTGGGGGCAGTGCTATGATCTGGGGTTGCTGCAGTTCGTCAGGTCAGGTCTAGGTTCAGCAACAGTATGTGCTCCAAGAATAAGGTCAGCTGACTACCCCAACATACTGAATGACCAGGTTATTCCATCAATGGATTTGTTCTTCCCTGATGGCACGGGCATATTCCAAGATGACAATGCCAGGATTAATCGGGCTCAAATTGTGAAAGAGTGGTTCAGGGAGAATGAGACATAATTTTCACACATGGATTGGCCACCACAGAGTCCAGACCTTAACCCCATTGAGAACTATTATTTTATTTTTATTTTTTTCGGGCAGTGTATGTAGACTGCATTACAGAAGTGATCTGTTTTATCAAACATCACTTTCAATTTAATGAATCTAAACAACCTGTGTATATTCAGTTCCATTAGGAACCAGTCTGTATCACGAGAAGGGCAAAAAGATAACCCTTTCTCTAAAACCGTTGTTTGTATGGGTGTAAGGACAGAAGATGAGAGATTTACCAATATTGTTTCTTTCTGAGATTCTGTTGTGGTTTCAAATACTTATTTTAATTTTTTTTTGCCATTTTCGCTGCCTTCCCTTTTCGTCTGGTCCGGTTGGATCTTGGCCTTGACCTAAAAAAAAAAAAGAGTAGGGGGAATAGAGGTATTATGTGAATTGAATTGATTTTTCGAACAGGGAGATGGTTAAAAAAACGCTGGCTCCCTCCACTTTGTTTGAATCCACGGTCACTGCGTGAGCGCCGTGCAATTTACTCACACCCGATATGAGTGGTATTTTCTGTAGTACTATTCTCATCAGTTTAATCCCTGTTACGTCCCCTATCAGGATGTGTATTGAATGGATTTTAGACAACCACAAACAGTTGTCAAAAGTTGACAAACTCCTTGCAGAAATGTGATTTATCTGTGTGCGTCCTTCTTATTACTTCCAATTTGAGGCACTGCGCGTGCGCCATGCAATGTACTCTGCCACACGGTATGAGTGGTGTGTTAACTATTCTTTTCAGTTTAATCCCTGTTACGTCCCCTATCCGGGGACTTGTGTTGAAATGATTTTAGGAACCGGGAGATGGAAAAAGCAGCTTGGTCGGTCCTCTTACTCCCAAGTTGGGGCACTGCGCATGCACGGAGCAATGTGCTGTGACACCCTATATGAGTGGTGTCTTAACTAGTACTATTCCTATCAGTTTAATCCCTGTTACGTCCCCTATCCGGGGACGTGTGTCGAATTGATTAACCATTGTCGAATTAACGAACCATTACGACATCCTGAAATTTAGTTCTGAGCTCTGTACTTGCTTTGTTTTGGAATTGAAGGGGATTTTTTTAATTGTCTGCATTATTTCTAATAAACTATGAGACTTTAAATTAAAAACCCATACAACTTAATTTTTTTTTAATGTTTTTTCTATGAAAAATTATCCAGCCGATCGTTTTTGGTCTGATCATAATGAAGCAACGGCCTTATCTGGGGTGTGGCAACATTGCTGACACGCTCATAGAGGTGATGATCGCTTCATTGTGATACGCAAGCCCCTTCACCACAACAAGGTAACTATCATGAAGGGGAATTGACACTTGTATGTGCCTTTCTTTTTTTTTTTTTTTGCAGCACCAGAGGCCAGAAAAATTAGGCATGTGTACATGCCTGAAAAATAATGGTATTGTAGCAGCGGCCGGAAAAATTGTTTTCCAGGCAGAAAGGTGACTAAAACATTGCGGCTTGAACCATAGTTGGTGTCGGAGAATTCACGAAAGTCATCCGGTATGCAGACATTTAAATACAGCAGCGTGGGGACCATTTTGAGGCCAAGGCATGTCATCAGGCCTTTTGTTAGTCAAACGTATCCCCCACAGTCAGTCCCTTCAGGATCCATGCCTCATTCATCTTAATGAAGGTGAGGTAATCAACCCTTTTTTACTGAGGCGACTTCTCTTGTCAGTGACAATGCCTCCTGCTGCACTGAAGGTCCTTTCTGACAGGACACTTGAAGCGGGGCAGGCCAGAAGTTTTATCGCAAACTGGGATAGCTCAGGCCACAGGTCAAGCCTGCACACCCAGTAGTCAAGGGGTTCATCGCTCCTCAGTGTCAATATCTGCAGTTAAGGCGAGGTAGTCTGCTACCTGTCGGTTGAGTCGTTCTCTAAGGCTGGATCCCGGAGGGCTGTGGCGATGTGTAGGACTGAAAAAGCTCTGCATGTCCTTTATCAATAACACATCTGTAAAGAGTCCTGTCCTTGCCGTCGTAGTAGGAGGAGGATTACTTTCACCTCTTCCCCTGTTAGTTTCCCGTTGTGCTGTGACATCACCCTTATACGCTGTGTAAAGCATACTTTTTAATTTATTTTGGAACTGCTGCATCCTTTCCGACTTGCGGTAATTTGGTAACATTTCCGCCACTTTCTGCTTATACCGGGGGTCTAGTAGCGTGGCCACCCAGTACATGTCATTCTCCTTCATCCTTTTTTATACGAAGGTCCCTCAACAGACCTGACAGCATGAAAGACCCCTCTTGCACAAGGTTGGTTGCCGAGCTACTCATTTCCCGTTCCTCGTCCTCACTGATGTCATTGACGGTCTGTTCTTCCCCCCCCCCCCAGCCACGTACAACACCACGGGTCCCAGATAGGTGACAACAACGAGCACCCTGGGATGCCTGCTGTGGTTGGTCTTCCTCCTCCTCAAAGCCACATTCCTTTTCTGACTCCTCTTCCTCATACTCCTCTTCCAGCGTTGCCGCAGGTCCGGCAAGCGATGATGACAAGGCTGTTTCTGGTGGTGATGGTGACCACAACTCTTCCTCTTCACGATCATCTACAGCCTGATCCAGCACTCTTCGCAGGGCACGCTCCAGGAAGAAAACAAATGGTGAGGTCACTGATGGTGCCTTCGGTGCGACTGACTAGGTTTGTCACCTCATCAAAAGGACGCATGAGCCTACAGGCATTGCGCATGAGCGTCCAGTAACGTGGCAAAAAAATTCCCAGCTCCGCAGAGGCTGTCCTAGCACCCCGTTCATACAAATACTCGTTGACTGCTTTTTCTTGTTGGAGCAGAAGAGGACTCAGCCGATAAGGTTATCGAAGAGGATGGAGTAGGTGGAGTAGAGGAGGTGGCAGTAGGCCGGCCTGCAAGTCGTGGCGGTGTCACCAACTCCGCTGCAGAGCCACGCATTCCATGCGCAGTGTACGTGATATACCTGCCCTGACCGTGCTTTGCAGACCAGGTATCAGTGGTCAGATGGACCCTTGCCCCAACACTGTATGCCAGAGATGCAATGACTTCCTTTTCAATAACAGAGTAGAGGTTTGGGATTGCTTTTTTTGAAGAAAAAAAATTTGTCCGGGTACCTTCCACTGTGGTGTCCCAATAGCGACAAATTTTTTGAAGGCCTCAGACTCCACCAGCTGGTATGGTAAAAGCTGGCGGGCTAACAGTTCAGTCAAGCCAGCTGTCAGACGCCGGGCAAGGGGGTTACTCTGTGACATTGGCTTCTTACGCTCAAACATTTCCTTGACAGACACCTGACTGTGAGCAGATGAGATGGAACTGCTGAAGGTGAGAGGCTGAGTGGCGGGTAGTTGAGAGGGGGCAAGGAGGACAGCAGTGGTTGACGTGGCTGAAGATGCTGGACCAGGAGGAGGATGGTGGCTATGAGTTTGTGTGCTGCTTGTACTCATGTGTTGATCCCATTGGCGTTTGATGTGAGATCATGTGCCTTCGCAAAGCAGTTGTACCGAGGTGGGTGTTGGACTTCCCACGACTCAGTTTCTTTTGGCACAGGTTACAAATGGCATTGCTGTTATCAGAGGCAGACACACAAAAAAAAGGACACACTGCTGAGCTTTGCAATGACTGCAATCTGGTGGTGGCAACAGCATGCGTTGATTGGCGTGCTGTCTGGCTGACCCCGGGTGCCGATACATGCTGTCTGACTGTGCCACTAGCTCCTTGCGATGACCTCCCCCTGCTTCCAACTCTTCTCCTCCCTTCTGTCTCCCCTTCTGAACTTTCCCCCTCTTCTTCTTCTCGAGCAGGCACCCACGTGGCATCCACGGACACATCGTCATCATCAACCACTTCACTTGTATCTGACACCTCAGCAAAGGAAGCAGCAGCGGGTACAACATCATCATCATCACACTGTACGTCCATGTGTGTAATGCTGCCTGACTGAGACATATCCCTGTTATCTCCATCCTCTGGCAATAATGGTTGACACACACTGGCTTGCAACTGCGATTAGATCACAGAGAAAAAATAAATTGACTTTAGTTTTATCTGCAAGGTATTGTGACACCCTGTAACGGTATGAGTGGTGGCCTGGCCAGTGGCCACAGTACAGTCTGTGGGCCAGACACTCACTGACTTGCAACTGAGATTTTATATTTATTACAGAGAAAAAAATAAATTGACTTTAGTTTTATCTGCAAGGTATTGTGACACCCTGTATGAATGGTGTGCACACAGTACAGTCTGTGAGCCTGCAGCCTCTCACACTCTGGCAACTGCGATTATATTATATAAAAATAAAAAGTGACTTTTTTTAATCTGCAAGGTACTGTCTGTGACACCCTATATGAGTGGTGTGCACAGAGTATAGTCTGTGGGCCTGCAGCCTCTCACACACGGGCAGGCAACTGCAAAATATATATATAAAAAAAAAAAAAAGCAGACTGATGTACCAGCCCTAAAAAGGGCTTTTTGGGGTGCTGTCAGGACGCTGTCCTTACAGCAGATTAGTCTCTGGACACAGAACACTGCCCTAGCAAACGTTTTCCCTATTAAATCAGCAGCAGCAGCACTGTCCCTCCTCTCACTAAGAATGCAGCTTCCGAATGACTCTAAAATGGATGCTGTCTGGGAGGGAGGGTCTGCTGCTGATTGGCTTGAATGTGTCTGCTGACTGTGAGGTACAGGGTCAAAGTTTGCTGAATGATGATGTATAGGGGGCGGACCGAACATCGCATATGTTCGCCCGCCGCAGCGAACGCAAACAAGCCATGTTCGCCGGCGAATAGTTCGTGACATCACTAGTCCCCTCTTTTAATTTTTAATTTCTATGTTGGAAATAATACTCACCTGTAATTACTTTTTGTTCCAGGACGATTTTTACATTCAGCTACGCGGAACCGCATTGGGTTCAAACATGGCGCCAAATTATGCAAACTTTTTTATGTCCAGCCTTGAGGAGAGACACGTCTGTGAGCCATTTCTTCAGACAAGTACTGGGGTGGTGGCGCTACATAGATGTCTTCCTTCTTTGGACAGGGACTAAATCTGAGCTTGATGAAGTTGAGATCTTTTTTAACCCCTTAAGGACTGGGCTAATTTTTCACCTTAAGGACCAGGCCATCTTTTGCAGATCTGACCAGTGTCACTTTGTGTGAATAACTTTAACTTTAAAACGCTTTTACTTATACAGGCCATTCTGAGATTCTTTTTTTCGTCATATTGTACTTCATGACACTGGTAAAATGGAGTAAAAAAATGCATTTTTATTAATAAAAGAAAAATACCAAATTTTACCCAATTTGGAAAAATTTACAAAATTCCAAGTTTAAATTTCTCTACTTTTATAATACATAGTAAGGCTACTTTCACACCTGCGCTAGGTGCGGATCCGTCTCGTATATGCACAGACGGATCCGCACCTATAAATGCAAACTATGGTATCTGTTCAGTGCGGATCTGGCTGCATAACAGCTTTTTCAGATCTGAGTTTTCACGCCTGGCGGTGCGGAGCCGAACTTGAAGCGTCCCCATCACCATGGGAACGCCTCTATGTTAGAATATACCATCGGATTTGAGTTAGATCATAAACTCAGATCCGACAGTATATTCTAACAGAGGCGTTCCCATGGTGATGGGGACGCTTCAAATTAGAATATACTAAGAACTGTGTACATAACTGCCCCCTGCTGCCTGGCAGCACCCGATCTCTTACAGGGGGCTGTGATCCGCACAATTAACCCCTCAGATGCGGCACTTGAGGGGTTAATTGTGTGGATCACAGCCCACTATAAGAGATCAGCTGCTGCCAGACAGCAGGGGGCAGTTATGTACACAGTTCTTAGTATATTCTAACTTGAAGCGTCCCCGTCACTATGGGAACGCCTCTGTGTTAGAATATACTGTCGGATCTGAGTTTTTTATTATCTAACTCAAATCCGATGGTATATTCTAACATAGAGGCATTCCCATGGTGATGGGGACGCTTCAAGTTCGGCTCCGCACCGCCAGGCGGACACCAACGCTGCAAGCAGCGTTTTGGTGTCCGCCTCCAGAGCGGAATGGAGGCGGAACGGAGCCAAACTGATGCATTCTGAATGGATCCACATCCATTAAGAATGCATTGGGGCTAAACTGATCCGTTTGGGGCCGCTTGTGAGAGCCTTGAAACGGATCTCACAGGCGGACCCTGAAACGCCAGTGTGAAAGTAGCCTAATACCTCCAAAAATAGTTATTACTTGTCATTCCCAAAATGATCCTAACATGAAGTAGACGACATATGGGGAATGCAATTTTATTTTTTGGGGACGTTACAAGGCTTAGAAGTTTAGAAGCAATTCTTTTTAAGGACCAGTTCAGGTCTGAAGTCACTTTGTGAGGCTTACATAATAGAAACTACACCCCTCAAGGCATAAACTGATTTTATAAACGTTGTTAACCCTTTAGGTATTCCACAAGAGTTAACCGCTTCACGTCCGCCCATAGGATATAAACGTCCTATGGGTGGACGTCTATTTCTGAACGGACGTTTTAAAACGTCCTTTCAGAAATAGCAGCTGCACGCTAATCGTGCAGCTGCTGATCGGGTTGCCCGCTGTCAGTGACAGCAGGGCAACCCTAAGACAAGGCAGGGACAGTGCCCAGGTGTCCCTGCCTTCTAGATCGCTGCAGACACAGCGCTCACCGAGCGCTGTGTCTGCAGAGAAGGAAGCGCTGTGCGCTTCCTGTTCCGGCCCGGCGGTCATGTGACCGCCGTGACCGGAGTGTGCAGGAGCTGTGTGAGGTCTCTCAGAGACCTCGATCAGCCCTGCTCTGAGGCTGTACAGCGCAGGATTGCTGCTGTACAGCCTCTATAGGGGTGTATTTGTCCTGTAACTGGGGCTACTATGTCAGCCCCAGTTACAGGAGAAATCAACAGTGAAAAAAAAAAAAGTGAAGCAAATGTCCCCCAGAGGTCTTGTATGTCCTTATGGGGGATGAAAAGTGTAAAATAAAAAAAATAAAAAGTTTCACATGTAAAAAAAAAAAAGTCCCCAAGTAAGGAATGAAAAAAAAAAATTAAAAATAGAAAAAATAAGTATACATATTAGGTATTGCCGCGTCCGTAAAAACCAGCTCTATAAAAATATCACATGACCTAACCCCTCGGGTGAACACCGTAAAAAAAAAAAAAAAAAAGTGTCAAAACAAGCAATTTTTGTCACCTTGCATCACAAAAGGTGCAACACCAAGTGATCAAAAACGCGTATGTCCCACAAAATGGTACCAATAAAATCGTCACCTCATCCTGCAAAAAATGAGCCCCTACATAAGAAAATCTCTCAAAAATTAAAAAAAACTATAGCTCTCAGAACATGGACACATTAAAACATATTTTTTTTGTTTCAAAAATGCTATTGTGTAAAACTTTAATAAATGAGAAAAAGTATACATATTGGGTATCGCCACGTCCGTAACGATCTGCTCTATAGAAATGTCACTTGACTGAACCCCTCAGGTGAACGCTGTAAAAATAAATAAATAGAAACTGTGCTAAAACAACCAATTTTTTGGTCACCTTGCCCCATAAAGTGTTATAATGAATGATCAAAAAATCATATGTACCCAAAAATAGTACTAATAAAACTGGCACCTTATCCCCTAGTTTCCAAAATGGGGTCACTTCTTGGGAGTTTCTACTGTAAGGGTGCATCAGGGGGCTTCAAATGGGACATGGCATCTAAAAACCATGTGGAGTTCCTTTTCTTCTGCGCCCTGCCGTGTGCCCATACAGCAGTTTATGACCACATGTGGGGTGTTTCTGTAAACCGCAGAATCTGGGTAATAAATATTGAGTTTTGTTTGGCTGTTAACCATCAATGTGTTAAAGAAAAAAATTGATTAAAATGGAAAATCTGCCAAAAAAGTGAAATTTAAAAATTTGATCTCCATTTTCCTTTAATTCTTGTGGAACGCCTAAAGGGTTAACAAAGTTTGTAAAATCGGTTTTGAATACCTTGAGGGGTGTAGTTTCTACAATGGGGTCATTTATGGGGGTATCCACTATGTAGGCCCCACAAAGTGACTTCAGACCTGAACTGGTCCTTATAAAGTGGGTTTTGGCAATTTTCTTATAAATTTGAAGAATTGCTTCTAAACTTCTAAGCCTTCTAACGTCCTAAAAAAATAAAATGACATTTCCAAAATGATGCCAACATAAAGTAGACATATGGGGAATGTTAAATAATAAATATTTTATGAGGTATCACTTTCTGTTTTAAAAGCAGAGAAATTGAAATTTAGAAAATTGTGAATTTTTCAAATTTTTGGGTAAATTTGGGATTTTTTCATTAATAAAGGTGAAATATTTTGACTCAAATTTATGATTATCATGAAGTACAATGTGTCACGAGAAAACAATCTCTGAATGACTTGGATAAATAAAGGCGTTCCAAAGTTATTACCACATAAAGTGAGATATGTCAGTTTTGCAAAATTTGGCCTGGTCAGGAAGGGGGCAAATGGCCCAGATGGGAAGTGGTTAATGGCAAATGGAAATAAAATTTCAGACTTTAGATTTTTTTTTTGGGCAAATTTTCCATTTTAATCCATTTTTTTTTCCAGTAACAAAGCAAGGGTTAACAGCCAAACAAAACTTAATATTTATTGCCCTGATTCTTTAGTTTGCAGAAACACCCTATATGTGGCAGTAAACTACTGTACGGGCACATGGTAGGACGTAGAGGGAAAAGTGCGCCGTGTGATTTATTTTAAAAAATTTTGGAAGGCAGATTTTGCTGGACTGGCTTATTTACATAATGTCCCATTTAAAGCCCACCTGATGCACCCCTAGAGTAGAAACTCCATAAAAGTGACCGCATTTTGGAAACTACGGGATAAGGTGGCAGATTTGCTGGGACTATTTTTAGGGTACATATGATTTTTGGTTGCTCTATATTAATGTTTGTTGTTTTTTTTTTTTTTTTTTTTTAGGCAAGGTTACCAAAAATAGAAATTCTGAAATTTCATCTCCATTTGCCATAAACTGTTGAGTAACATCTAAAGGGTTAATAAAGTTTGTAAAATCAGTTTTGAATACCTTGAGAGGTGTAGTTTCTTAGATGGGGTCACTTTTATGGAGTTTCTACTCTAGGGGTGCATCAGGGGTTCTTCAAATGGGACCTAGTGCCAAAAATATGCCTTCCAGAAACCATATGACGTTCCTTTCCTTCTGCGCCCTGCTATTTGGTCATACAGCAGTTTACGACCACATATGGGGTGTTTCTGTAAACTGCAGAATCAGGGTAATATGTTTTGATTGGCTGTTAACGCTTGCTTTGTTACTGGAAAAAATAAATTCAAATTGGAAAATTTGCCAAAAAATTGCTGTTTTGGCACCGTTTATTTTTTTGACAGTGTTCATCTGAGGGGTTAGGTCATGGGGTAATTTTATAGCACAGATTCTTACGGACACGGCGATACCCAATAGGTCTTTTTTTTTTTTTTTTTCCGTCAGTGGCTAAATAAAATTAAAATTGGGGAAGGGGCTTATAAATTTAATACTCCATGGAAGTGTGCTACTCCCTGAAGCAACCAATAATGCAGAGGCCCGGATGATCGGGTCACACTGAGTGGTGGTGTCCTTTCGTATCCCCCTCCTGTGACACACTCTGCACCTTTTTTTGGGTCCGTCCCTTCTTTCCAGTATGGGGGACCACACCTGGAAAGTGTTGGCCAGGGACGATCCGGGCGCCTCCAGTTCCCGAGGTACTCCGGCCTGCTCTTTTCCGGTCAGAAAAGATCATGGCCTTGAGGACTGCCTCATAGAACTGGAGGAATTTCCCTGTGTTGCCAGCGGTCTGGGACAGCACAAAAGAGTTGTACAAGGCAACCTGTACCAAGTAGACCGCAACTTTTTTGCGCATGGCATTATATGGCTTGAGGAATTGATCAGAGAGATCAACTCCTCCCATATACCGATTGTAGTTGACTATACAATCGGGCTCGAGGACCGTTGCTGCCGTACCTTGCACAGGGACAGGGGTGATGCCGTTACCGTGAATTGTGGACGGTACAGGGACATCCCTCTTGTCCTTATATCTGACCAGCAACAGGTTTCCACCGGTAAGGGCACGGGTCTCACCCCTGGGATGGGTACCTGGAGGGGGTTGGTAGGGAGGCCGCATTTATTTTTCCGCACTGTCCCAGAAGCAGATGTGGATCTGGCAGCGAGGGACTGGAACAAGGGTATACTAGTATAAAAGTTATCCACGTACAGGTGGTAACCCTTATCTAGCAGTGTATGCATAAGACAAGTTTCCTGCTAACACCCAGAGTGGGGGGTCATGGCCATACTGTAAAGTGGGGTCTGATAGAGGACATCCCCACTCCAGTAATGCCTGACACTATCCCAAAACGTCCTCATCTCGGCTGCACTGACCAGAGTCCAGGCACCGGCCCTAGCCAAAAAAGGATCCCGGGTGTTGAGCAATGAACTGTTGAGCGAACATGTTTGTTTGCTCCACCATCAGATTCACAAAGTGGTAACTGAAAAAAAGACTAAAATAGTCATTCAGTGAAGCCCACTGTGGGAATCTGGATTCCTGCTTGGCCATCAAAATCAGGAATCACAGGCTTAAAATGCTCTGGGGTATACAATACAAGTTCATCGGTAAGGGACTCCGGTGGACTTAACTGGTGGGCCGGAAAACTAGTACGAGCCCCAGAGCTTCTTGTACTAGTGTGGGCCACAGGGTCCCTGGCATGGCGGTCTTCTTGCTCCGCCGTCTTGGGGGCACATCATTGCAAGATGAGGAGGACGCGGATGACAAAAGGAAAGTGGGGTCATCCTCATCCTCACTGGGGCTCTGAGTCGGAGGCAAGCTGGGCGTATGCCGCCTCGGCCAAGAACATCCGGCGGGCCATAGGGGAGTGTGTGTGCGCATGTGTGGAAATCTTTATTTAGTGTGCGTGTGTGGGGGGGCATGGGTGTTCGCGTACTTATCCCTAAAACTAGCTAGAAAAAAGGCTAAAAAATTTGGAAAAATAAAAATCGCTGATCAGCGGTGGGGTGTGCGATGCGCTAACAGTGGCCGGACGCTAAGAGTGCCAAAAAAAAAAAATGGCGCCCCAAAGAAATGTTTTTGTGTGTGTGTGGGATAGGGGGGGCAAGCTGCAGCACCCCTGGGGGGTCTAGGGTCACACAGCTGTGCTGTGGACCCCAGACACCCGATTAGGGTGACGCAACAATTACATTTTTATTTTTCCACTAAACTTTCCCTGAATATCCCTGCCTAACCTAACCTGTCCCTAACCTTTTCCCTAAATACCTTTTAGTGCCAGACTGCACTGTGGAGGCTCAGATGCGATGCAGGCTCCTCTCTCCTCGACACAAAGGATGAGGAGAGGAGAGCTGCATCAAGTTAAACCTCATGCCTGCCCCTGCAGCCAGTCTGAAGCGATCCTGAGAGGTGATGTCACCATCACCTCTCAGGATCGCAGGATGGTGATCGGAGGTGTATTATCACACCACCGATCACCTTCCTGTTCCGGGTTATCGGGTCACCAGAGACCCGAATAACCCGGAAACACAACAAACCACAGGTCTGAATTGACCTGCTGTTTGCCACGATCGCCAATACGGGGGCGGTCACAAGCTCCCCCGCGCATTGTCCCAGGGTATCTGCTGATAGATTTCAGCAGGCACCCAGTTCCGATCACTGCCCGCCGGTGATCGGAAATACAAATGACATACCGGTAAGTCATGTGTCCCCAACAGGTTAATAACATAGACCCTGAGGTTAAGCTTCAGATCAAGAAATTCAGTTATTGGATGTTCTGTTGAAAAGTGGGGCTACATTTAAGCACTGACTTACATGTGAAAGCAACCAATAAATACATTATTACGTTATGATAGTAGTCATCCAAAAGCAATGTTAAGATCTTTACTTCTTAGCCAAATGCTCAGGGTCAAAAGGATTAAATACAATAACTTAGTAGAGGACAGATTGGTTACTATGGGTTTGAAGTTTGTGAAAAGGTGTTATCCTAAAAAAACTTGTACAGTTGTGGCCAAAATATTAATTTTCACAAAGTTTGCTGCTAAACTGCTTTTAGATCTTTGTTTCAGTTGTTTTTGTGATGTAGTTAAATATAATTACACGCACTTCATACGTTTCAAAGGCTTTTATCGACAATTACATGACATTTATGCAAAGAGTCAGTATTTGCAGTTTTGGCCCTTCTTTTTCAGGACCTCTGCAATTCGACTGGGCATGCTCTCAATCAACTTCTGGGCCAATTCCTGACTGATAGCAAATTCTTTCATAATCGCCTCTTGGAGTTTGTCAGAATTAGTGGTTTTTTGTTTGTCCACCCGCTTCTTGAGGATTGACCACAAGTTCTCAATGGGATTAAGATCTGGGGAGTTTCCAGGCCATGGACCCAAAATGTCAACATTTTGGTCCCCAAGCCACTTAGTTATCACTTTTCCCTTATGGCACGGTGCTCCATCGTGCTGGAAAATGCATTGTTCTTCACCAAACTGTTGTATTGTGAGCCCACTCCCTTGGATGAGAAGCAACCCCACACATGAATGGTCTCAGGATGCTTTACTGTTGGCATGACACAGGACTGATGGTAGCGCTCACCTTTTCTTCTCTGGACAAGCCTTTTTCCAGATGCCCCAAACAATCGGAAAGAGGCTTCATCGGAGAATATGACTTTGCCCCAGTCCTCAGCAGTCCATTCACCAAACTTTCTGCAGAAGATCACTCTGTCCCTGATGGTTTTTTTGGAGAGAAGTGGCTTCTTTGCTGCCCTTCTTGACACCAGGCCATCTTCCAAAAGTCTTCGCCTCACTGTGCGTGCAGATGCGCTCACACCTGCCTGCTGCCATTTCTGAGTAAGCTCTGCACTGGTGGCACTCCGATCCCGCAGCTGAATCCACTTTAAGAGACGATCCTGGAGCTTGCTGGACTTTCTTGGACGCCCTGAAGCCTTCTTAACAAGAATTGAATTTCTTTCCTTGAAGTTCTTGATGATCCTATAAATTGTTGATTGAGGTGCAATCTTAGAAGCCACAATATCCTTGCCTGTGAAGCCATTTTTATGCAACGCAATGATGGCTGCATGCGTTTCTTTGCAGGTCACCATGGTTAACAATGGAAGAACAATGATTTCAAGCATCACCATCCTTTTAACATGTCAAGTCTGCCATTTTAACCCAATCAGCCTGACATAATGATCTCCAGTATGAAGCACAACAAAATTCCATCACTCACGATTTTGGTAGCTAAAATCTTCGTCTTTTATTCAGGCAGACAGTTTAGACAGGACATCCACCCACAAGTGTAGCAACTTTGACGCGTTTCGAACAATAGTTCTTAGTCGTAACAATGAGCTGTGTTATCTCTGGTGGTTTTATGTTGGTTTGTAGAGTAATTACTCACTGCCCCCCACCTGCAGGGCGGGGGAGCAGAGGAGGCAAAGCACACTTTAACCTCTTATTTTCAAGATGTAGCAGTGCTCATGTGTTTTACAATATGCATTGATAATTTATGCATCCACATATAGTCATCAGTTTGTCAATTAAATCAAACGTGAAATATAACAAATAAAAACAGTATACATAATAAAATTAAGGTAGAGTATCAAATGTCATGATAGCAGTAGAACACCACACCAGCTATATACAAACGCATCCATGCATGGATCCATATGTGACAGTGTTCCACTGCTATATCTGACATAGGCTCTTTCCCTCTCCCCGCTCCCGCTAGTACTCTCAATTGCAGTGTAAAAGGTAATATGATGCAGAAAGACCATTGGTCAATAGAAATACAAGAGCTCTTTTTTCATATTCAGGCCATTAGGATGCCTGGTATTCAATTTGAAAATCCAGAAGGCTTCTCTCAATCTCACTAGACGTTTAAAATCTCCTCCTCTGCTAGGTAGTCTCACTTGTTCTATTGCAAAAGCTTTGAAATTGCGCACTTGGCTTTCATGTTTGCAAATGAAGTGTCTGGCCGCATTGGATATGTTCACACTGTGCGGATTTTTTATGTAGTTAAGGTGCTCCAAAATTCGAATTTTGAGCTTTCTGGTGGTGCAGCCCACATACATCATGTCACAGGCTACACATTTTATAATGTATATCACCCCTATTGAATTACAATTAATATATGATTTAATTGGGTAGGTATGGGAATTATTGGCATCATGGAAGGTTTTTGTATTCACTGCATATGTGCAGGTGCGGCAGCGTAAGCTTCCGCATTTAGTAAAACCTTTATAAATTAGCCATGGATCCCGTTTAGGTTTAACCCTTTGTGTATACATAGATGGAGACAAATCGTTTCCTATAGTTCTTGGCCGTCTTGACACAATTCTGCAACCTTGTTTTAGCATACAGTGCAATACTTCGTCATCATAGAGGATTGGTAAATATCTCTTAATAATTTGTTGTATTTTTTCGAATTGTTTGCTGTATGTCAAAACAAGTGTAGGTAAATTTTCATTGTCATTTTTATCTGATCCTACAACTCCAGGTTTCTGTTTAAAATTATTTTTCTCACGGATTGGGAAGAGTAATTCTTTCCTATTTTTACTTTTTGTTATAGCTAGACCTCTGGATATCATCCATTTGGGGTATGCTCTCTGTTTTAATCTATCTGCAATAATTTGGGCTTCTATTTCAAAAGCCGCTGCAGTACTGCAGTTTCTGTAGGCACGTGTGAACTCTCCCACAGGGATTGATTTTATTGTGTGAGTAGGGTGGTGGCTATTTGCCCGTAACAGAGTATTCCCTGTTATTTCCTTGCGATAGGTTTTAGTTTGAATGATCTGGCCAGGTTTTCCCAGAAGTGTAAGGTCAAGGAAATTGATACTTTGTGAATGCTCCATATGTGTGAATTTTAAATTATATGCATTATTTTCAAGGTATCGCATGAAGTGCTGTATGGCAGGCACATCGCCACTCCATATGAGGAGCATATCATCTATGTACCTGCCATACCACACCACATGTTCCCTGAAGGGATTTTTCACATTATAAACATATGCTTCCTCCCAATAAGACATTGTCAAATTAGCCAGGGAGGGTGAGTACTTCGCACCCATTGATACGCCAGAGGTCTGTACATAGTATATAGAGTTGAACGAGAAGTAATTGTGAGACATGAGGAATTGGGTGACAGATATGGTGTAATCTATAATATCCTCAGAAAAATTGCTATATTTGTGCAGGTAAAATTCCAGTGCTAGCATTGCCACATGATGTGGTATCGATGGGTAAAGTGACACCACATCAATAGACAGCCATCTATAATTTTCGTCCCAGGTCATATTATAAAAAGATTGTGGGATTGATGTAGTATCCTTAACATACCCTGGGATTCTTTTAACAAGGGGCTGTAGGCTACAATCTAGCCACTCACCTAGCCTTTCTGTTAGGGATCCAATTCCACTGACTATGGGACGTAGAGGAGGGGGGAATTGGCCCTGGTGGATTTTCGGAAGAGCATGCATTATGGGTGTAACTGTAAATTCGACATTTAAATAGCTGAATTGCTTTTGACTAATATGATTACACTCCAAGCCCCTTCTTAGGATATCTAGAAATTCTACCCTGTATTTAAGCTGGGGATCTGTGTCCAACCTTTGATACACTGCAGAGTCTGAGAGCAATTTATTCATTTGTTCACAGTACATGTCACAATCCAGGACGACGACAGAGCCCCCTTTGTCAGCCATTTTTATGACTATGCGTTCGTTATCAGATAATTCCTTGATAGCTTTTTTATGTTTCATAGACAGGTTGGCATATCCCCCCTCGTCCTGGATGTGATTGTGCATCTGTTTCAACTCCTTTTCTATAATATCCCGAAAAGTGTCCATGTTTGTAGTTCTGGATATGGTAGGATAGAAACCTGGATTGGTAGTTCTGAATTTTTGGGCACTAACATGTTCATCATATTCAAATGATTCCCCACGGAGATCGGTGAGACATGTTAAAGCTAGATGTTCTTGGAAAGACAAATGAAGGTATTCATTTTCAATCCTGTTTTCAGAACATGTCTGATCGATATTCCGCAGGGGCTCATCCACATTGATATCACTGAAATGTCTAGTGACTGTCAATTGTCTTACAAATTTATTTATATCTAATATAGTAGAAAACAAATCAAAATTGACAGAAGGTACAAAATTTAAGCCCAGTTGCAAAACTTCAATTTGTTCAGTGGAGAGGATTACAGCAGATAAATTTATGACATCTAATTGTGCACAGTCAGTTATCTCTGTTGATGACGTTGACCGCTGATACCTCAGATGGCTCACAGGATTCATCACAGAGTGTTCACCATGGCATGGACTATGGGGCAAAGCCCAAATTATCATATTATAAAAAATCCAAAATTATTACTTCGGAGAATAACAAAAAGGAAGACTCCGCAACAACTTCATCTTCAAAAAACGAATGCGCCGGGCGGGACGCAAACATAAAAACGCCCCAAACCAGGTCAGCACATCATCAACAGAGATAACTGACTGTGCACAATTAGATGTCATAAATTTATCTGCTCTAACAGGATTGAAAATGAATACCTTCATTTGTCTTTCCAAGAACAACTAGCTTTAACATGTCTCACCGATCTCCGTGGGGAATCATTTGAATATGATGAACATGTTAGTGCCCAAAAATTCAGAACTACCAATCCAGGTTTCTATCCTACCATATCCAGAACTACAAACATGGACACTTTTCGGGATATTATAGAAAAGGAGTTGAAACAGATGCACAATCACATCCAGGACGAGGGGGGATATGCCAACCTGTCTATGAAACATAAAAAAGCTATCAAGGAATTATCTGATAACGAACGCATAGTCATAAAAATGGCTGACAAAGGGGGCTCTGTCGTCGTCCTGGATTGTGACATGTACTGTGAACAAATGAATAAATTGCTCAGACTCTGCAGTGTATCAAAGGTTGGCTACAGATCCCCAGCTTAAATACAGGGTAGAATTTCTAGATATCCTAAGAAGGGGCTTGGAGTGTAATCATATTAGTCAAAAGCAATTCAGCTATTTAAATGTCGAATTTACAGTTACACCCATAATGCATGCTCTTCCGAAAATCCACAAGGGCCAATTCCCCCCTCCTCTACGTCCCATAGTCAGTGGAATTGGATCCCTAACAGAAAGGCTAGGTGAGTGGCTAGATTGTAGCCTACAGCCCCTTGTTAAAAGAATCCCAGGGTATGTTAAGGATACTACATCAATCCTACAATCTTTTTATGATATGACCTGGGACGAAAATTATAGATGGCTGTCTATTGATGTGGTGTCACTTTACCCATCGATACCACATCATGTGGCAATGCTAGCACTGGAATTTTACCTGCACAAATATAGCAATTTTTCTGAGGATATTATAGATTACACCATATCTGTCACCCAATTCCTCATGTCTCACAATTACTTCTCGTTCAACTCTATATACTATGTACAGACCTCTGGCGTATCAATGGGTGCGAAGTACTCACCCTCCCTGGCTAATTTGACAATGTCTTATTGGGAGGAAGCATATGTTTATAATGTGAAAAATCCCTTCAGGGAACATGTGGTGTGGTATGGCAGGTACATAGATGATATGCTCCTCATATGGAGTGGCGATGTGCCTGCCATACAGCACTTCATGCGATACCTTGAAAATAATGCATATAATTTAAAATTCACACATATGGAGCATTCACAAAGTATCAATTTCCTTGACCTTACACTTCTGGGAAAACCTGGCCAGATCATTCAAACTAAAACCTATCGCAAGGAAATAACAGGGAATACTCTGTTACGGGCAAATAGCCACCACCCTACTCACACAATAAAATCAATCCCTGTGGGAGAGTTCACACGTGCCTACAGAAACTGCAGTACTGCAGCGGCTTTTGAAATAGAAGCCCAAATTATTGCAGATAGATTAAAACAGAGAGCATACCCCAAATGGATGATATCCAGAGGTCTAGCTATAACAAAAAGTAAAAATAGGAAAGAATTACTCTTCCCAATCCGTGAGAAAAATAATTTTAAACAGAAACCTGGAGTTGTAGGATCAGATAAAAATGACAATGAAAATTTACCTACACTTGTTTTGACATACAGCAAACAATTCGAAAAAATACAACAAATTATTAAGAGATATTTACCAATCCTCTATGATGACGAAGTATTGCACTGTATGCTAAAACAAGGTTGCAGAATTGTGTCAAGACGGCCAAGAACTATAGGAAACGATTTGTCTCCATCTATGTATACACAAAGGGTTAAACCTAAACGGGATCCATGGCTAATTTATAAAGGTTTTACTAAATGCGGAAGCTTACGCTGCCGCACCTGCACATATGCAGTGAATACAAAAACCTTCCATGATGCCAATAATTCCCATACCTACCCAATTAAATCATATATTAATTGTAATTCAATAGGGGTGATATACATTATAAAATGTGTAGCCTGTGACATGATGTATGTGGGCTGCACCACCAGAAAGCTCAAAATTCGAATTTTGGAGCACCTTAACTACATAAAAAATCCGCACAGTGTGAACATATCCAATGCGGCCAGACACTTCATTTGCAAACATGAAAGCCAAGTGCGCAATTTCAAAGCTTTTGCAATAGAACAAGTGAGACTACCTAGCAGAGGAGGAGATTTTAAACGTCTAGTGAGATTGAGAGAAGCCTTCTGGATTTTCAAATTGAATACCAGGCATCCTAATGGCCTGAATATGAAAAAAGAGCTCTTGTATTTCTATTGACCAATGGTCTTTCTGCATCATATTACCTTTTACACTGCAATTGAGAGTACTAGCGGGAGCGGGGAGAGGGAAAGAGCCTATGTCAGATATAGCAGTGGAACACTGTCACATATGGATCCATGCATGGATGCGTTTGTATATAGCTGGTGTGGTGTTCTACTGCTATCATGACATTTGATACTCTACCTTAATTTTATTATGTATACTGTTTTTATTTGTTATATTTCACGTTTGATTTAATTGACAAACTGATGACTATATGTGGATGCATAAATTATCAATGCATATTGTAAAACACATGAGCACTGCTACATCTGGAAAATAAGAGGTTAAAGTGTGCTTTGCCTCCTCTGCTCCCCCGCCCTGCAGGTGGGGGGCAGTGAGTAATTACTCTACAAACCAACATAAAACCACCAGAGATAACACAGCTCATTGTTACGACTAAGAACTATTGTTCGAAACGCGTCAAAGTTGCTACACTTGTGGGTGGATGTCCTGTCTAAACTGTCTACTGCCTGAATAAAGATTTTAGCTACCAAAATCGTGAGTGCTGGAATTTTGTTGTGCTTCATACTAAAGATATATAGGCTCACCAGCCTTTTCCGTGCACGCAGGTGTTTGGATAATTGGGTTGAGCTGGACTTTTCTTTGTGCATAATGATCCCCAGCCTTGTGCTCGTCAACATTCTCACCTGAGTTAACCAGACGATTACTGAAATGATCTCAGCAGGTCCTTTAATGACAGCAATGAAATGCAGTGGAAAGTTTTTTTGGGATTAAGTTAATTTTCATGGCAAAGAAGGACTATGCAATTCATCGGATCACTCTTCATAACCTTCTGGAGTATATGCAAATTGCGATTATAAAAACTTAAGCAGCAACTTTTCCAATATTTTATGTAGTTCTCAAAACTTTTGGCCACGACTGTATATTCCAACCTACAGAGGATACAGTCTTTGTCAAGGGAATCCCTCTTGAAGGGGGAAACCTCAATAATATGGATGCGAAGCGTATTCCCTTTGACTCCCATTATACATCTTTGAGTACTAAAATAAGCGATTTCCTGAGTAAACGCTGGCCTTGGCAGTAACTTTAGACGCATACCAGAGTTTAATGTCCCCCCAGCTAAAGACCTTTAGACATACACAGAACTTGAGAGATCGGTTGGTTATGGAGGACATGGATATTAAGAAACAAAAGTTTAGTTTATATTTTGGTTCCCCCTGTTATAACTGTGTGAATTGTCCTCTGATGTTGAGAGGACCTACATTCACACATTTAGGTGCAGGGGCTGATTTCACTATTGAACATGATCTTACTTGTGATTCAGCCTATGTAATATACTTACTTGAATGTCCATGCCACCTGTTTATGTAGGTGAGATGACATGGGATGTTAAAACCAGACTCAACCAGCACAGGTACACTATTCATGAGAAGAGGCTAAACTTACTGAATCTAAACACTTCACTGAAGCGAAACATACTGAAAGGAATTTACGCTTTCGTATCATTGATCAGGTACCCATACTGAGACGTGGGGGTGATCGCGTTGCTATCCTCAAAAGGGAACTTTTTTGGATCTATAAATTACAAACCTTGAAACCTAAGGGTCTGAATGTGGAATTTAGAGTGGTTTCAACTCTCAAAGCTCTTACGTGATGCCCCCGTACCTTTTGGACTGTAGATAAAGACCAGTGCTTCTATTGTTAAATATTTATTTCCTCTTTTCTTATATTTATATAATTTTTTTTTTAGGAAGCTATGGAGATTTTTAACTGTGTAGTCGATGTGAAGATGCCACCCAACATAACATCCATGTGGTTATTTATATATGTGTATATATTCACTTTTGCCCTTTTATTTTTTAATAAGACTTGCAGTTTACTTTTTACATATTTAGTAGGATTGGTCCAACATAAATCTGGGTTTACCTTTTACCCGATACAATGGTTGGGCAACACTGTATAGTGCCGCCCCCCTAGTTATTGGGTTGTTAGGGGGTGAGCTCCTGGTGCTCAACTAGGGCTCTTTCCCCCTTTGTTTACCTGACTGTTGGTTGTGACCGATAATCCCTGTTCTCTCTGAAGCCTGCTGTGACGTTAGGGGTCGAGAACGTGGACATTAATCATGCCCTCGAACTGGATCACAAAGTTGTGGGGATGCAGCCAACAACCTCGGTTGGGAGCTTTAGCGCCTTGCCATTGAACGTCCAAAGGCTTTCAGTTTTAGAATACTGGAGATAATCTAATATATTGCGTTACATATCCGCTACCCATGTTTGTTGTCACTTAGTCGCTATGGCCACCAATCATGTGATTTCATTGCATGCGCAATGAGTATTTGCGGCATGTGAACTCCAAGTCTGTTTTGGGCATTTGCATGCGAGAGTGTGTGAACAATCAATGCACGCCACCGGCTAACCACATGAAGTTTCAATATGTAGGGTGAGCGACTCACATCTGTAATTATTGATTTTATTATTTTACACATGGGCACAATTATCAATTTGGAGGGTTAACTCTACTATATTTATCACTTGATCATGTTTATACATGTATTCCACATGAATTTATGACACTTCATTGTATCCAGAACATTATTTTTAAAAAATAATATATATGTGTATATATATATGTGTGTGTGTGTGTATATATATATATATATATATATATATATATATATATATATATATATATATAATCTCACAATAATTTGATATTGATTAATGATCATGCACAACACTTGAAACGTTGTACTTGGTGTAATAAAGGATCCACTTTTCTTCATCTAAGTCCGGAGTGCTGCCTTGTGCTTTTCTATACTAATATATATATTCATATTCTTATTGCTTGAGAGGTCCTGTGATGGCACTGAAACATTGCATGGACATGAGCTCATAAACCCTATTTTTGCACTTCAAACTTTGTAGGGGTGCTGTGGATTCTTTGATATATTATCTGCATACTTGATCAAGACTGCAAGCACCCACTTGTTTTGGAAATTTAAAGGAGTGCTACAGATATAGATAGGTAGATGTGTAAAGGATAAGTATATCCTTTCAAAAAAAAAATTCAAATATATATTCTGCAATAGATATGAACGAAGTATTGAAAATTTGGATTCGGCTGCTTTACCAAATTTTACAAAAAAATTCACTTTGTGACTACTTTGTCATGAAGCACATTTCTTTGTAAATAGTAGGTGCAATGACAGAGCTGCGACCCACGTCATTGTACCCCTCAGATGCTGCGTTCACAGCTGATTGCGGGATCTGACAGCAATAATACAGTGTAAAATAAATTTGAAAAAAAAAATCATACTTAACTGCTCCGTTTGATCGTGAAGAGTCGGCCACCGCCATCTTAATTATAAATCTAGTGTGATATCTCACACTGGCCGTAATGACCTCATCACATCGGCCAGTGTGGTGACATCATAAGTCACTCCGTATGGGTTTTCGTGTGAGCTCTTCAATCAAGATGGCGGACGGCTCTTTACACTCAAATGGAGGAGGTATTTATTTTATTTACCACCATTCACGGCAAATGCTTTTATTAGTTCTCTGTATGCTTGCTTTATGGATATGCACCTGTGACCATGAATGTGCTAGTCTAAATTTTCTTGTATATATTCAGGGTAGCGGCCTCTTTTAGACTAAGCAACGCCCATCTGCCTGGGTCTTCTGAGCAGAGTATAAATATAGCTGGTTCCTACACTGCCCTGAATAATGTAGGCTTAGGTAAGTCCAAGAGAGGCAGTTCTGTTAGTGTTAGGTACCAATCTGCAGAAGCCACCTTGACGCCTGGTAGATGGGCCTGACACATATTTGATCAAAAATGTGTTTAAAAAGCTTCTATTTTTTTCATTTACATTAGGTATCATACCACTTTATTTTAGAATGATCCCCATTTCTCAGTTCTATTGTTTGCATGTGAAATGTTGTGCAGCCATGCTTTTATTGGTTTTCTGTATGTTTTCTTTTGTTTTTTGTTTTTTTACTGCCATTCATGTAAAATCGATTTGCTACCATGAAGCAAAAATTAAACTCTTCTCGCGGCTAATCAAATTTTCCCTGAAATTCACATCGCTTCACTTTAACACTATTCTGCAATCATCAAGTATTGAATTGTGGGATCCACATATGTACAGAATGGAGATCCTCTGTCCTACCTAGAGAGGGAGCCATCTTTCCTTTCCATGCCTGGATGCTGCAGGCACTGTGATCTGTCTATTTATTTGTATGCGAGTTAGGCTACTTTCACACTCGCTTTTTGGCTTTCCGATTGTGAGATCCGTCATGGGCTCTCACAAACTGTCCAAAACGGATCAGTTTTGCCCTAATGCATTCTGATCGGAAAAGGATCTGCTCAGAATGCATCAGTTTGCCTCCGATCAGTCTCCATTCCGCTCTGGAGGTGGACACCAAAACGCTGCCTCCAGCGTTTTGCTGTCCGCTTGACGAAACTGAGCCAAATGGATCCATCCTGGCACACAATGTAAGTCGATGGGGATGGATCCGTTTTCTCTGATACAATCTGCCACAATAGAAAATGGATCAGTCTCCCATTGACTTTCAATAGAGTTCATGACTGATCAGTCTTGGCTATTTTACAGATAATACAAATGGATCCGTTCATGACTGATGCATGCGGTTGTATTATTGTAATGGATCCGTTTTTGCAGATCATGACTGATCCGCCCAAACGAGAATATGAAAGTAGCCCAGAGAAACTGCTTAATGCATCCTGTTCTGAAGATACGTGCAAGTCTTACCTCTGTGGCCCACATCTAATATAAAGCTGTGTGTGTGTATGTCCGCTAAAGGAATCCGCACTGTCGCATTTACAATCACAAAATTTGGCACAGTTACATCAGGTGTCTGGGAAGGTTGTAGACCAGGTCTCAGCTCTCTAGGACATACCGTTCCTGAGATATAGTCCCAAAAAATGCATTAGCCAATAGAAGTTTGGTCACATGACCCTTATCAGCCAATAGAAGCTCGCAGGTCCTCCAGTCTCCACATAGTTTTACTCCAGGTTTCCATAACAACTCAGCCATTTATCTTCACTGCTGTAGGAGAGCTTTAAGGAAATCTGTTACCAGGATAATCGCTATTGCAGTAAAGCCATGGCCTAATAGCACTTAGTACCTTATTTCAAGATGTGCCTTTGTTCCAGCAATAGATGTTTTTATCCTCTGAAAATCCAGTTTATTAGATATGCAAATGAGCCAGTAAGGTGCCCAGAGGGGCGTCACTCTTACAGGAATGAGCACAGACACGCCCCCTGTCACAATGTGTCCACCCTCAAAAGACTTAAAACCCTGCCCCCAGGTCCCGCTAAGCCCCTTCCCACTCCTGAGCCAACGGGGATTGAAAAAAATGAAGTTAAAAATCAACTTCTAGGTCCTGCTAAGCCATGCCCCTGATCTCGCTAGGCCACGCCCCCTCCACTCCTCGGCTGACAGGGATTGAAAAAATGAAGGTAAAAATCAACTTCTGTCAGTTTGGGGAGGGAGGGTGATTTTCTCCCTGCAGCTCACACTCAGACAATACAGTGCTGCTGTTATAGAGTGAGCTGTTCAAAAGGACACGCCCCCGATCCAATAAAGGCCACTGTTAAGGTGGTGGGCCCTTGTGGAGGTCACTGTCAAGGGGGTGGTATGTTGTGAAAGTCACTGTTAAAGGGGAAGGCTGCTGTGGAGGTCCAATTTTAAGGGACAGGGCACTGTGGGGGGGGGGGTCACCTGATGGTGTTGATATATTTTAGCGAAGTTCATATCACTGAAGTGAATGTGATAGGGTGCTATAAGTGTCAATGGGCACCCTATCTGATTTTAAAAATGAAAAATAAAATTGTTTTAATACTTGTCAACCTCTTAAATATTGTAACAAAACCAAATATACGCCCCAACCAGGGAATCTATTGCTACTCAAAGTAAATAACCAGCATAAGCCTATGGTAAAACACCATGATACAAAACCTACAATTGACTACCAGTTATACTAATTATAAATTAATGTAATTTTATTACATGATTACACATTACACAAACATTTTGTGTGATATGTGTAATCATGTAATAAAATTACAATAATTTATAAGCGGTCTTGTAGTCATTTGTAGGTTTTGTCTCTTAAATATTGAATCTGACACAAATATTCATAATGTCTCTTTTCAGTCCTATTCTCAGTTGGTAGGAATTTATGAAGAAGACTTCAGAGAAGAAGAAGAAATTGACCTTCTACACTGTGCTCTAACCCTTGCTCTCATTGAAGATCGCTTTGAGCTTGGCTTGGGTTTTCCTGAGGAAGTGGAAATCGTGTTGGGAGAATGTAGTGATTCTGAGTGAGGTTCTACTTTCAGCCTGCATTTTTGATGTGTTTTTTCTTTTTTTCTTTTTCCACTTCTGGCAAATTTGGGGATTTACTAATACATGGGCACTTACTAATGTATTGTTGTTGTCCAAATTGCCTTATTTGCTGTCTTGTTTCCATGGTTATGACCGCCCTACAATCCAGCGGTGGTTGTGCTTGCAAACTATAGGAAAAAGTGCTGGCCTCTCTGGTGGCCAAGACTGTGGGAGTGCACATAGCCTAGTGCTTTTTTTCTGTAGTGTGAAATCATGTCTGCTGCTGGATTGCATGGTGGTCATAACTAGGGATGAGCAAATCTACTTCGGATGCATAGCAACTTCATAAATTTGTACTGTAAAAAAACATTTCCCGAACTCTGGTTTGGGGCCAAGTGGTCCCTTGGAACCAAACCAGAGTTCAGGAAATGTTTTTTCCCATACAAATTAATTTATGAAGTTATTACGCGAAGTCTTAAGAGACAGAGCCAATACATTCTAATACTGTACGGAGGGAATATAGACCATCACAATACATTAGTAAGTGCCTTGTATTAACTTCCTCTACATAATAAATGTTTGCTGAAGTGACATAACCCATTGGTTGTTTTTTGAAAACTATTTAAAAAAAACTTTTTATGATTGTTATAACAATAAAGTTTTGTGTATGTTTCTTATTATTTCAAGCTGAGGAACATATGTACTCTGACACTTTCCCACCCTCCCACAGATTACTAGAATGAATGACTGCCGTGCTTACTTTATGAACCATACTTGGCTTTACAGGTATTTGAATGTCTGCTTGCTTGTTCGAGTTATGCCTTGTGTGCATGTTTAAATGATGCTGTGAATGCATGCCTCTGGTTTGACTACACTATAATAAAAATAATTTAAAAAAACACACGAAAGGAAGTGGTAGATGTCTGACCAATAGAAGTCTATAGACCAGGGATGCCCAAGCTGTGGCTCTCCAGCTGTTGCAAAACTACAACTACCAGTATTCCTGAACAGCCTACAGCTATTAGGGCATGTTGGGAGTTGTAGTTTTGCAACAGTTGAAGGGCTGCGGGTTGAGCTTCCCTGCTATAGACCTACACGATGGGAGTTCTAGGAATGTTGTCCAAAGGATGCTCAGCAGAAATGAAAGGTGTGGACCCAAATTCACTAGTGTGCTTGAATTTTTCCTCAAAGCGTGTTAGTATACCATTTTTGTGACTCATTTAATTTTTTTGCCAGGCATACTTGGCCCCTTCAAATTATACCTCTTGAGGAGGTCACAAATGGGTTTTTGTGGTAACTTAGTCTTTTAACAAAGTCTATATGGGTTATATGAAAAGCAGGACAAATTAGCATTTTTATTAATTAGGTGGTGTTTTGAGTTTTTCCTTTTTAAATCATGGCATGATAAAGTTTTGTTTGTGTTTGTTTGTTTTGTGTTTTTGTTTGTTTTTTGTTTTTGTTTTGGTTTGTTTGTTTGTTTTTTTAAACCTCATCTCTATAATGGGAAAATGACAGAAAAGTGGTTAACACGTTAGAAAATTAGTCCTCTTGGTAATAAAAATGCAGTTAGGAAAAAACACAAATGATATGTATTGTTTAAAGTAATTAAAAAAAAATTGTAACTAGGGAAAATTGGTTGAACAACGGTTCTAATTAAGATGCTTGCCTAGCTTTGCTTAAGTTCTTGTAAAGGGACAGCACCTTTACCCGCTATCTATAGGAATAGTGCCTGTGTTCCCCTACCCTTATTGACTCTGGGACTGCTGATGATGGCAGAGCGCTTATAATTGGATATCTCCCAACAGTCCCACAGAGCTGAATGAAGTGGTAGAATCAATCCAATCAAAGGGTGTGGGTGGGGAGGGAGAACAACACAGGTCCCTGGGGTAGTGTGTACACAGATGTAGCAGAGTTAAACTTGATGGTGAGCGCTTCAAGTAAAGAATGGAAAGAAAATGTTAAATGGCTTTTCAATAGATTTCAGTGGTTTTTGTCATGAGTCAATTTGAAATGTATGGAAAATGTTAAAATGTGAGCGATAGTATATCATGAAAGTAGGGCATTTAAATAGAAGCATGCAATGGTTATTTTCATAATCTCAAATTTATTAAGACAAAAGCCAACAGTGGTGAGTGTCCCCCCCCCCAAAAAAAAACTTGGATATTATATCGTAATAAAGTGGCTCCCCTGTTTACTGTAGTGGTATAGGTGCAGTAATCAGTAGGACTCACCCTGTCTTAAAAATTGTAGCCAATTTACCATAAATGATAGGCACTCTCCATCTAGAACCACTATGTAAATATACTATTATTAAAACACGTCATACAAATAAAGACAAATTCAAAAAAATTTAAATTGGGCCCCTATAAAAATTATGGTAGCATGTGGTTGGGAGTCTTCTCTTTGGATGCAGACACATTTATAAGGGTGTCTTCTCACCCTGCTTGTAGTTATTTGCGACAATATCTCTTGAGAGACTACCAGCACATGCTTGATCCACATATACTCAAGTTATGTGATGACCAATACTTAAAATGTATCTAATATTTGTACAATATCAAAAAAACTTAATGTATCCAACCCACTGTTATGTCCACCTTTGCTTTTTAAAGACTAGTGACTTGATATAATAGATTCAATTCTGATGAGGTAGTCTCTGGATAAATCACAATGTTTATACCATAGTAGCTTAATATTAGTAGATATATAAAAATATCTTAAATAATGTCCCAATGGTAGTAATATGCAGAAGTGATGAACACCAATTTGGATTATTTATGTCCATTTGCTTCTGATTGCGCAATCTCTGTTCATAACCATGCGTATCTATTTGTTATTTATCTCCAATGTTATCGCTGTTAGATGAATAGGTACATGCTGTTTGAATGTCCATAAATAAGTGCCAGACTTATAATACACCCTGTGAACTTACACACAATTGCGCTATGTATCTGCCAGTTTCTCACTGTTCGATGTACAGGAACGAAGTCTGGTGCCTACCATGGCGTTTCAGCACAAATAGTTCTTACACTCGTGTTTCCTCTGGTCAGCGAGTACTGCAGGGTTGCGCTTGTTTCGTGTGTGGTGCATGTGTAAAGTCAGCGTCTTGTATGTGGTACGGGGATGAGGTTGGCGTCCAACGTGGATCTGGTTCCTTATCCTCTCAGGTGCGTTCCTTTGGGTAACAACTTAGATAGTTTTGGAGCGCTCCATACATTAATTCAGTTAGGAGTCCAAACTGGAGTACTGGTTCATAGACCAGACGCATTTTGGAGCTTTGGACTTGCTCCTTCAGTGGCTAAATTCTGATTCTAGTACCCTTAAATACAAATTTCTGCAATGTATGATTGGGGTAAATCGAAGCAGTGAAATGGATTTTTCCTTTGGTGTTTGATTAGTTCATCCTCCCCTCAATATGTATATAAACACTTTTTTTTGCCCCTAGTCATTAAATGCCTATTTAATTACTCAACCGAAATATCACTCATTTTATAAGACGCACCTAGGTTTTTGAGGAGAAAAATAATAAATTATTTTGAACCAAAAGGTGTGCTTTTGGTGGGCTTTGAACTAATGGTAGCCTGTGAATGACACTATTATGGGCGTCTGTGGCTGGCACTTTTATGGGGGGAGGGAATCTGTGGATGGCGTGACACTGCTATGGGGGATGGGGGATGGGGGGGGGGGGGGGGGGAGGGGAGAGAATAGAATCCGTAACAGTGTCAGCCACTGTGAATGACTCCCAATACAGGGGCTGGCATCTACACTAGTTTTGTAATGGCAGCGGGGCCCAGTGCAGTCACTGTATTCTATTGCAACGGGCCCCGCTCACTGTACTAATCGTATCTAACTGCAGGCAATGTTTAACTATAGAATATGTTCGTTCCAGCAGCCTGTACTTATGACCATAGCAGGCAGGAGGCTGTGTGGGCACTGGCAGCGTAACTCACTACGTCATGTGCCCGTGCCGCCTGCTTCATTCATAAAGTGGGCGGAGCAGGCAAGTGACGTAGGAAGTTACACTGCCAGTGCCCGCCCAGCCTCCTGCCTGCTAAGGACGTAAGTACAGGCTGCTGGATTGAACATATTCTATAGTTAAACATTGCCGTTAGATACGATTAGTACAGTGAGCGGGGCCCAGTGCAATAGAATACCGTGACTGCACCCACTGCCATTATAAAACGAGACGTCAGCCCCTCCTTGCTGATACAGCGCGGTCGGAGGTGTATCAGTGTAAGTGGCAGCATTTGCCCTATAAGACGCACTGCCATTTTCCTCCCACTTTTGGGGGGGGGGGGGGGGGGGGGAGTGCGTCTTATGGGGTGAAAAATAAGGTATATTAGGGTTGAGCGAACCCGAACTTTAGGATTTTTGGACCCCGGACCCGAACTTTTCAGTAAAAGTTCGGGTTCAGTGATTTAATAGTGCTTTTTGAAAGGCTGCAGAGCAGCCAATCAACCAGCGTTTAACTTGTGTGCCCTTAGAAGCCATTACAACCATGCCTACTAATGACATGGCTGTGATTGGCCAGTGCAGCATGTGACCCAGCCTCTATATAAGCTGGAGTCATGTAGCGCTGCACGTCACTCTGCTCTGATTAGTGTAGGGATAGGATGCTGCTGCTGTGAGGGAGAGAATAGGAAAGAATCTTTAATCAGAAGTGCTTTTTAACTCAGCGATCTACATAGATTTCGATTGTGCACAATCTTTTTACCCTGCCCTGAGCCCAGTGACCCAGAAAAATAACTTTTATCCGTCTGTTAGTTAGGTGGGCGTCGGTGGCCATTTTATGCAAGTTCAGTGCACCAGCACAGCATATGTGCATTTGTGACAGTCATATACAAGCTTGAAATACTGCAATAATAATCTGGTAATCGGACTCCTATTGTTGTAATAGCGATTTATCCCTAGTGAGACCTCTATGCCTGACCTGTATATGCAGATACAGTCCTGATCAAAAGTTTAAGACCACTTGAAAAATGGCAAAAAATCATATTTAGCATGGCTGGATCTTAACAAGGTTCCAAGTAGAGCTTCAACATGCAACAAGAAGAAATGGGAGTGAGACAAAACATTTTTTGAGCATTAAATTTAATGAAAACAACGAATAAACTGAAACAGGCTGTTTTTCAGCTGATCAAAAGTTTAGCACCACCCCTCCAAAAAAAAACTACCCCCCCCCCCCAAAAAAAAACAAAAAACAAATCCAACTTCCAAACATGAACTCAGTAATGAATAGCTCCGCCGTTATTGTTTATCACGTCCAAAATTCGTTTTGGCATGCTTGATGCATGCGTTTCCATGAGGTGAGTGGGAACATTTCTCCAAGTGGTGAAGACTGCCGCACGAAGGCCATCTACTGTCTGGAACTGTTGTCCATTTTTTTTTTTAAAACTTCCCTTGCCATCCATCCCCAAAGGTTCGCAATTGGATTTAGATCAGGGGAACATGCAGGATGGGCCAAAAGAGTGATGTTATTCTCCTGGAAGAAGTCCCTTGTCCTGTGGGCATTGTGTACTGTAGAGTTGTCCTGTTGAAAAACCCAGTCGTTACCACACAGACGAGGGCCCTCAGTCATGAGGAATGCTCTCTGCAACATCTGGGCAGTCAGTGGCCGTTTGACGCCCCTGCACTTCCTGAAGCTTCATTGTTCCACTGAAGGAAAAAGCACACCAGACCATTATGGTGCCCCCTCACTATGGCACGTAGAAAACCTCTCAGGTGGGATCTGCTTGTTATGCCAGTAACGTTGGAAACCATCAGGACCATCAAGGTGAATTTATTTATTCAGAGAATAAAACTTTCTTCCACCTTTTGAATGTCCCATGTTTGGTGCTCTCTTGCAAAGTCCAAACGAGCAGTTCTGTGGCGTTCAAGGAGTCGAGGTCTTTGAAGATTATTTTTTGTTTTTGATGCCCTTCAGTCTCAGATGCCGTCTGATGGTTATGGGGCTGCAGTCTGCAGTCTGCACCAGTAAGGGCCTTAATTTGGGTCGAAAATCGTCCAGTGTCTTGACGGACAGCCAATTGGATCCTCCGGCTCAGTACTGATGAAATTTTTTTGGGTCTTCCACTTGACTTTTTTGTTCCATAACCCTCAGGATCATTTAAGAAATTCCAAATGACTGTCTTACTGCGTCCCACCTCAGCAGTGATGGCGCGCTGTGAGACCCTGCTTATGCAGTTCAACAACCCAACCACGTTTAAAAAGGGAGAGTTTTTTGCCTCTGCCATCACAACGTGTGACTACCTGACAGAAAATGACAATGAATCCACATCTTTGCACAGATTTGGCCTTTTAAAGGCATGTGGTCCTAAAATTTGGATCAGCTGAAAAACTGCCTGTTTCAGTTTAATCGTTATTTTACATTAATTTAATGCTCAAAAAATGTTTTGTCTCACTCTCATTTCTTCTTGTTGCATGTTAAAGCTCTAACAATGTAAAATATGATTTTTTTTTGGCCATTTTTCAAGTGGTCTTAAACTTTTGATCAGGACTGTATAATCATTGCGGACAATCCTTATCAGATAGCTTGAATTTACCAACACAGAGTTTATCCGTGTAAGTTGCTTTATTCTGTAAGCCAGATAACCGAGTACAGCAGAACAGATGGATTCTGGTATTGTGCGGTCAAAAGATGGTTTTGTAAGCTTACATGAGAATACATTTGTACCTGTGCATATTTCTGGAGGAGAATGAAGATACAGGAAGTGAGGTACACAGAAGGGGTGGAGCAATGAAATGAATCACAGATATCCCGAACAAGAAAAAACAAGTGCATTACCAAAAAACGGTCACTAGATGGAGCATATAACCAAATATAAAATATATGAATGGTTCAATGAATTAAACTATATAGATTCCATCTGGCATTGAAAATGTCACTATATAAACCATAACTGTAGTTATATAATTGAAAATAAACAACAGTGCAATTTGCTTGATGTCCGAGGACTTGAAAAACATAAAGAGAACAGGCATATAATGCAACAACTAAAATGTAAGGTTTCAAGTGAATTCTTACTTGAAGTTTCAGGCAGGATTAAGCAGCCTAGGCAAATAAGTTCATTCTCCAAAGGGCAAGAGCAGAATAAGTTCCGTGATAGGCCTGATGAAAGTCTTTACAGTACTTGTCTTGCAACTTTCACCTCCACCTTGCGTACGGAACGCTCTTCACAATAAGTCCAATAAGCCACTTGATTCTTTCGGCTTGCTGGTCCTTGAGCAAAACGAGATCTCCAACTTGTATGTTAGGGCACTGTTGTTGCAATTTCCTGCATCCTTGCAGAGTGGAAAGATACTCCATCTTCCAACTATTCCAGAAGCGGTTGGCAAGGTTTTGTACTCTCTTCCATTGATCAAAGCACAGATTTCCGTCTTTAAAGTTTCCAGGTGGAACAGGAACGGACCCAAGCTTCTGGGTAGCTGGGGTAAGGATAGTTGGGGTCTCTGGATCTTTGTCAGGTTCTAGAAGACCGAAAACTTCAGCCGTGGTCTCTTCTGTGTGATCCAGCAGGAATTCAGGACCTGTTAACCAGGAAGAATTAGCAAATATACTTGCAGACACTGGTAGCATGATCTGCAGGATTAATTTCAGATGGGACATAATGCTATTTTTCAGGTTTAGATGATTTCCTGATTCTTTCTACATTGTTGCTGACGTAGACTTACAAACGTTTAGCCTGGTTGTATATGTAGCCCAGAACAACCTTACTGTCTGTGTAGAATTTAGTGTCCTCTATCTGATTGTCTAGCTCACGTAATATGAAATCTGTGATTTCTACAGCTAGCACAGTCCCACAAAGTTCAAGCCTAGGAATTGTGTGCTTAGGCTTAGATGCTAACTTAGCTTTCCCAAACAGAAACCCTATGTGGGTTTGATTAGAAGAGTCTCTCACCTTGAGGTAGGCAACAGCCGCTATGGCCTTAGTATATGCGTCTGAGAAGATGTGAAGCTCTTTTCTCTGGCTCGTAGCAAGGGAAGCTGAGGTGTAGCAGCGTGGTATATGGATTCCATCTAAGGCGTGTAGATTGCTTCCAGGACTCCCACTTTGAAAGCTTGTCAGATGGCAGTGGAGCATCCCAATCTTTAATAGACTCAGAGCTGTCTAAGTAAGGCTTTACCTTGTATGGTGATGGGAGCCACAAATCCCATTGGATTGTATAGGCTGTTTTACCACTGACATAACACCATGTTTGGTAAATCGCTTGTCTGTAGAGCTGACTTGAAAGCTGAAAGTGTCCTTTAATAAGTCCCACCGTAGGCCCAGACTTCTCTGTATAGGTGGCATGTCCATTCCCAGATTTAAGTTCTTAAACCCTGTGGCATGATCACCAGGTTGAAAGGCTTTCATAACAGCAACACTATTTGAGGCAATTTTGTGTAGTCTGAGGTTATCCTCAGAAAGCATACCTTGTGTTATTTGGAGCAGGTCTATGGCTTCTTTGTAGGTAAAGATTTAAGTCCTTCGTCAACATAAGTCTCTCTCAATGAAGTGTCGAGCATCCGTGCCATACTCCTTTTCTCCATCAATGGCACTCCTTCGTAAACCGTATGTTGCAACAGCGGGTGAGGGACTATTTCCAAAAACACGTACTTTCATGCGGTATTCAATAATTTCATTGTCCATGTTGTCACAGTGCCACAGAAACCTTAGGAAGTTCCTATGGTCTTCGTGTACAATGAAGCAATGAAACATCTGTTCAAGATCAGCAGTTATGGCAACTGGTTCTCTTCTAAATCTCATAAGTATGCCTACAAGGTTGTTGGTTAGAATTAGGCCAGTGAGAAGGTCGTTTAGGGATACACCTTGATGCTTGACACTGGAGTCAAATACTATCCTGATTTGTTTTGGCTTATGTTGGTGATACACTCCGAAAAAAGGCAGATACCAGCACTCATCGGGTCTTTGAAGTGGTGGCGCTGGTTTGGCGTGATCATTGTCAAAGATCCTTTTCATAAAGGCGATGAAATGGTCCTTCATTTCAGGCCTGTTCCTTAGTGTTCGTTAAAGTGAGTTCAATCTGGATAAAGCCTGTTCACGATTGGTTGGGAGTTTTGGCCTTGTAACACGAAGAGGTAATGGTGCAACCTAGCTGTTAGACTCATCTTGAAAGACTTCCTTATCCATTATTTTGATAAATTCTCTGTCTTCAACTGACAAGGCTATTTTGTTGTCCTCGCTTGTAGTTCAAAACACTGTGGTAATTAGGTTGTCATCATAAAGGACAGGAGTAACATCAGGTACTTGGATGATATCAAGAAGCTTCTCCTTTACTTCATAATGGTGAGGGCACTGTTTGAAGTGGAATGAACATCCGTTTCCCAACATGTAAGTAAGTCTTGAAGGAGTGGATCTCAGATGGCGTACACATCCTGTTCAAGCATACATCGCCCACTATTACCAAGCCTATGTCAAGTCTTTGTGCATAAGGGGCGTCAGGCCCATCGTGCTTTATGTACTCTGAGAATGTCCCTTCCTAACAGGACTAAGATTTCAGCACTCTTGTCCATTGCAGGAATCTCATCAACAAGGTGCCTTAAATGAGGATGTTGATACGCAGCTTCTGGAGTGGGAATCTCTTCCCTTTTTGTCTGGTATCTGGTCGCACTCGACTAAAGTTGGTAGGGGTATGCCCTCTCCCTCGTTGATATGAGAGACCATGAATCCGTCAACCCTTCTGCCGAAGGTCTCTACACGACCAGAACAGGTTCTGAGAGTATATGGTGTTGCGTGACTTTCTATGCCAAAGATCTCAAAGAATTTAGGCTTAACCTGGGATCTGTTGCTTTGTTCATCTATTATGGCATACATCCTAGCAGCTTTCTCAGGATGATCCCTTGGGTATAGCTTGACTAGGTATATCTTGGCACAGCATTTGTGGTCCTTGACTTCTCCACAGACTTCTGTACATGAAAAAGAGACATTATCTTTGGTTGGAGCATGACCTTGTTGCTCCCCGCCATGATTTGAGATGGGAGTGGAGTAGGATGCATGACTGTAACATGTCTGTCGCTACCGCATTCTGTGCACTTGATGACTGCTTTACAGTCATTAGCAAAATGGCTATAAGAAGCACAGCACTTGTAGCATATGCCAAGTTTCCAGAGAATCTCCTTGCGCTCTTGTAAAGTCTTTGCCCTAAGCCTACGACATTTCTTAAGAGGGTGAGGCTTCTTGTGAATAGCACGATGACTATTAGGGTCTTTTATTTCTGTCATCCACAACACCCTGATATATAGGTGAGGTTGCGAAGGGTGAGATGTCTGTCCGTCCTTTTAACAGATATTGCTCTATTTAAGTCTCTGTTTTAGCTGCTGTGTTAACATACCTTGATGATGGTGAGGATGAAGCATGCAGGTTGGGTTCACTGAAGCTGGGATCATTTCTCATCCAGGCTTGATCACTAATGAACCTGCAGAATTTTGAGAATGGAGGAAAGGATACAGTATAGTCTCTTTTGTATCTTGAGCCCTGTTGTGCCCATTTCTCTTGTAGGCCATATGGCAGTTTAGACACCACTGGGTTGACATCATGAGCAGTGTCCAGGTAGACTTGGGTCAGTCTTTGCCAACTCTAGCTCCATGAGGAGGTCACTTAGATCTTGAAGCTTGCGATAGTCTTTGTTCCCTATTTTTGGGAAGTTTTGCAGTCTCTTGAATAGAGCGCTTTCTATGGCTTCAGAGCTACCATAGGCTTGCTCAAGTCTTGCCAATGCAGCAACAGGACCTGCATCTGGGTGATCAACATGTACTGTTCGGAGTCTAACACGACCTGCAGATTCTGGTCCCAGCCACTTTTATGAGCAAATTGAGTTCTTCCTTAGCAGTAAGGTTGAGATCGGCAATAGTAGTCTTGAAGGTTAATCTCCAGGCCCTGTAGCTCTCTGGACAGTCGTCAAACCTTGAGAGGCTGGTGTTAATGAGCTCATGGCGTACCATGTATCTGGCAAAGTCATTCATGTCTTGTCTCTCACTCCTTGGTGTCAAAGTAACTTGTGGAACCCCTTGGGTGTGAACGTTCTCTGGTGATGTAGGGTGAGGTTTACCAGGGTAAAATGATGTTGCATGAGCGTTTAACTGTGGTGTAGTCTCTAAGGCTTGTGATGGCCTTGGTTTGAGCTGCGCCTTATCACCGGAAGTCACCTTGTTGACAGGAGTTGATCTGGTTTGCTGCATAGATGTACTCGCGTTGTAGACTTGAAGAGGCTCAGGCATGTAGAGTTGAGAGGTCTCTGCGTTGGGAGTCAGATCAGTGTTAGTAGGAGGTGCAGGAGATGACTATCTTTTCAGATGTTATGCTTTAGAATGTATTCACTGGTGCGTTCAGCTGGATCTTCCAGTTCTACTGGGATAAGACAGTCTGAATTAGTACTTTGACCCATTGCTTGTTCAAGGACTTTCAGCCTTGCTAGGGAAGCTGCTTCCTCTCCTTTTTATTTGCAATCTTTATTTGTGAATCTGCCTCTGCTTGGAGAGCTTTGCTTTTAGCTTCAATCTTGTCGTGATGAGCTGCCATTTGAGCTTCCATCTCTGCTTGATGAGCTGCCATCTCTGCTTGTTGAGCTGCCGTTTGTGCTTCCATCTCTGCTTGTTGCGCTGCCCTTTGAGCTTCCATCTCTGCTTGATGAGCTGCGGTTTGAGCTTCTATCTCTGCTTGCTTTCTGGTAAAGGGAGCTTTGCGCCTTTTTTTGATTCGGCATCAGCGCGGTCCTCTATTAACTTGTCACTTAATGTTGATCTTCTGGAACAAGAGGATCTGGAAGAAAGTGTAGTGCGCTTGGTTGTGGTGGATCTTTGAGATCTGGTCTCCTGCAGTTGAGTAATGCGGAGTTCTGCCTAAACTTAGCATTTTGCACTGCGAGATCCCTTTTGTTGGTTCAGTGCATCAGTTCTGCTGCAGAATCCTCTATATTTGAGTCCTGCAAGAAGGCTGAGTATTTTGCAGACAGCTGCTGGTAGCATGCATACATACACAGCAAATAGGTGATTTATAGAGTCTGTTTTTTCAGATGGTTGATCATTAGAGTGTGACAAAACTGACATGTGGTGTGAGGTTCTGTCCCAGAGGTCTGACGGATTACTGGAGAACTCATCTCTAGTGGCTTGATAGTTTTCAGAGTTTCTGTGTTGGTTTTATTGTAAGTTTGGGTCTTACACTCTGTTCAGTAATATCTGCAGAATCTTCTCCCTGTAAGTCTGCCGGTTCAGAGGCATGATGTATCGGTGTAGGTTCAGCCATAAGTGTTCACAGTCTTGTCTAGACATTTTTTACAGTTTTGTGAAAAAATGGTACTGTCTCTTTAGGAAGACGAACAGCAGCTTAGACAGGTGAGGTAACCGTTTTCAACATTCACTTTAAGTGCAGTAAGCTTGTGCGACCATGTGCTTTCACAAGATGGCACTGAGCCTGATTGCAGATTAGGCACACACATATACACAGCAGGCTGTAGGACTTCTATGCATCTTTTGACTATTCTGACTCAGATTGTTGTAATAGTGATTTATCCCTAGTGAGACCTCTATGCCTGGCCTGTATAAGCAGATATAATCACTGCGGACAATCCTTATCAGATAGATTGAACTCACCAACACGGAGTTTATCCGTGTAAGTTGCTTATTTTGTAAGCCAGATAACAGTACAGCAGAACAGATGGATTCTGGTATTGTGCGGTCAAAAGATGCTTTTGTAAGCTTACATGAGAATACATGTGTACCTGTTCATATTTCTGCAGGAGAATGAAGATACAGGAAGAGAGGTACACAGAAGAAGGGGGTGGAGCAATTAAATGAATCACAGATATCACAAACAAGAAAAAAACAAGTGCATTACCAAAAACGGCCACTAGATGGGAGCAGATAACCAAATATAGAATATATGAATGGTTCAATGAATTAAACTATATAGATTCCAACTGTAGCAGAACATCTGGGTTTAAAAAACACCCATTTTGCCAATACCCTATGTCAAGGGCCTTTGCAGCATTTGTCAGTGTGAAATACAAGCGTTAGATACTGCTGTTATATTCTGTTATAAAAAATAAAAAAAAACATTTTGGGCAAAATACAAAAGTTGCGGCCTTTGCTGCATCTCAGTGTGAAATACATGCATTAGATACTGTTGTTATAAAAAAAAAAATTTGGGCAAGATCGTAAATTTGCAGAGAATGAGGAGAGCGTCAAATAAGGGACGTGGCTCCTGGTTGCGGTGCTGCTGGTGGAGCTCCTGTGGCAAGGAGAGGACATGGTCGATCTGTGCCAGCTACATGCACAAGTGAAACACCTTCCTCAGGTGCGAGTAGGCGACAGAACCTTAAGCATTATTTGGTCGTGCCTAATGCCGCTCTACGAATGGTGAGGCCAGAGCAAGTACAGGCGATGGTAGATTGGGTTGCTGACAGTGCCTCCAGTTCCTTCACATTGTCTCCCACCCAGTCTCCTTCTGAAAGATCAGAGTTTGCACCTGCAGCTGATGTCCATCAGTCTTTCACCTCACCCTCTTGCAAATCAGCCAAGCAGTCTGAACCCCAAGTCATGCAGCAGTCTCTTCTGCTTTTTGATGACTGTTAGCAGGGTTTCCGAGGGCCATCCACATAGCCCTGCCCCAGAAGTGGAAGAGAATGAGTGCACTGATGCCCAACCACTTATGTTTCAAGATGAGTACATGGGAGGGCCATGGCAGCACGTCTCAGATGATGAAACACAGGTGCCAACTGCTATGGCTTTCTGCAGTGTGCAGACCGACAAGGAGGGCAGGAGTGAAGACTGGGTGGAAGATGATGTGGAGGACGAGGTCCTCGACCCCCACATTGAATCAAGGTCATGCGAGTGGCCTGTGTAGTTTGGAGGAAGAGGCGGTGGTCGCACAGGGCCACCAGCACAGCAGAAGAGGGAGCAGGGTGCAAAAGCGGAGCCCCTAAACGGTACTCCTGCTACTGCCCAACGCAGTAAGGGACCGAGCACACCAATGCCAGCTCCAAGGAGGTCCCTGGTGTGGCAGTTTTTCGGACAATGTGCTGACGACAAGACACGAGTGGTTTGCACGCTGTGCAATCAGAGCCTGAAGTGAGGCATAAACGTTCTCAACCTGAGCACAACCTGCATGACCAGACGTCTAAGTGCAAAGCACGAGCTGCAGTGGAGGAGACACCTCAAAAACCAAGAAAGGTCTCTGGCTCCTGCTTCCTCTTCTGCTGCAGTCTCTGCCTATTCATCCACCTCTGGAGTGACAGTGGCACCTGCCACCCCGCAAATGGGATCTCCATCTCACAACCACTGGAGAGGAAGTACCCCCCCCCCCCCCCCTACCCATCCGCGATCCCTGGCCCTGAATGCCAGCATTTCAAAATTTCTGGCCTTTGAAATGCTGTCATGCCGTCTGGTGGAGACGGAGAGTTTTAAAAGCTTTATGGCAGTGGCTGTCCCACAGTACGTCGTGCCCAGCCACTACTTTTCCAGGCGAGCCATCCCTTCCCTGCACAACCAAGTGGTGGACAAAATCAGGTGTGCACTGCGCAACGCCATCTGTGGCAAGGTCCACCTAACTACGGATACATGGACCAGTAAGCACAGTCAGGGACGTTATATCTCCCTAACAGCTCACTGCATAAATGCAGTGGCGGCTGGGCCTGAGGCGGATAGAAGTTTGGCGCATGTCCTTCCACCACCGAGGATTGCAGGGCGCTTCAGTTTGCCTCCTGTTGCTTCCTCCTCCTACTCCACTTCCTCATCCTCTACCGCCTCCTCATCCGGTCAGCATAACACCTTCACCACCAACTTCAGCACAGCCAGGGGTAAACTGCAGCAGGCAGTTTTAAAACATATCTGTTTGGGGGACAAAACCCACACCGTGGACGAGCATGGAACAGACCGATGAGTGGTTGGTGCCAGTGAGCCTCAAGCCTGGCCTGGTGGTGTGCGATAATGGGCAAAATCTCGTAACAGCTCTGGGACTAGCCGGTTTGATGCACATCCATTGCCTGGTGCATGTGCTGAATTTGGTGGTGCAGAGGTAACTTAAAAATTACCCCGATATGTCAGAGCTGCTGCAGAAAGTGCGGGCTGTCTGTGCGCGCTTTCGGCGTTCTCACCCTGCTGCTGCTGCTCGCCTGTCAGCGCTGCAGCATAACTTCGGTCTTCCCGCTCACCGCCTCATATGCAACGTGCCCATCAAGGTGGAACGTCCCCTTGCACATGCTGGCCAGATTGTGCGAGCAGCAGCAGGCATGAGTCGCTCTGCGGAACAGCACCACTTCACCACCAATGAGTGGGCCTCCATGCGAGACCTGTGTTCCTTGTTGCGCTGTTTCGAGTACTCCACCAACATGGCCAGTGCCAATAACGCCGTTCTCAGCATTACTATCCCACTTTTATGCCTCCTTGAAAAACTCTTCTACTGATGATGGAAGAGGATGTGGCACAGGAGGAGGAAGAGGGATCATTTCATAGGGTTTCCGGCCAGTCATTCACAAATGGCTCCGAGGGTGGGTTCCTGCACCCACAAACGCCAAGTACACAATTGTCCAGCCAGGGCACAGGATGAGGAGGAAGAACAGTGTTCACAGCAGGGTGGCACCCAAACCAGCTCATGGCCATCAGTGATGCATGGCTGGGGGATACAGAGGACAGCTTTTCGTTGCCTTTGGGCAGCCTGCCACACATGAGCGATTACATGCTGCAGTGTCTCCACAACGCCCGGCGAGTTGACCACATTCTAACTTGTGCTGATTACTGGGTGGCCACGCTGCTGGATCCCCGTTACAAGGACAACGTACTGTCCTTAATTCCATCACTGGAGCGTGATCGTAAGATGTGCGAGTACAAGCGCACACTGGTAGACGCGCTGCTGGTGGCATTCCCACCTGACAGGGGCACAGTGAAAGCACAAGGCAGAGGAGGAGGAAGAGGTCGCCAACGCAGCTGGGGCACCACCAGCACCTCAGAAGGCAGGGTTAGCATGGCTGAAATGTGGAAAGGCTTTGTCAGCACGCCACAACAACCAGCACCACCAGCTGATATGGAACGTCTTAGCAGGAGGCAGCATTTCACCAATATGGTGGAGCAGTATGTGTGCACACGCCTACACGTACTGAATGACGGGTCTGCCCCCTTCAACTTTTGGGTCTCCAAATTGGGCACATGGCCTGAGCTTGCCCTTTATGCCTTGGAGGTGCTGGCCTGCCCTGCAGCCAGTGTATTATCTGAACTTGTGTTTAGCACGGCAGGGGTCATTATCAGACAAGCGCAGCCGCCTGTCTACAGCCAATGTGGACAAGCTCACGTTCATTAAAATGAACAAGGCATGGATCCCACAGGACTTGTCCGTACCTTGTGCAGAATAGACATATACCGACCTTACCCAGCCATTGTTCTACTACAGAGCAATTGCTCATTGTTGTATTTTTGATATTTCCCACTCTTTTGGGGTGTACCCTAATAAAAAAAACTGTTGGCTACCTCACCTCGTCCTCCTCCACCGCTGCTTCTATGTCCACCGCCTCCTAAACCTCCTACTCCATACATCCAGATTATAATTTTTTTATTTGTACGTATTTTATTTTATGTAATTTCACTAATTTGTCTGTTAAATTTTTGGGTGACATTCACAATTTTTTTGCTGTGATATACCCCTGCTCTACCTAGTAGACAGGTAAACAAATTTCACTAATTTGTTTGTTACATTTTCGGGTGACAGTCACCAATTTTTGGCTGCGATATACCCCTGCTCTGTTACATTTTTGGGTGACATTTTACCATTTTTGCTGTGAATAAGCCCCATGTTATATTTCCCAATGTTTTGGGGTGTACCCTAATTTAAACAAAAATAAATAAATATATATTTTAACCAAAAACCAGTGTTGGCTACCTCCTCCACTGACATTTACACCTACACCGCTACATTGTCGGGTATATAAAGCAAATGCTATATATATATATATATATATATAGAAAAAGGAAAAAAAGTGGCAGCACAGTCTATTAAGAAAACAAGGGGGTGCAACTGGCCCAGTTGGGATCAAGCAATTCCAATGTATAAAAGTCAAAAGTGCGGGCAGCACTCCATGAGATAAAAAGTAGAAAAATCTTTGTTTACCCAGACAGGACATGCAACGTTTCGGCTCTATGCTGGAGCCTTCCTCAAGCAGTGTATACAAAGTGCTCAGTATATATAGTAGATCAAATTCATGTGCCAATTCACAGCAATTACAGACAATCATATAATATCATAATAAAACAAGAAAAAAATAAACTGACAATTACTTAATGTGTCATATAATGACATCATATATAACAGTGATTAAAATACAGGGTGGGCCATTTATATGGATACACCTTAATAAAATGGGAATGGTTGGTGATATTAACTTCCTGTTTGTGGCACATTAGTATATGTGAGGGGGGAAACTTTTCAAGATGGGTGGTGACCATGGTGGCCATTTTGAAGTCGGCCATTTTGAATCCAACTTTAGTTTTTTCAATAGGAAGAGGGTCATGTGACACATCAAACTTATTGGGAATTTCACAAGAAAAACAATGGTGTGCTTGGTTTTAACGTAACTTTATTCTTTCATGAGTTATTTACAAGTTTCTGACCACTTATAAAATGTGTTCAATGTGCTGCCCCATGTGTTGGATTGTCAATGCAACCCTCTTCTCCCACTCTTCACACAGTGATAGCAACACCGCAGGAGAAATGCTAGCACAGGCTTCCAGTATCCGTAGTTTCAGGTGCTGCACATCTCGTATCATCTGAAGGCAATCGTCTATGCTGTGAAGATACGAGATGTGCAGCACCTGAAACTACGGATACTGGAAGCCTGTGCTAGCATAATTAATATCAATAACATTATTAGTGCCATGTGCAAACAATGATACAAAGTGCTTACTAGATGATATCACTGACGAAGCGTGAAGGAGGAGCAATGAGGCGAATGGCAGCCATCGGCTGCTTACCGTGTATTCCGGCGTGCCTGCAGCGCAATTGCGCATGTCAGGATGACGTATATTCCTTGTTTCCAAATGTAACCGCCCTCATTTCTGTGCAGTTGCGCACTACGGCCAAGAAGCAGAGTCAGCCATTTTACGTGCGGGAATAGCACATATGAATGCGCATGCGCCGGATCCCATAACGGTAATACCTGATATACACAGGATAGAGGTCCTGGTGCACAATTCAGTGCAACACACGAAAGCAGATGGCTATGTGGGGTCAGATGGGGGCAACCACAGCTGAATAGACATGGAGCCTCCGCCCGGGATCACGGACCAATTGTGAGCCCGCACGTCAATGCGGGGTCACACGGTATCCATGACCATAACCCACCCGTCACCAACATTTCAGAGGGTTCTCCTCAAAAAAGGTCCACCGTCCATGTGCAAAACAGTATATAACAAATAAAAATCAATTACAGGCATCATATACAAGTTGTAATAATAACTAAACACCATCGCTTGACTTCACCTCATTCTTCCTCTCTCCACACTCCGTGACATATCATCTGTAATACATAGTTGTAAATATGAAAAAAATGTTAAAAAGTAAAGAACATATACTTTGTCCAATACAAAAAATCACAAAAATACATCTCGACTTAGGCCTCATGCACACGACCGTTATGTGCATCCGTGTCCGTTGTTCCGTTTTCCGTGATTTTCTGCGGACCCATTGACTTTCAATGGGTCCGTTGAAAACTCGGAAAATGCACCGTTTGTCATCCGCGTCCGTGATCCGAGTTTCCTGTCCGTCCTATATATGACCTGTCCTATTTTTTTGACGGACAACAGTTTGGGGACCCATTCAAGTCAATGGGTCCGCGAAAAAACACGGAAGCACATCCGATTGTCATCCGCGTCCGTTTTATTTCTCTTGTTTGCCATGGCAAAACTGTCTGCCAAAACTTGTGCCAATAAAATAAAAAAAAATCTGATACAGGATCACAGGATATGCTAATTGCTAGGCATCTGTTGTGAATCTCCAGAGTGGTGAGCCATTGCTGTCTGGCTACTGTGATTTATCTTTGGCTATATTCAGTTTGGAGGGCACAAATATGCCACGCTGGAATGTAGAGAAGTTAATATGTCTGGTGCAGGAGAGGCCAGAACTCTGGGACACCCGGTCCAGGAACTATCAAGACCGTGTCCGCAAAGATGCCGCTTGGGAGCAAGTGGCCCGGAATCTGAGGCGGCAAGAATGGGCCAAAGCAGATGGACGTGGCCGTGCAGCTATAGGTAAGTGCCATCAATGTCGTTGTACTGTCTGTCCCTATAAAATGATGTAGCTATAAATTCCATGCGGTCAGAAGAATGTATATTTAGTGGTCCAGCTTCATTTGGAATAAAACCTGCACATGGTTTTGGGAACAGTCGTGCACTAAATACTATACCCCATTTGTTTTCTGCAAAATGGCGGAGCCTTCCTTTGCTCCAGCAAACAGTACTCATGTCACAAACCTGTATGTGCACTTGTTATTTCCTCTTACGTGTCACTTTTGTAATTGAGCATCCTATATACACTGCTCAAAAAAATAAAGGGAACACTTAAACAACACAATGTAACTCCAAGTCAATCACACTTCTGTGAAATCAAACTGTCCACTTAGGAAGCAACACTGAATGACAATCAATTTCACATGCTGTTGTGCAAATGGGATAGACAACAGGTGGAAATTATAGGCAATTAGCAAGACACCCCCAATAAAGGAGTGGTTCTGAAGGTGGTAACCACAGACCACTTCTCAGTTCCTATGCTTCCTGGCTGATGTTTTTGTCACTTTTGAATGCTGGCGGTGCTTTCACTCTCGTGGTAGCATGAGACGGAGTCTACAACCCACACAAGTGGCTCAGGTAGTGCATCTTATCCAGGATGGCACATCAATGCGAGCTGTGGCAAGAAGGTTTGCGGTGTCTGTCAGCGTAGTGTCCAGAGCATGGAGGCGCTACCAGGAGACAGGCCAGTACATCAGGAGATGTGGAGGAGGCCGTAGGAGGGCAACAACCCAGCAGCAGGACCGCTACCTCCGCCTTTGTGAAAGGAGGAACAGGAGGAGCACTGCCAGAGCCTTGCAAAATGACCTCCAGCAGGCCACAAATGTGCATGTGTCTGCTCAAACGGTCAGAAACAGACTCCATGAGGGTGATATGAGGGCCTGACATCCACAGGTGGGGGTTGTGCTTACAGCCCAACACCGTGCAGGACGTTTGGCATTTTCCAGAGAACACCAATATTGGCAAATTCGCCACTGGCGCCCTGTGCTCTTCACAGATGAAAGCAGGTTCACACTGAGAACATGTGACAGAGTCTGGAGACGCCGTGGAGAACGTTCTGCTGCCTGCAACATCCTCCAGCATGACCGGTTTGGCATTGGGTCAGTAATGGTGTGAGGTGGCATTTCTTTAGAGAGCCGCACAGCCCTCCATGGGCTCGCCAGAGGTAGCCTGACTGCCATTAGGTACCGAGATGAGATCCTCAGACCCCTTGTGAGACCATATGCTGGTGCGGTTGGCCCTGGGTTCCTCCTAATGCAAGACAATGCTAGACCTCATGTGGCTGGAGTGTGTCAGCAGTTCCTGCAAGACGAAGGCATTGATGCTATGGACTGGCCCGCCCGTTCCCCAGACCTGAATCCAATTGAGCACATCTGGGACATCATGTCTCGCTCTATCCACCAACGTCACGTTGCACCACAGACAGTCCAGGAGTTGGCAGATGCTTTAGTCCAGGTCTGGAAGGAGATCCCTCAGGAGACCGTCTGCCACCTCATCAGGAGCATGCACAGGCGTTGTAGGGAGGTCATACAGGCACGTGGAGGACACACACACTACTGAGCCTTATTTTGACTTGTTTTAAGGACATTACATCAAAGTTGGATCAGCCTGTATTGTGTTTTTCCACTTTAATTTGGAGTGTGACTCCAAATCCAGACCTCCATGGGTTGAAAAATTTGATTTCCATTTTTTAATTTTTGTGTGATTTTCTTGTCAGCACATTCAACTATGTAAAGAACAAAGTATTTCAGAAGAATATTTAATTAACTCAGATCTAGGATGTAATTTTTTTGAGCAGTGTAGTTGTCTCCATGTCATATTCTAAATTCATTTAGGCCAAATGGCTTGCACGACTAATCTCCTCCTTCCTGAACTTATTGTACATTAGTATCCCTACACCTGCAGGACTGTACCATGTGCTGTATAAACCGGCCTATTCATACATTTATCAGAGTCTGCCATTTTATTTAATTTTTTTTATGCCCTTTACTATTTCTACTGATATATTTTTATTGTTTATAAACTGACTTTTGTTTTCAACAATTTATATTTTTTTTGTTTTTTAGTGAAGCTAACAAAAACAAGGTGGAATAGCTGCCGGGACCAGTTTCGTCGGGAGATGAATGCCCAAGGGAGCAGTGGTGAAGGGGGTTAAAAAAAAACGCCAATACATCTACACTGCGCAATTGCAGTTTCTACGTCCGTTCATGGATATGAGGCCGTAAGTATTTTTTTAGTCTAAAAAAGTTTTTGTCATGTTAATTATTACGACCAAATTTAGAATTATGCCATAGTGGTCTACAATGAACGAGTTGTCTGGGGCATATCTAACGGCTCATGGCCCCTGGTGCAAGAGTTCAGCTTTGGCCCACCTTCCCTCAGTGCATTGTGTGTCTTCTAATGTGGCATAAGGGTATTTGGGCCACCTCAGGCTCCTGGGCCCATTAGAGACTGTTACCTCTGCACCCCCTAGAGCAACGCCCATGGGCGTTGAACAATTGTTGAACTATCCTTTGTGTGGGTGAACCTAATCATTTTTGAGGGTAAGTAACACTGTCCACCACCGATGAGGAGCAGTATGATGTCACGACACGTGCAGAGCGCACATGGTGCCTCCTGGATATTTTAATTCCCTGACTGGCACCATTTTCAGGAACAAGTCACACAGATCTCAGCAATTAGAGCAGGAATCGAGAAGGGAGATGGCCCGTGCGCACTGCACGCATTGTCTCCTCATACAGTTGTTCGTCATGGTGGTTGGCTGTTGTTCCTTGGCCAATATGATCTTGTGTACTTATTATCCTGTGTATAGGTAATAATTTTGAAAATTGATCGAAAAGCCTGTTTTTTCTTTTTGTGGCCCTGAATAGCGGACCCATTTTTGAAAGTTTGGTTTAGTTCATAATTGCTGGAACATACACGCAAAATGTATTATGGTTGATTTCGGTGTTGGTACCTCTTCTGTACTGTAATTGACATTTACATAGTTTTTATCCTTTTTTTTTAAACTTCTACATATAGTCCTCTATAAACCAATATTAAAAAAAAAAAAAAAAAAAAAAACATAATACACTTTATTATATAGAGTATACTGGTGCTCCAACAGTGTCCGTACAGCTGAATAGTAACTACTACTACCAACATAGCCTTGTGATGTGTGGTCTTTTTTTTTTTTTTTTGGAATTGAGGTTCTTTTTTATTAACATTACATATGGATGGTAGGCAGTGCAAAGCAGTCCAGATATAGAAGAGACAGACAGAATTTCAGCACTGCTTTTGGTCCATTAATGTGTATACCTTGTTTTGTGCTTCACAGATTCAAAGGACAATCATATGTTTAAGTAGTTTTATATTTTACATTGTCAGCTAATTGACCTTGAAAAATATATTTAATCAAATGTAACAATTTCCCAATCTTTATTTGAAAAATTTGTCATTTCAGAGAAAATTTGAGATGTATGACAGCGCCACGTATATGTAGTTCACACATAGTTGTGTATTTTAAGAAATCTAAATGTGAAGTTTTAACTGTTGTAGACAAATGATGTAATATATGTTTTCATGTCCTTTTCCTATACAGTACTGTGGACAGTCTGGATGAGCCTGAAGAGTCCGAGGCATTAAGTGGAGACTCGTCGCCAGTTTTTTCCCCGGCTACCAGTCCTGTCCCAACGCCAGCTGAGAAGCCGGACCAGGCATCCCAGGCTGAGGCCTCCCGATCACCGAGGAGTCCTTCACCTCTACAGCAGCCGCAGCCCAGGAGACGCCGCAATGTCCCTCACTCTTCCTCTGGGCAAGCAACTCGGTAAGCTATAGATGCCCGAGTAATTGAATTCCTTTCCCAGAGCAGAAGTGACGGCATTGAAGAGTCAACGCTGAGGGGCCTTGCCAGTATATTGAAACAAGTCCCCGTGGCTAGACATCCCGAATGCGTTGCATCAATTGCACTGGTCATACAAATGTATGCCTCCAATTATCAGGGAGACATACACTCTCACATAAATGACCTACGCAGGCAAATTCTCAATATCCCCCCACATGTCCCTGTCCCCGGCTATTACCAGCCTCAAGTGCCACCTCAAGGGCCATCTTCCCAGCCCCATACCACTTACCAGCACTTCCCAGACCCGACACCATCCAGTTATCCATCAAGGATGGCAACTCTGGCCACTGATCCTGGCCAGGTACGGCCACAAGCTGCATTTCAGCCAGGCTCGTTTACACGAGACCTTTTTGAACTGTAAGCTATTATGTTCTGTCAAATTTATGATATTTTATGTGTTATTGTTTCTATAATATTTGGTTTAATATACTTGTCCCAAAAAAATTTTGGAACAGAAAAATTGTATTTCCAAGTGTGTTTTTTTAATTAAACAAACAAATATTTACAGTTCATAAACACATTTCATACACACATAGACGCACACCAGTTTACAATATACATAATTTTTATTGGGGAGGGACAGAAAGCGTTTTTGGTATTGTGTACATGAGGTATTAGAAGATTTTAAGGCCTATTACATTAAATTCTAATGATGTGAATGTTGGTGACATTTTCATTCAAACCTCATTAGTATGGATATGTACGTTAAAAAATATGCTGGCCAAAAAACCTCAGCCCGCAAGCCCACGTCAAGGGTCCTCAGTCTCTTGCGAGTCCCTACACTCAACTACTGCAATAAATTTAAATAATCTATCTACAAAACAATAAACAACTACAGAGCCCAGAAGATTTCAAAAACTGCCACGAATAGCGTCCCTCTGCCATGGCAAGGACCCCTCTGGGCTGTAAAAGTAGTCTGCATAGAGTTCCCGAACTGCAATGCCTGCAGTCCCAGGTCGTCTATGCAGGGTCCTTTCCAAACCCAAATCTGATGACGTAGGAACATCGTCCATGTCAACAGAAGAGGAAGCCTCATGAATCCTTTTTCCGGATTCATTTGTATGGATGACAAAAACACCCTCCACTTGCTAGAGTGTATCCCAAAAGAGCACTCCACATACCGACGGGCACGAGTCAACCGGTAGTTGAAAATACGCCTTCGGACATCCAAACCACGCTTTGGAAAGGGCTGCATAACATGGGGAGTCAATGCAAAGCCTTCATCCGCCACTATGACAAATGGAGCCGGCAGACCTGCATATCCGGGCAGTCTTCTGGACTCGGGCAGGGCAAGCTGGTTGGCACGAAGCCGCTCACCCATTCTAGAAGCACTAAAGATGCGAGCATCCGCAGTGCTTCCATAGGCCCCGATATCAACCATTATATACCGGTAGTTACTGTCAGCAACAGCCATCAGCACTACCGAAAAATAGTGTTTATAATTGAAGAATCGGGACCCTAAATGAGGAGGCTTCTTCACACGGATGTGCTTGCCATCCATTGCCCCGATGCAGTTTGGAAACTGCGCTGAAATTTGGAAGCCCTCAGCAATCCAAACCCAATCGTCCGCCTTGGGCTGCGGCATCACCGTCTCTCGTAGTTGCTGCCAGATGACCTGGCAAGTGTGACGTACAATTCGCGAGATAGTCGAGGTTCCTAAAAGAAACTCAAAATGCAGGGATGCAAAAGAGTTCCCAGTTGCAAGGAATCTGTTGAAAAAAATAAAATAAAAATTCAGTCCGCAGCAAATCATAGGTAACAACAGATTCATGAATCACGTATAATGTTATATACAAGACATGATATTAAACACCCTATGTCAGTGGTGGCGAACCTATGGCATGGGTGCCAGAGGCGGCACTCGGGGCCCTCTCTGTGGGCACCCACACCCTTGAAAAAAATATATGGTTTTACAATATACCTTAGACTTTGCAAAACATCCATCTGCACAGGGCGCACTATGAACAGGACAGGCAGCACTGCATGTAAGCAGGCTATTGTAGCTCCATGCTAAAATACATGGAAGATAAACTATATTGGACTATAGAATTCAAGTAAAATTGCCGTGTTGTCACTTAGCGATAAATACTTGGGTTTTGGGTTGAAGTTTGGAAACTCGGTCTGTAAAGGGCTCGGCATCACTGCCCTTTGTCCTTTAAACAAAATTTAGCAAAAAAATTTGTGTCTATAAGCAAAACACTAACAGCTACTGGGATGTGGGCAGTACTACCACAACTAAGTGACAACAACTGTGTTTAGCCCCTTTGAAATGCTAAAAGTACTGTGAAAGTTCTAAATTATGTGAACATTATGCATGATGAGGACGCTAGCTGAAAATCTCTGGGGTTGGCAGCACCACAATCCTCCAAAATAGGATACAGACCGGTATCTAGGCTTCAAGCCGGGTGGTGCACGCAGATAGGGATCCTGACCGAGGGTCCCAATTCTTCCAGACACTACAATAATCCGCAGCACTCGCCAGAAGTTGACGGGGAAAAAAAGATGATTTATTCACTCAGACAGGCAGGTTACAGCCTGCTGTAACCTGGCTGACTGACTGAATAAATCACCATTTTTCACAAAATACTGGCGAGTGGATGTTAGCTGAACACAAGCTTGAAACTTGCACTAAAGAAAAAACAACTTTCAATATTGGGATGTTATGTGTCAGGGATTAACGGTTTTAAAAACAATTTTAAAAAAATTTCAACAAAAGACTATGGGCAAAGAAAGGTTACTTCAGCAAACAGTAGCACATGTCTCACAGCAGCCATTTTCTAGCACATGTTCCTCCTGACAGAAGCACTGCACATTACTGGTGAAACATTAAATGTAAAATATTGCTTACCTCAACGTGACGATGAGCCTTTCCTCAGGAGAAATGCTGCGCCTCATATTGGTGTCCATGAAGGTAAGGACAGTACGTAGAGACGACAGCAAGCGATCAAATGTACCCACTGACATCCGACAGAAGGAATAGAACTTCTCTGGATGCAGCCGCAGATTTTTGTAGAGGGTATGAAAGTGTCCTTTCCGGTAACGTTGTGAAACAATCGGATGGACCCAAAATCGTCGCCTTCTACTCGGTTCCTCATCCATCAAAGGAGTGCACTGTCCCCATCGCTGAGAAACAAGCCAATGCAGTAAGACCTCTTCCTCAGAATCCGACATGGTGATACAGCAAAGAGAAGCAACCAAAATAACCTCTGTACTCTGTGAAGACTACAGAAAATGGCCACAAAACCAAACTCAGGTGACCTTGATTTATACCAGTACCCTGGGTGGAGTTATTAAAATTACATTTTTTTTCACCATTCCTTGTTTTCTGACGGTTCGCAAAAAAAAACGGACACACTGAGGCACAGCGGAAGGAAAAACGGACACTGATCACGGAACAACGGAACCCCGTTTTGCGGACAGAGAAAAAATGCTGTCGTGTGCATGAGGCCTTACTCTGAACAGAGTGTGGATATACGGAACATCATTCTACGCCATTGGAATATATTAGAAGGCTGCCACAATGCAATGAAGAATTCCACTCCCCTCCTCTAATGTCATATCGCAGATCCAAGAGCATAAGGGATCAGTTAGTCAAGGCTGATGTGGGTACACTGAAAACAAACAGGCAGACGACACTAACCACAATTAGCACAGGATGTTTTCCTTGTTTGGCATGTGTCAACTGCAAGCATATTATGAAAGGCAAAACCTTTACACATCCAAAGACTGGCATTGCATATCAGATACGACATTATCTGACCTGCGATTCCAGTTATGTTATTTATGTGCTTTCATGCCCATGCCATTTATTGTATGTTGGTGAGACGAGCACTGATTTTAAGACAATCATCAATACACCATAAGGAAAAAACGACTCTATTTGCCAGTCTCAAAGCACTTTGTTGATCACAATCATACAGAAAAGGATATGAAATGTTGTATCATTGACTTTGTACCAATGCCCAGGACAGGTGGTAACAGAATCAGCCTTTAAAAAAAAAAGGGAATTACAGTGGATACACACACTGAATTCTCTAAAATTGCATGGTCTGAACGTTGACTACAAAATTGGAGTAACTATATAGGATTGTGGCTTGCCCTGGTTTCATCTTGATTTATTATGCTGTCTCCATGTATTTTTGTGATTTTTTTTTTTTTTGTATCGGACAAATTATATGTTCTTTATGAATTTTCACTTAACATAATATTTTTTTATATTTACAACTATGTATTACAGATGATATGTCACGGAGTGTGGAGAGAGGAAGAATGAGGTGAAGTCAAGCGATGGCGTTTAGTTATTATTACAACTTGTATATGATGCCTGTAATTGTTTTTTATTTGTTATATACTGTTTTGCACATGAACGGTGGACCTTTTTTGAGGAGAACCCTCTGAAATGATGGTGACGGGTGGGTTATGGTCATGGATACGGTGTGACCCCACATTGACGTGCGGGCTCACAATTGGTCCGTGATCCCGGGCGGCGGCTCCATGTCTATTCAGCTGTGGTTGCCCCCATCTGAACCCACATAGCCATCTGCTTTCGTGTGTTGCACTGAATTGTGCACCAGGACCTCTATCCTGTGTATATCAGGTATTACCGTTATGAATGCGCATGCGCCGGATCCGCTATGTGCTATTACTGCGCGTAAAATTGCTGACTCTGCTTCTGGGCTGTAGTGCGCAACTGCACAGAAATGAGGGCGGTTACATTTGGAAACAAGCAATATACGTCATCCTGACATGCGCAATCGAGCTGCAGGCACGCCGGAATACACGCTAAGCAGCCGACGGCTGCCATTCGCCTCATCGCTCCTCCTTCACGCTTCGTCAGCGATATTATCTAGTAAGCACTTAGCACTTTGTATCATTGTTTGCACATGGCACTAATAATGTTATTGATATTAATTATGTATTTATGGTTCAATCATATTTATTGAAGCAAAAATGAAAATGAGATACAAAGTCACATAACAAGTGAGGAAAAGGGCAATATAACCTGTGCACGATTATAAAGGAAACATGGCTATCATAAGTATGCAAATAAGTGTGATGAGTCTGAACAAATAAGACCAAGACAAGGGGCTGGAAAACGGGAGGGAAGGAAATGCAGGGGGGAGGGGATGTGTAAAAAGAAACCTGAACTTCACCAGGCACAACTACCAGTATCTAGCCAAGTGTGAAATCGAGGAGAGCTTCTGAATTGCAGCCAAGGGTCCCATGTTTGCGAGTAGGAACGCGTCTGATTGTGGGCCTCAGCTCTTCCATCCGGACCAGCGTGTCCAGTACATGGACCCAAGTAAGTCTCCGCAGGCTATCTGCTGATTTCCACTGGCGCGGTATGATCTGTCTCACAGCCTGCACAAATAGCCTAAGGGCACCTTTCTTGACAAGTTGAATTCTACCCGAATAGATAGAAAGTAGAGCTATCTGAGGAGACTGTGATATAGAGGTCCGGTACAAAGCGTTATATAGAGCAAAAACCTCCTGCCACAGGGGGGCGACCCCAGGACAGCCCCACCAGATGTGGAGCATGGAGCCCACTGCATCGTGGCATCGCCAACATGTATTGGGGGATAAAACTGATGTAGCTTGACCGTAGTCCTATACCACCGTGTAAGGATTTTATAGTTCAACTCTTGTAGGCGGCAAGAAACCGTCGACTTATGAGTGAACAGAAGGGAGCGATTCCATTGTTCAGCGGAAATGGTAACCGCTAATTCACCCTCCCAACCAGACACAAACCCCACATCCTTTAACTGTTCGATTAACGTGCCATCTTCTACCTCCCCGGCACCAATCAGACCGTAGATCAAAGATATGCCATGACAAGGTCCTGACGCTGCTGTGCAGAGTTTTTCAAAGTTAGTCAGAGGGGAGGATAGTTGCGAACCAGGAGCCAAGGAGCTTATGAAATTGCGGAGTTGGAGGTATCTGAACCAGCGACCTGGGGAGTCGGAAGAGATATGCGATAGATCACTGAAGGGTAAGAGGGCTGAATCCCTGAATATGTCTTTAATTAAGATCTGTGAAGGGGAGGAAACCTGGAAGGCCGGTAAGGACCCAATATAAGAAGGTAGGCCAGGGTGTATGGCAATAACCGTGAGAGGGCCTGGTACCGTGGCTAGTGCGGTTTTAGAAGCAAATTTCCCCCAGGAATTCACCAATATCTGGAGCAACGGTGATTGCAGGGTCTGCCTGACAGTACCACTCGCGCCGTTAGGGAGCCAAAAGATCCCAGGTAGAAGGTGTGGAGCCAGGGTATGCTCAATGTCAACCCACAACTTTGAAGCCCGGTTGTGGATTAGGTCTAGTATACAATTTGCTATGGACGCCCTGTAATAGGACAGAAAATTGGGAAGACCTGCCCCCCCCCCCAGTTGTTTTGCCCTAGAGAGAATTTTATAACTAATCCTAGCTCTGGGGCCGTTCCAAATAAAACAGGACGCTATGGATCGAAGTTGAGAGAAAAATCTATTAGGAATATTGCACGGGGCCGTCTGGAACAGATAAAGTATTTTGGGTAAAGTATCCATCTTTAGGGCGTTTATCTTACCGAACCAGGATATGTGGAGAGGAGACCACTTCTGGAGGTCCGACTCAATAGACCTAAGAAGCGGTGTATAATTAAGTTTAAAAGGTGACTAGGGTTGGAAGAGAGAGCAATACCTAAATGTCGGATTGAATCTTTTGCAATCTTGAACGAGTCTCTAATGTGGACCACTTCCCGCTGCATGAGCGATATGTTCAGAATTTCAGATTTTTTAATGTTTACTTTGAAGTTGCTTTACTTCCCAAATATCACGAATTCCCGAAGGACGTCCAATCCTCGGGGAGGAGAGATAAAGGAGCAGGTCGTCCGCAAAAAGGGAAAGTTTATGTTCTACTGATCCAACAGTGACTCCTTTTATAGACTGATTATTCCTTAGGGCATTAGCGAGGGATTCCATGGTTAGGATATAAAGGAAAGGGGAGAGATGACACCCTTGGCGCGTTCCATTTTTTATGGCAAAGGGCTGCGACAAGAGGCCATTGACACGGACCTGGGCTGAGGGAGAGGAATATAAGGCCATAATGCGGTTGAGCATTTTAGGGCCCAGACCTATGTGTTCTAAAGTCAAAGCCAGGAATCTCCAGTCGACTCTATCAAAGGCCTTCTCTGTGTCTACCGAAAGTAGACACAGAGGAGATCCAGTAGGCCTGGCTCTGGCTATAATGGCGATAGATTTCAGGGTGCTATCTCTTGCCTCTCTGCCGGGGACAAAGCCCACCTGTTCTTGGTGGATACATTTCGTAATGTGGGTGTTTAATCGCAAGGCTATCAGCTTAGCATAGATTTTTAAGTCCACATTTAGGAGGGAAATTGGTCTGTAATTGGTACAATGGGAAAGATCTTTGTCGGGTTTAGGTATTACTGCTATGTGTGCCTGTAGGGATTGAGGTGGGAACGGAACATCCGATGTGATGGAATTAAAAGCCGGAGTAGGACAGGGGATAATTCCTCAATGAGAAGCTTGTAGAACCTGGCTGTCAGACCATCTGGGCCCGGGCTTTTCCCATTCATGAGATTATTCACAACACATATGAGTTCCGATTTAGAGAAGTCTTCCTCCAAATCTGATGAATGGCCAAACTGATGAATATAGTCACGGGTGTCTGACACCAGCTGATCAGAAGCAGGGTCCCTCCCTGTGTTAAGGTGGTAGAGGGCTCCATAGTAGGATTGAAATTCAGACGATATGTCAGAGGGAGAATGTACAAGGCCTTTACTGGGGGAATTAATCGAGGGCACATGGGTCTGTGGGAGACGAGGGTGGAGTGCCCTAGCTAACCATTTTCCACTCTTATCCCCATACTCGAAAAAACCATATTTAATTTTGTCCCGGAGACACAGGGTTCTCTGGTCTAGAATTTGAAGTATCTGTTGGCCGAGAAGAGAGATATCAGCTTTCAATTGGTCTGATGAGGTGAGCTTGTTCAGTGCTTCTTTATCGTCAAGAGTCAAGAGGAGGGCAGAGAGCTTTGCAGAACGTTCCTTCTTAAGCCTAGTGCCATGGGATATGAAAAGCCCCCTTAGGACGCATTTTAGGGCTTCCCATTTAATAGGAGGTGGGGACGTGTCGGATTGGTGGTTATTGATAAAGTCCGCAATGGCAGTACAAACATCCGTCATGCACACCAGGTCATTTAGGAGGTTGTCATTTAGCCTCCACGTGAAGGGGCGGGGGAGTGGTGGACGGGTTCGGAGGCGGCCATAAACAGGAGAGTGGTCGGACCAGAGAAACCCATCCATCGAGCAATGGGGATCAAGATCTAACAGATTGTGGGAAACAAAGAGATGATCTAATCTAGCGTAGCTGTTGTGGGCCAGGGAATGAAAGCTAAAGTCTCTGACTCATGGATGCAATACCCTCCAAAGATCAACTAGGCAATGGGAGGAAAGGTCTTTTTTGAATCGGTGTTGGGATGCCGGGGAGATAGAGGACTTACCGGTCGAAGAGTCTACAGTGGGATCCATTAGCATGTTGAAGTCGCCACCCAGTATGATGGAAGAGCCATCCGCAAAGCGGGCCAGATTCCTCAGGATCTTGGAAGCGAAAGGTATCTGCCCCTAGTTGGGAAAATAGACATTAGCGATTGTGAAAATGTTTTGGCCCTCTGATAGCTTAAGAAAGATATAGCGCCCCCTAGTGTCGGTCTCTGAAGATAGGACAGTGGGGTGAAAGGCTTTGTGAAAGGCTATAGACACACCACCAGCTTTTTTGTCCGGATGGGGGCTGTGGAACCAAGTGGTGTAATACCCACGATCACACTTAGGAACTGAGGATGCTTTGAAATGGGTTTCCTGGAACATGGCCAGCATGACACTTTTCTTGTGAAGGCGATATAGAATCTGGCTACGCTTTTCAGGTTTGTTAAGGCCTCTAACATTGTAAGTACAAAAAGACAGAGAGGCCATCCCGTGTGAGAAGTGAAACCTTTATGTGTATAAGGGATAGGGTGGGAGCAAGAAGGGTAAGAACAAGAGGGAATAGGTGAGACACAAGACAAACAAACAGTTAACAAACAAACACAGGTAAACTCCAAAAGGAGAGAGCCAGAAGAGTCGGCTCAATAGTAGACTAAAGTGTGACAACAATCACTATCGACACTGAGTGTCGTTATCCCTATGGGGGGAGTGGAGAAGTCGAGGACAAAAGCGGCAACCTTACTGACCCCCGACACCAGAAACAGACTGAGAACAATAGAACACACATAGCGTGTAACACATGAACAAATAAAAGAACAATTGCTGAACGCGTAGAAGAGGAGAAGATCCCGGGTCAGCTAAACGGGTTTAGGCCGCCGGTCTCGGATGGCGTCTGGAGGATCTCTGGGGTTTCGGCGCCGTTGTCTGCCATTCTTCACGATTCCCTGTGGGAGGAACTAGCAGGGGTTTGGGCCAGTCCGGAAGATCCACATTGGGCAGGTCAAACGTGTTCAGGAACTTGGGGAGATCGTCCATTGATCTGAAGGTCGCTGACTTCCCATCTTTCCTAGCGGTAAGTTGGGAAGGAAAGCCCCATCTATATAGAATGGCGTTGTCCCTTAGCATAGACAGAAGGGGTTTCAGGGCCTTCCTATGTTGTAGAGTGCGCCTGGCGAGGTCTGGGAGGATCTGGATAGGGTTAGAATCCATTTCAGTGCCAGCTGCCTCACGAGCTGCTTTAAGGATAGATTCTTTTTCCCTATAAAAATGGATACGGCATATGACGTCCCTAGGACGATTCGGATCCAATGACTTTGGGCCAAGCGCCCTATGAATGCGATCAATTTCAATTATGTTGGAAGGATCCGTATGTAGGAGCGCTGAAAAATGGGTCTGAGCCCAAGCGGCCAGGTCGACGACGGTTTCAGGTAGCCCTCTGATGCGGAGGTTATTCCGCCTGTTCCTATTTTCTATATCATCATTATGGGCTAAAATGTCCTGCAACTGAGCAGCGTGTGCGTTTATGATCTGGGAATGGCAGTCCAGGGAGGTGAGGATCTGTTCTTGCTTGTTTTCAATGTCCTCTACTCTCTGCCCTACATGTTTGATATCTTGATGTGAAACCGCCATGTCCTGCTTATGGGAAGCCTCCATTTTGCTTAACAGGGCCCCCACTTCAGCGACTGTAGGGAGAGATTTAAGGTGATGCTTCCAGTCCCAGTCATCTAGCTTCACTGACCGAGGGAGAGATCTGCCAGAGAAGGCCGACAGGGCTGGGGAGCCACGCATGTTGAGCTGTGGATCTGGGGACTCAGCAGGGCTTCTGGATAGGGGGAAGGGCCGCCATAGATATTGGACTCACCGCTGCTGCATAAGAGACAGGGAGTCCTCCGGTGAGTGTGTCCCCCTGGACGTGTGCGCTTGAGACTGCCGGCGATGCGCCGGATTCTTGAGCTGTCTCTGCCATCTTGGACACTGCGGTTCCCGCGCCTGAGGGTACCGCCATAGCTGCTAGGCTCACCGCTGCTGCGTAGGTGACAGGGAGTCCTCCGGTGTATGTGTCCCCCTGGACATGTGCGCTGGAGATTGCCGACTTCCCTCTGGTCATCGGCGGCGAGGCGCCGGAATCTTGCATTGCCTCCGCCATCATGGATGTTGCGGTTCCCGCGCCTGAGGCCCCCGGCTGGCTGAAGGGACCGAAGAAGCGCGATATATCGCCCGGCTCACGTGCCACAGGTGCTGGGGTGGAAGAGGGACCTCTCCTGCGGACCATTGTAGGATCAGCGTTCAGCTTTTCGCTATGGTGGGGATTATTAAGTCGGTGGTGGTCAGGAGCACAGGCAGTGTGCTGCTCACTCTGCCATCGACAAGCTCCGCCCCCTTAATTATGTATTTATATGGATTTTCTTTCACATGAGATGAATTTTTGTATGTATTTTAATCACTTTTATATATGATGTCATTATATGACACATTAAGTAATTGTCAGTTTATTTTTTTCTTGTTTTATTATGATATTATATGATTGTCTGTAATTGCTTTGAATTGGCACATGAATTTAATCTGCTATATATACTGAGCACTTTGTCTGTATACACTGCTTGAGGAAGGCTCCAAGGCAATGAATGCCCATTATAATTAAAATAAGTAGATATAATTAAAATAAGTAGATATAATTAAAATAAGTAGATATAACTGTTTACACTTATGAAAAAGCACAACAAATCCCCCTTCATTACAATATAATCCATTGCAATAAGTTGGGTTATGTTGGAATGTCCAAAAAGGCTTTTTATACGGATCCTTCAGAGACATTAGTTCTTGTTTAAACTGTTCGTTACTCTTACGAACATTTATTGAATGAGTCAATAACTGAGTGCAAGTTGGTGGTGACAATAGTGTCCTCCACAACGGAATATAGGTCCGATAAATGTTGCTTCTGATTTTCCATTTTTGCATGAATATTCATCAGGTTTCTTTTCAGTGAACCGATCTCAAGTTCCAATGTCTTAATAGAGATGGAATTAACAGCTGATACACCGGTGGCAATGACAGTTCCCACTACACCAGAGATTATGGCGGCTGTAATCGCAGAAATGAACCGCTTTGGTCGTTTACTTGTTGAAAACTGTTCTCTGGTCATGGTTTTCCTTATCTGTTCCAGGATCTGTGTGATCCTTTCTTGGGAATAGCCGATGTGCATTTGATATCACATCTTTATCTCCGGAGACAAAATCTCAAACGTTGAACTGTCTTTCAATGAAGACACGTGGATCCAAACTAACGTAGATCTTTTGGGATAGAACCCTCTTATTCGTCAAGATGAATCCCGGGGTATCCTGCAGCATGATCCGAGATGAAGGGCCTGGTACAGCGATCGGTTCGGCATGGAACTCCTTTCCCAAATTAAAGCCGATGTAGATAACTGCAACAACCCTTGATGCCATCTTGCGCCTGTAATATATTGTATGACAAATATAAGTACATACATTTTCCACACTTTTTTTTTTTATCACTCCTGCAAGAAAAGAGTTCATACTACCATACATCTTTGATTTGGCATAGTTTTTCTTGAACAGAGCAAGTTCTCGATTCAAAAGTGAGTCATAGTAACATAGTACATAAGGCCGAAAAAAAATACATTTGTCCATCCAGTTCGACCTGTCATCCTGCAAGTTGAGTCAAGAGATAATTAGTTAGAGGAAAATACATGAGGATAGTTTAGTACATTTGTATGTTCATACTATACCAATCCTGGGTTTCCGCCTTTATCTGGAACTTTGATATCTCTTTACTTCTCATCATACGGCAATCCTTCCATTTGGCGAAGTTGTGACCTAGGATGAAAAACACGTAACTGATTAATATGCACCCATTTCTCTATAAATTCACCCCCCTTAGGAATTTTGATCTTGTAGACCACAGGTGACAATTTGTCAACAACAACATAGGGTCCCTTCCAGGAAGGCAGGAACTTCCTTTCCTTTACCTGATCCCGGGCGAAGTTAGAGATAAACCTGATCGGAAATCTGGTACTCCTTTTGAGTAGTCTTCAGATCATAGTAGGTTTTAGCGCTCACGGCTGCTTTCTCCAGAATCTTCTGGGCAAATGCAAAATTATGCTGAAGATGCTTGCGTAGGTTCTCCATGTATTGATGAGCTGTTGAAGCATTTATCAAATTTTGGTCTGTTGTCCGGTAGAGTAAATGCTGGGGTAACACCATCTTCCTGCCTGTGATCATTTCGAAGGGAGAAATTTCGGTTGCCGTGCTTTGAGTGTCCATGAGAACCAAAGGCAACTTCACATCCCAGTCCTTACCGGATTCATTGACAAATTTCTTTAGAATGTTGACAATTGCTTGGTTGTAGCGTTCTACTCCACCATTAGAGGCTGGCTGATAAGCTATATGTAGCTTCCTTTTTACCCCCAGTATTTCCCACATTTTTGTCATCACCTCACTAGTGAAATGACTTCAATGATCGGACTCGATGCGTTGGGGAAGACCAAACCTGGAAAACACGTGATTAATGAGTAGAGAGGAGCACACACTTGAACTGCAAGTCTTGCAAGACAAATATTCCACCCATTTTGTGAACAGATGGTGAAGTCACGGTTAACATATATCTGCCTTTTGAAGTGGTTACTTGTCCAATAAAGTCAATTTGGATGTCTGACCATGGCATGGACATCCCCCTTTTCATCAGCGGGGCCCGATGAGTGGGTGCTTGTAACTGGAATTGAGGACATATTAAACATCCTTGACAATATGTGCGAACGTCTTGCAACATATGAGGCCAATAAGCGTAATCCCGTAATAATTCATACGTTAACTTCTCACCTCAATGACCAGCCGTTGGGGCGTCATGGGCGTGCTGTAACATCAAACCTCAGTATGCCGTGGGTACCACCCATTGTGAGATACCATTCTTCGAGGTTCTTACCAACAATCCATCCTGTAACGACAATTGGGACTTACCCTTCATCAAAATTCGTAACTCTTCCTTGCCTGCACAGTCTTCCATAGTTATGGGACAATTCTGCGGATCATCAATGTGTTTGTAAAACATACCAATGACTGGATCCACCTTTCGACTCGCCATGAGATCCTCACTAGGGGAATCTTGGCTCCATTGTGCCACATTGGCTTCGGTTTCCTTTTTGGCCTGTCTTCTTGTCATTGCATCCACTTGGATAGTTCCCATGAGGTCATCAGCGTACAAGACTTCTCCAATAATGGCTGCTTGTTTAGCGAGGGAATCTGCCAAATCATTCCCCTCCTAATCCATACCTGGATATTTTGAGTATGCAAAATAACTGTGGAGCCCCAGTTATGTGTCTTCAACACAGAGAAAGCCAGATATCCTTCACAGGAAGGAAAACCAAACAAAGGGGTGTCTCTATTACAGAGATCACCAGATCCACCATATTAAGTGGCCCCTATGTCAAGATCCAGCTCTTTTACAATGCTTTTTCACAGTCATTGAACTTTAGCTCAATCGGTGACAAGGACTTGCTGGCATAGGCGATGATCTTGTTCAGGTTGTCCTGTTTTTGGAAAAGAACTGCACTCAAACTTTTGTCGATGAAGCCTGTTTCAATGTAAAAGGGTTTTCCACCTTCTGGATAGGCAAGGCATGGGGCCTGGATAAGTCTGGCTTTGAGCTCATTCACAGCTCACTCCATTCCCATTTTGCTCCTTTCTTCAGCATCTGCAAAAGAGGTTTTGTAATCTCGGCATAGTTATCTATGAACTTACGTGAATAGTTCATCATGCCCAGGAAGGATCTCAACTCCTTGGGATTTGTAGGTGACTTCGTGCTGATCACTGCTTCCACTTCTTCTGTGGGTTAATTCCATCGGCAGTGATTTAGTGACCTAGAAAATTGACTTTGGTACGACACCATTGAGCCTTTTATAAGGAAAGTTTCACACCAGCTTTTCTAAGTTGGGTTGGTACATGCCTCAGTTCCGCAATATGCTCCTCAAAAGTCTTGCTTTTAAATTGGGATGTCATCCACATAGGATAAGGTACTTCATTCAGTGGCATCAGGCATTGCCTTATGGATGAACACAGCAAACTCATGACCTGCATTTATGTACCCGAAAGGTAATCGGGTCCATGCATATTGTTGCTTTCCAAATGTAAAGGCCAGTTTGTATTGATCCCTCTCGTCCACTTTAATTGTCCAATATCCTTGCGCACAATCTAGAGCAGTGAAAATTCTGGATCCCTGTATTTGTGCCAAACTCTGTTCAATTTACGGCACGGGCCATCCTGAGATGTGTATACTGGCCATCCTGAGATTGTTTAACTGCCTCTGTCCGAACAGAGACAAAATTGACCATTGGATTTTAGAATCCCGAGTATAGGATGGTCGAACGAGCTGTGCACTGGACAGATGATCCCCCGCTTCTCCAAGTTTTTGACAATTTCCGATAGCGACTTGTAAGCCGCCAGCGGAAGTCGGTACTGTTTAACATATACAGGGGGTGCATTGGGATCAGTTTGGATTTTTGCAACGTGTAGCTATGTTTCCCCACAGTCGTAAGAATCCTTAGCAAACATGTCCTGGAATTCGGCGAAGAGCCCCTTTTAGCTGTTGACGCTCCGACTCCTCGGAACATGAGTCAGCTATAGAGATTTGCTCTTCCACCCGTTCCTGAATCCTGAATTTCGGGAAAGATTTTAGGTTGACTTAACTCGTAAGCTTCTTCAAGCTCACTAGTTAAATCGTTTTGAGTATTGCGTACCTTCTCCTTTCCTTGTTGGCATGACTCATACTCCTTCTCATCGATCTCATGGTTGAAAATTAGTGATGATTCTTCAATGTGGCATGTACCTTCTTCAGATCTGAAAGGATAAACAGAGTGGATATTGAATAACACCTCAGGTGTTGAGGAAAAATGTTGTTCCACTACCTGCTCTTCTGTCAAGTATTCATCAGGAATAAGTACAATTACATCAATTTGGAAAGCAAAAGTGTAATACTCAGAATCCATAGCCAGACCAATTATGGTGTCTTTCTGTAGAGATATACTATGGAGAGCCATGTTATGAATTACCATATGCAATGGATCTTGATGGATGTTTATCATAGGAGTGGGCTTTACCTTCAGGCCGAGTTGCTGCATCTGGTTGGACAAACAGATCAAAGCATCTGCATTCTTCAGTCTTTGTCCCTTCTTTACTTGAATGGGAAGAAGAAATGGTTTACATCCTTCAGGGATTTCAACCTCATCTGCACCCATGATACTCATGGCATAGGGCATCTGTTGTCCACTTATCAAGGCTTGCTCTTCATCCTGGAATCCTTCCGGGTTTCCAGGTAATCTGGACCATAGATTATTGTTGACCAGATCAACCTACACGGCAAATCGGCGTATAAATGTTCTGTAGTTTTATCTCCTATGGAAATAGACAATAGACATCTTGCAATCACATTATGACTTTGTGAATCTCCATCCAGATCATGAACCCATTGGTCCTGTGGAGAGGAAACTTTAATCATTTTAGGATTAGCGATCTGTTTCAAGAGACTTTAGGCTTATGTAACTGGCTTCGGATTTCAGATCCAGCTTGGCGTATTTCACCCGGGCCATATTGTTCACCTGTACGGAAATCAATAAGATATCATTAACCTTCTCAATCCGTACCATGGATTGAGTATGCCTGGTCAGGTCTGCGAAACAGTTGACGGCTTCCTCGGGCTTACCATTTTTCAGGATCGTGACATCCAGCGTTTGATTGTTCCTAAAATGAACTTCAACAGAGTGAAGCCTTTCCTCAAAATCACATGACAACTACGTTGGGGTTGTGCATTGCAAGAGTACTTATAGGCAATGGGTGCCTTCACCTGAGTCCATATGGCTTCATTGATGAAGTCTACTATGGAACTCAATCTTCTCAGGAGGTCGATTCCTATGATCAGTGTGGGATGTCTAATTATCTTCTTGCCAATTTAAAATTTTAACCATGATGTACCTCTTACCTGCAAAGCGTCTCCGCCGATACTTATCAAAGAGCCATCAAACAATTTCAATCTCGGCTTCTTTGCTGTCACCTCCAATACCTGTTGGAAAGAACTATAAGACAATATAGTAGCTTGTGATCCTGTGTCAAGTTAAACCCCTGATAGGCCAGATAAGTTCATCTTGGAGATAAGAATCAAGAAAATATTGGCCTTCAACCTGAAATAAATCACATAAGAAATTAGGGTGTTTATTTATTTGACACTTATTAAGGATTTGACCTTTCTGCAGCGTCGCGACCTCTGGTCAATTCTTGGCATTCCTGTCGCACGCGGGAGCGGTAGCAGCCCTCACCATTGGGAAAAACTGGACCACATCACAGCTTACAGACGGCAGCTCGCAAATTGACGCAGAGATGATAGGATCACTCACTGGAGCAGACACATTAGTGCAGGAATCATCATGGTTAGGCTGTAATATAGACAACATGTTAGACATCTCCTCCTTGGCCTCAATTTTAGGGTCAAGAACGCTGCAAGGCAAAAGTAGGATTAGAAATCACATTAGATTATTTTACAACCATCTCGGTAGCCTTGCACTGGCCTGGGCTCTGACCCTGCCCTGCCTGCATTATGGGGCTGAGCTGGGACCTGCAGTTGACCCTAAAAAAGACTCAGGCTGTTTTCCAGTGTACACCTGGGACATTTTACTAACGATCTCATGTAATTTGGCAACTTGATCTGCCAACTGATCCAATCGATTGTTTGTTTGGTTTGTGCACAGTTTGGACTTGTGGTGCGCCCTTATTAGAAGTGGGAGACCGACTTCTAGATGAAGTAGGGGGTTCAGGCCTACTTTCCTTCTGTTGTCTGGGCCTGTTATTCCAGCACCTGTATCCCTGGGGACCCCTATTGTAATATTGGGAACGGTGGTTAGACCTCCGAGCACCGGAGTTATCCCCCTCTGGCCCATTGGGGCTCTGAGGTTTTGTTTGCTTGGGTCATACCTGTTGTCGCTGGGTTTGTTGGACAGGTCCTGAGGATACTTACATGGCTGCGTTTCAAATTTGAAGCTAGGGTTTACCTTAGCTTCTGCTACGCTTTGTTCTGGGGACTTTTTATATCTCCTCTCACCTGTAGCATGGCATTCACTGATATTATACAGTGAGGTGGCAGCCGTCACCAACCTGTCCAAGGGAGCTTTGAGATCAAGATATCTAGCCAAGCTAAGCTTAATTTGCATGGGCATTGCATCATAAAACTGTTTGAACTCCTCAGACTCCCAGTTTGGGGATCTATACGCCAACCCATAGGCATTTTTAAAGATGGGGAGGAATTCCCGGGGACTTTGATTGGGTGTACATGTGAGTTTATAGATATCACGTTTTGCAGCAGTCACAGTACGGTAACTAAATGAAATAAAGTATTGGCGATATTTACCATCAAATGCCCATGGTAGGAATCTGATCCTGTCTGCATCAGAATACAATTTTAAAGAATCCATGGTGGACTGGTACAGTTCTAAGATTGGCAATTTCAGGAGAATTTGGGCACAATAACATTTAAAAACTTAATGATACTTGAGGAGCACTGATCCTTTTCTGAACACTGAGTATTTTTCTTTCTAGAGACCACCTCAGCATATGTCGGTTGTTTGAAACTCTCCTCCATATGGGATACATATGCTTGTATTTTCGTTATATGCACATGTCTACTCTGAGAAAATGCTGACCTCTAATAATGCATACAAAATTGATGGCAACATCTTTGAGTTGTTGGTTTTTACTGGCGGTATTTTTAAGCACATCAAGATAAGTTAGATGTCTCCTGACTGCCAAGTGGCTTCCATGCATCCACACATTCTCTCTTGGCTTCTGCTTGCAACTCACTTATCCATGCAGCCACATCATGATCCAAATTCAAATGTGAATTGACATATTCAACAACGTTATGGACAATTGTGAGAGATATAAAATGAATGGATTATGCGCAAAAACTCAAATCAAGAAAATGATAGACAAGAGCCCTTTCTCTGCCCAAAATGATGACCCATCTCAGATATGGGGTAGTATTGCAACAAAACTTATAAATTATTGGCTTGATATCAATCTAGGGAATATAAAGATTCCCAACAGAGAGTTTATCCAATATTATCCCCTTTATTCAGTTATATGCATCGTAACTGAAATCAGCGAAAATATTGATGTAGCAACTAATGTTACACGTCCCCAAATGAGCAGGTATCTGGCTAAGTATGAAGCCAATTAATTTAGATCAATACTACATAAAACAAAAATATACATTACCCAAGGGTCAAGTGATGTGCAGAGTCTTGGGGCAGTCAGCTCTCAATAGTTTTTCTGATCAGCCAAATCTTTCTCCAGAGATCTCCCTTTCTTTTTTTTTTATTATAATTTTTTTCTTTGTCTTTTTTTCTTTTTGGAATCAGATGAACACACCTTCCTAGTTTGGAACTTTCCAACCATTGTTGGATGGGCGTGTGCATTGATAAGGAATGTGACATCATAACATTACCCAGAATGCACTTTTGCTACTGGTGTGGTATTAACTGCTCATATCTAGGTGGCACTGTTGTATAAGATATAAGCATCATACCATTAAGGGTTAACTCATACATGCCTGATATTTTTAATACTACACACCTCTGACATCTGGAGGCCTTGTCTTAGAGCTGAGGGACAAACTTTGATACATGAATGTATACTTTGAGGAACATCTAGACAATGCTCACACTGTGGAATTCATGTTCAGATAATAAAACACAATGAAGCCTCTAAATCTGCAGGTGCCATGTATCTTCTAACTGTCTAAATGTATAATAGATTGTTACAATAACACTAGCTCTTTAAACGGCGCAGTAATCTTACTTCGGCCTACATGAAAATCCATACAAAACAGTGAATATAAATCAACATTGCTCATAAAAGGCAATGAATGCCCATTATAATAAAATAAGTAGATATAACTGTTTACACTTATGAAAAAGCACAACAACATCCACTGCCTCCTCAACCTCCTACTCCATATGGACCTCATCCTCCAAGATCAAGATTATTATTTTTTATTTTTACGTATTTTATGTTATTTGAAGTCCTTTCCCTATCCACATTTGCCATGCTCTTAACTACATTTTGCTGCCATTTGCAGCCCTCTAGCCCTTTCCATGACTTTTTTACAGCCATTTTAGTGCTCAAAAGTTCGGGTCCCCATTGACTTCAATGGGGTTCGGGGTCAAGTTCGGGTCCCGAACTAACCCAAACATCCAGGTGTCCGCTCAACTCTAATTGTGACAAATGCAGCAAAGGCCCCAGATGTAGGGTATTGCCAAAAATGGGTGTTTTTTTAAACCCAGAATATTATTGCAGTATTTCAAGCTTGTATTTCACAGTGACAAATGCAGCAAAGGCCCCAGATGTAGGGTATTGCCAAAAATTTGTTTTTTTTAAAACCCAGAATATAATTGCAGTTTTTCAAGCTTGTATTAGACTGTCACAAATGCACATATGCTGCGCTGGTGCATTGAACTTGCATAAAATGGCTGCCGACGCCCACCTAACTAACAGACTGATAAAAGTTATTTTTCTGTGTCACTGGGCTCTGGGCAGGGTAAAAAAAATTGTGCACTGCACCCACAAAACCAAATCGCTGTAGATCACTGAGTTAACAAGCACTTCTGATAAAAGATTCTTTCCTATTCTCTCCCTCACAGCAGCAGCTTCCTATCCCTACACTAATAAGAGCAGAGTGACGTGCAGCGCTACGTGACTCCAGCTTATATAGAGGCTGGGTCACATGCTGCACTGGCCAATCACAGCCATGCCATTAGTAGGCATGGCTGTGATGGCTTCCAAGGGCACACTAGTTAAATTCTTGTTGATTGGCTGCTCTGCAGCCTTTCAAAAAGCGCCATTAGATCACTGAACCCGAACTTTTACTGAAAATCGTAAATTTTCTAACGATAATTTGTTTTCCCTTAGTCCTAACAGTGGCACAGATGGGGTATTCTGCCCCTGTGGACTGGCTAGGACAGGTGGAAGTTTTAATGAAATAAAAAGAACTGAACATATACACGCCCTCCCTGCCCCCAATAAAGAGGGGCGTGACCCTCAGAACATCGTGTGATTACAAGTAGACAAAAATAACCACAATTACGATAAAACTAAAAAAGGGGGGGAAATTTGTGTGCCACTGTTAGGACTAAGGGAAAACAAATTATAGTTAGAAAATTAACGATTCCCTTACGTCCTAACCAGTGGCACAGATGGGGATTTAGCAAGTAGAAACCCCCATGGGAGGGTCTTCATGCCTGGCGGAAGATAACACTGTCCGGCCAAATGAGGAATAACTATGTATTCTAGCATCCACTCTATAGTGTGAGATAAAAGTGGAGTGAGAACTCAAAGAAGCTGACTTACAGATCACGTCCAATGGGATCGCTTCTCTCTGCAAAATAAGTGGGTACCGGAAAAAAGGATAAGGAGGTTTTCATCCTTCCTAAATACCTTGGAGCGTTCCAGGTAAATCCTAAGACATCTCGAAATGTCGAGGGTATGGAGCCCTCTTTTCTCAGAGGAGGGGGGTGGAGCCAAAGTTGGCAGGGAGATCACCTGGTTGATATTGTCAAAGGAAGGAACCTTTGGAATGAAAGTAGGCAAAAATTTGAGAAGTACCCGATCCTGCAGGAACTTTGTATAAGGCTCAAAGGCAGAAAAAGCCTGGAGTTCCCCAACTCGCTTTGCAGAGGTAACAGCCAACATGAAGGTGATCTTCCAGGTCAGGAACTTGAAACCCGCCTCCTCTAGGGGCTCAAAGGGGGGAGATGATAACCCCCTGAGCACGACCGATAAATCCCAAACAGGGATAGGTCTGATTACTGTAGGCTTTAATCTTGAGGCTCCCTTCAGGAATCTCTTGATAAGGGGGTCTTGAGAAACAGCTCTGTTGAGACAAGCAGAGATTGCTGAGATCTGCACTTTAAGGGTAGCGGGTGATAGCCCCTTGTCCAGACCGTCCTGTAGAAATTGGAGAATTATCGGGATGGAAGCTTCAGCGGATGTTTGCTGATGCCTAATACACCAGGATGAAAAAATCTTCCAGATTCTGGAGTAGGCCTTATTGGTAGCTTCTGATCTGGAGTGCTCTAAGGTTCTCAAGACAGACCCTGATAGCCCTTCTATCCTTGGAAGGGACTGATCAACCTCCAGGCCGTCAGGTGAAACATTTGAAGATTTGAGGAGATCTGGGTGTCCCCCGACACCAGTACTCTCTCTGGGGGAAGCCTCAGAAATTGACCCCGACTCATCTGTAAGAGTTGGGTAAACCAAGCTCTTTTTGGCCAGTATGGGATAATGACGATGACTGACGCTTGGTCCTGCCTGATTTTCACCAAGACCCTTGGTATCAAGGAAATTGGAGGGAAGATGTAGGCCAGCCTGAACCTCCATGGGATTGACAGAGCATCTATAGCCACCGGGTTGTCCTCCCTGTAAAGGGAGCAATATCTCTCCACCTTGGTGTTGAACCTCGTTGCCATGAGATCAATCTCTGGCATGCCCCACCTGAGCGTTATCTCCTTGAAGACCTCTGGATGAAGTGACCATTCTCCGGTTGGGAGACCTCGGCTCAGGCGGTCCGCGATCACATTGTGAACTCAGCGGATTTGAAAGGCTGACAAGTGGGTGAGGTTCATTTCTGCCCAATCCAGTATCACCCCTATCTCTCTCAGGAGACTTTGTGACCTCGTGCCTCCCTGCTTGTTGATATATAGTACAGCGGTCATGCTGTCTGATTGTATCTTCACGGCCTTCCCTCGAATGGAGGGAGCAAAATGAAAAAAAGCTAGTCTGATCGCTCTGATCTCCAGGAGATTTGATGACAATAACCTCTCCTGAGGTGTCCAAATTCCCTGGACTGTCTTGTCCTGAAGATGCGCACCCCAGCCTACTGGGGATGCGTCTGAAGTAAGTATGATCCAAGAGGGCTGGATCAGGGACTTGCCGTCCTCGAGGTCGGACCACCACCTTAGAGAGGATCGGACTTTGTAAGGCAGGGAGAGCACGTAATTGAGTCCCACTGGACCGTGATTCCACTTGGCTAGTACTTCCGACTAGAGCCGACGTAGATGCCATAATGCCCAAGGTACCGCTTCTGTGGTTGAAGACATTAGTCCCAACATCTTCATCCATGTTCGAATAGTTACCTGTTTTGGTACAGAGAGAGAACGGGCTGTTCGTTGCACGGATTGCCTTCTTTCGGGAGTGAGATGAATCGTCATCCTGACTGAATCCACCATGAACCCCAGGAACCTTACCGAGGTGGCTGGTTGAAGTTGGGATTTGTCCCAATTGATTATCCATCCCAACTGATGCAGGAATGTAACAGCCTGTTGGATGTGTTGGGACAGGATCGCTTGGGAAGGAGCTCTGAGGAGTCAGTCGTCCAGGTATGGAACTATACTCAGGCCCTGAAGCCTTAGAGCGACCACCACCTTGGTGAAAGTGTGTGGGGCAGAAGAAATCCCAAATGGGAGGGCCACAAACTGAAAATGTCTTAGGACCCCCCCAATGTTTACCGCGATCCTTAACCACCTCAGCCCCATTAGCTTAAACACCCTTAATGACCAGGCCACTTTTTACACTTCTGCACTACACTAATTTCACCGTTTATTGCTCGGTCATACAACTTACCACCCAAATTAATTTTACCTCCTTTTCTTCTTACTAATAGAGCTTTCATTTGGTGGTATTTCATTGCTGCTGACATTTTTACTTTTTTTGTTATTAATCGAAATTTAACGATTTTTTTGCAAAAAAATGACATTTTTCACTTTCAGTTGTAAAATTTTGCAAAAAAAAACGACATCCATATATAAATTTTTCTCTAAATTTATTGTTCTACATGTCTTTGATAAAAAAAAAAAATGTTTGGGTAAAAAAAAAAATGGTTTGGGTAAAAGTTATAGCGTTTACAAACTATGGTACAAAAATGTGAATTTCCGCTTTTTGAAGCAGCTCTGACTTTCTGAGCACCTGTCATGTTTCCTGAGGTTCTACAATGCCCAGACAGTAGAAAAACCCCACAAATGACCCCATTTCGGAAAGTAGACACCCTAAGGTATTCGCTGATGGGCATAGTGAGTTCTTAGAACTTTTTATTTTTTGTCACAAGTTAGCGGAAAAAGATTATTTTTTTTTTTTTCTTACAAAGTCTCATATTCTACTAACTTGTGACAAAAAATAAAAACTTCCATGAACTCACTATGCCCATCACGAAATACCTTGGGGTGTATTCTTTCCAAAATAGGGTCACTTGTGGGGTAGTTATACTGCCCTGGCATTTTAGGGGCCCAAATGCGTGCAAAGTAGTTTGAAATCAAAATCTGTAAAAAATGGCCGGTGAAATCCGAAAGGTGCTCTTTGGAATGTGGGCCCCTTTGCCGTGGGTATATGTAAAAAGACACCCCAAAACACATTGCCCAACTTCTCCGGAGTACGGTGATACCAGATGTGTGACACTTTTTCGCAGCCTAGGTGGGCAAAGGGGCCCACATTCCAAAGAGCACCTTTCGGATTTCACCGGCCATTTTTTACAGATTTTGATTTCAAACCACTTCTCACGCATTCGGGCCCCTAAAATGCCAGGGCAGTATAACTACCCCACAAGTGACCCCATTTTGGAAAGAAGACACCCCAAGGTATTTCGTGATGGGCATAGTGAGTTCATGGAAGTTTTTATTTTTTGTCACAAGTTAGTGGAATATGAGATTTTGTAAGAAAAAAATTAATAAAATAAAATCATCATTTTCCGCTAACTTGTGACAAAAAATTCTAGGAACTCGCCATGCCCCTCACGGAATACCTTGGGGTGTTTTCTTTCCAAAATGGGGTCACTTGTGGGGTAGTTATACTGCCCTGGCATTCTAGGGGCCCTAATGTGTGGTAAGTAGGTAAATGACCTGTGAAATCCTAAAGGTGCTCTTTGGAATGTGGGCCCCTTTGCCAACCTAGGCTGCAAAAAAGTGTCACATGTGGTATCGCCGTATTCAGGAGAAGTTAGGCAATGTGTTTTGGGGTGTCTTTTTACATATACTCATGCTGGGTGAGAGAAATATCTTGGCAAAAGACAACTTTTCCCATTTTTTTTATACAAAGTTGGCATTTGACCAAGATATTTATCTCACCCAGCATGGGTATATGTAAAATGACACCCCAAAACACATTGCCCAACTTCTCCTGAGTACGGCGATACCAGATATGTGACACTTTTTTGCAGCCTAGATGCGCAAAAAGGGCCAACATTCTTTTTATGAGGGCATTTTTAGACATTTGGATCCCAGACTTCTTCTCACGCTTTAAGGCCCCTAAAATGCCAGGGCAGTATAAATACCCCACATGTGACCCTATTTTGGAAAGAAGACACCCCAAGGTATTCAATGAGGGGCATGGCGAGTTCATAGAATTTTTTTTTTTTTGGCACAAGTTAGCGGAAATTAATTTTTTTTTTCTCACAAAGTCTCCCTTTCCGCTAACTTGGGACAAAAATTTAAATCTTTCATGGACTCAATATGCCCCTCACGGAATACCTTGGGGTGTCTTCTTTCCGAAATGGGGTCACATGTGGGGTATTTATACTACCCTGGCATTCTAGGGGCCCTAAAGCGTGAGAAGAAGTCTGGAATATAAATGTCTAAAAAATTTTACGCATTTGGATTCCGTGAGGGGTATGGTGAGTTCATGTGAGATTTTATTTTTTGACACAAGTTAGTGGAATATGAGACTTTGTAAGAAAAAAAATATATATTTCCGCTAACTTGGGCCAAAAAAATGTCTGAATGGAGCCTTACAGGGGGGTGATCAATGACAGGGGGGTGATCAGGGAGTCTATATGCGGTGATCACCCCCTGTCATTGATCACCCCCCTGTAAGGCTCCATTCAGACGTCCGTATGTGTTTTGCGGATACGATCCATGTATCAGTGGATCCGTAAAAATCATACGGACGTCTGAATGGAGCCTTACAAGGGGGTGATCAATGACAGGGGGGTGATCAGGGAGTCTATATGGGGTGATCAGGGGTTAATAAGTGACAGGGGGGGGTGTTTGGTGCTACTTATTACTGAGCTACCTGTGTCCTCTGGTGGTCGATCCAAACAAAATGGACCACCAGAGGACCAGGTAGCAGGTATATTAGACGCTGTTATCAAAACAGCGTCTAATATACCTGTTAGGGGTTAAAAAAATCGCATCTCCAGCCTGCCAGCGAATGATCGCCGCTGGCAGGCTGGAGATTCACTCGCTTACCTTCCGATCCTGTGAACGCGCGCGCCTGTGCGCGCGCGTTCACAGGAAATCTCGCGTCTCGCGAAATGACGCATATATGCGTGACTGTGCGCAGGGCTGCCGCCTCCGGAACGCGATCCTGCGTTAGGCGGTCCGGAGGCGGTTAAGAATCTGAAATCTATAATCATCCTCCAACCTCCGGTATTCTTGGGTACCAGGAAAACTGGTGAGTAGATACCTGTTCCCCTCTCTTGGAGAGGAACCTCTTCTAAGGCCCCCTTCTGAAAGTATTCTAGCACGTAATTCTCTAGAATCTCTTGCTTGTTGCTGGGAAGAAGCCTTGTTTGGACGAACTTGTCTGGGGGCGGACTGCTCAAGTCCACAAGGTAGCCCTGAGAAATTATGCGCAGGACCCAACTGTCCTGGATATGATCCTGCCAACAAGGTAGAAAATGCTGTAGGCGACCGCCTATGGGAATGTGGGGAGAAGGGAGGCTGGGATTTCCAATCAGACCGGCTAAATACCAAGAGCCTTGAGGAGGCCCGCAATCAGAGCGCCGAGGGCTTCTTGGGGGGTCTAGAACCCAGAGAGGATTTTCCTCCTCTACAGGAGCCCCAATCCCTCTGGGGTCTCGGTTGAGGTTCCGACCTGGAACCAAACCTCTTGCCCCAACCACGAAAGGACTGCTGGGGAAGGGACTTGCCCTTCTTGTCAGACAGCCCTTCCATTATTTGGTCAAGCTCTGCACCAAAGAGTTTGCTGGGTTCGTATGCCATGGCACAAAGATTGTGCTTCGAGGTCGTATCAGCCTTCTATGGTTTCAACCACAGCGGACGCCTGCCCGCGGTTGAGAGAGCCATGGACTTAGATGCCAGCTTCAATTGTTGTGGAGCTGCGTCACACAGGAAGTCTATGGAAGGGCTGGCCGTTTTACATGAGGCCAGAATGTCGTCCCTAGAGACCCCCTGGTCTAGGTCAGATTGAATCTGGGCGAATCTTGTTTTTAGGAAATTCGCCACTTCAGAAGAAGAAAATCGCGACTGAGGTGGAGGCCGAGGAATAAGCGCACCTAAGGGCGCAATCCGCCTTTCGATCCATTGGATCTTGCAGACTTGACCCGTCGTCGATGGGATTAGGGTCCTTCTTGATAGCTTCGAAATCGCCATGTCCACTTTTGGGACAGGCCCCCAGGAAGATACCTGATCCTCTTTGACCGGAAATACTGCCTTAAATCTTCTGGTCAACACTGGACCTTTCTCCGGCTTTCTCCATTCCGTCTTCATCAGAGACAGGAGAGAGCTATCTGCTTTAAAGGCCCTAGGCCCCTTAGAGGCAGAAGATGAGGCTTCCCCCGGATCAGCATCCTGGTCCCCCGACCGGATGGATCTCAGTAGCCGCTGGGCTTTTTCCAGCGAAAAAAATACGCAAAACAGTCCTCCTCCTCAGAGGAGGAAGAGGCTGAACCATCTTTCGCATCCTGAACCCCTGATACCTCCATCGCCCGATGGGGAGAGGAGGGACGACGGCGTTTAGAACCCAGGGCATCTTTCAACTCTTCTATGGAAGCGTTCACTCGGTTCATATTGGTCTCCATATAGCCCTTTACCCAATCGACAACGTCGGCTCCAGCTGGGGACGTGTCTTGGCCCTACAGGGTGGGCACCGGGAAAAGTCGTAGGTGTCCTCCAGCACGATATGGCAGTCATGGCACTGCAGGTGACGTTTCTTGCCAGTGGACTTCCTGCTGGGCTCTCGATCACCGTCCCGTAGAAGACATGGCTGGAAATAAAAAGAGATATGAATTTAAGCATAAATTCTAAGAAAAAAAGACCTTTAACAGCAAGCTTCAGGATCTTTACCCAGAAGATCCTAGCAAGGTCAAAGAAAAAGGCTTATTAGCAATAACAGAGGATTGCAAGTAAACAGCACTAGCAAACCAACACACACGGACAAGGTTGACAGAAAACTGCGCTCCAGGAGACTGAACCTGGAGCCTCACCATGCTTAAATAGAGTGTTTGGGCGCCAAAACAGAAGCTCCGCCCACTAAAGGGGCGGGGGTAAACCTTTAAAGCCAGAGAGGGCCCCTAAATCTGATAAAGGTGCAAAAAAGAAACCTTAAACATAGAAATTACTCCCCGGCCGAAGCTGCAATCGGCCGGAGAAAACCGGAAGTGACGTCACCTGACGTCACTTCCGCAAGATGGCGGCGCCCAGCAGAACATGCGGGACGCCGTTACCGCCGCTTCAGTCCTTGGAACGAGGTAAGGCCGAACGCTCCAGAGACTAAGGGAGCATAGACCTCAGGCGGTATAGAAGGAGCGGAAAAGCGCTCCCCAAAGGGAAATAAAAACACTCTCTCCACCGCTAGGGATGGAGGAGTAAACCACCCGTCCTGTCCGCAGGACAGAAAAAAACACGATGTCCTGAGGGTCACGCCCCTCTTTATTGGGGGCAGGGAGGGCGTATATATGTTCAGTTCTTTTTATTTCATTAAAACTTCCACCTGTCCTAGCCAGTCCACAGGGGCAGAATACCCCATCTGTGCCACTGGTTAGGACGTAAGGGAAGGTCGGGTCCGGGGTCCAAAAATTCTAAAGTTCGGTACGAGCCCGAACTTTACAGTTCGGGTTCGCTCAATCCTAGCCAGAATACAAATGGAAGTGCCTAAAAAAATGTGCAGAAGGAAATATTTAGAGAAAGTCAGTCAGTTTTTCCAGTCCCATATAATATTCAACAATTAATGAAATCGGAATGGGAAAAAACTGAAAAAGGTCTTTCATTTCTACAAGAATTAAGAGATGCTATCCCTTTAACCACCTCAGCCCCCAGTGCTTAAACACCCTGAAAGACCAGGCCACTTTTTACACTTCTGACCTACACTACTTTCACCGTTTATTGCTCGGTCATGCAACTTACCACCCAAATGAATTTTACCTCCTTTTCTTCTCACTAATAGAGCTTTCATTTGGTGGTATTTCATTGCTGCTGACATTTTTACTTTTTTTGTTATTAATCGAAATTTAACGATTTTTTTGCAAAAAAATGACATTTTTCACTTTCAGTTGTAAAATTTTGCAAAAAAAACGAGATCCATATAGAAATTTTGCTCTAAATTTATAGTTCTACATGTCTTTGATAAAAAAAAAATGTTTGGGTAAAAAAAAAATGGTTTGGGTAAAAGTTATAGCGTTTACAAACTATGGTACAAAAATGTGAATTTCCGCTTTTTGAAGCCGCTCTGACTTTCTGAGCACCTGTCATGTTTCCTGAGGTTCTACAATGCCCAGACAGTACAAACACCCCACAAATGACCCCATTTCTGAAAGTACACACCCTAAGGTATTCGCTGATGGGCATAGTGAGTTCATAGAACTTTTTATTTTTTGTCACAAGTTAGCGGAAAATGATGATTTTTTTTTTTTTTTCTTACAAAGTCTCATATTCCACTAACTTGTGACAAAAAATAAAAACTTCTATGAACTCACTATGCCCATCAGCGAATACCTTGGGGTCTCTTCTTTCCAAAATGGGGTCACTTGTGGGGTAGTTATACTGCCCTGGCATTCTAGGGGCCCAAATGTGTGGTAAGGAGTTTGAAATCAAATTCAGTAAAAAATGACCTGTGAAATCCGAAAGGTGCTCTTTGGAATATGGGCCCCTTTGCCCACCTAGGCTGCAAAAAAGTGTCACACATCTGGTATCTCCATACTCAGGAGAAGGTGGGGAATGTGTTTTGGGGTGTCATTTTATATATACCCATGCTGGGTGAGAGAAATATCTTGGCAAAAGACAACTTTTCCCATTTTTTTATACAAAGTTGTCATTTGACCAAGATATTTATCTCACCCAGCATGGGTATATGTAAAAAGACACCCCAAAACACATTCCTCAACTTCTCCTGAGTACGGGGATACCAGATGTGTGACGCTTTTTTGCAGCCTAGGTGGGCAAAGGGGCCCATATTCCAAAGAGCACCTTTCGGATTTCACTCCTCATTTTTTCCTGAATTTGATTTCAAACTCCTTACCACACATTTGGGCCCCTAGAATACCAGGGCAGTATAACTACCCCACAAGTGACCCCATTTTGGAAAGAAGACACCCCAAGGTATTCCGTGAGGGGCATGGCGAGTTCCTAGAATTTTTTATTTTTTGTCACAAGTTAGTGGAAAATGATGATTTTTTTTTTTTTTTTTTTTTTTCATACAAAGTCTCATATTCCACAAACTTGTGACAAAAAATAAAAACTTCCATGAACTCACTATGCCCATCAGCGAATACCTTGGGGTCTCTTCTTTCCAAAATGGGGTCACTTGTGGGGTAGTTATACTGCCCTGGCATTCTAGGGGCCCAAATGTGTGGTAAGTAGGTAAATGACCTGTGAAATCCGAAAGGTGCTCTTTGGAATGTGGGCCCCTTTGCCCCCCTAGGCTGCAAAAAAGTGTCACACATCTGGTATCTCCGTACTCAGGAGAAGTTGAGGAATGTGTTTTGGGGTGTCTTTTTACATATACCCATGCTGGGTGAGATAAATATCTTGGTCAAATGCCAACTTTGTATAAAAAAATGGGAAAAGTTGTCTTTTGCCAAGATATTTCTCTCACCCAGCATGGGTATATGTAAAATGACACCCCAAAACACATTCCCCAACTTCTCCCGATTACGGAGATACCAGATGTGTGACACTTTTTTGCAGCCTAGGTGGGCAAAGGGGCCCATATTCAAAAGAGCACCTTTCGGATTTCAAAGGTCATTTTTTACAGAATTTGATTTCAAACTCCTTACCACACATTTGGGCCCCTAGAATGCCAGGGCAGTATAACTACCCCACAAGTGACCCCATTTTGGAAAGAAGAGACCCCAAGGTATTCGCTGATGGGCATAGTGAGTTCATGGAACTTTTTATTTTTTGTCACAAGTTAGTGGAATATGAGACTTTGTATGAAAAAAAAAAAAATAAATAAGCATTTTCCACTAACTTGTGACAAAAAATAAAAAATTCTAGGAACTCGCCATGCCCCTCACGGAATACCTTGGGGTGTCTTCTTTCCAAAATGGGGTCACTTGTGGGGTAGTTATACTGCCCTGGCATTTTCCAGGGGCCCTAATGTGTGGTAAGTAGGTAAATGACCTGTGAAATCCTAAAGGTGCTCTTTGGAATATGGGCCCCTTTGCCCACCTAGGCTGCAAAAAAGTGTCACACATGTGGTATCTCCGTATTCAGGAGACGTTGGGGAATGTGTTTTGGGGTGTCATTTTACATATACCCATGCTGGGTGAGAGAAATATCTTGGCAAAAGACAACTTTTCCCATTTTTTTATACAAAGTTGGCATTTGACCAAGATATTTCTCTCACCCAGCATGGGTATATGTAAAATGACACCCCAAAACACATTCCCCAACGTCTCCTGAATACGGAGATACCACATGTGTGACACTTTTTTGCAGCCTAGGTGGGCAAAGGTGCCCAAATTCCTTTTAGGAGGGCATTTTTAGACATTTGGATACCAGACTTCTTCTCACGCTTTGGGGCCCCTAGAATGCCAGGGCAGTATAAATACCCCACATGTGACCCCATTTTGGAAAGAAGACACCCCAAGGTATTCAATGAGGGGCATGGCGAGTTCATAGAAATTTTTTTTTTTTGGCACAAGTTAGCGGAAATTGATATTTTTTATTTTTTTCTCACAAAGTCTCCCGTTCCGCTAACTTGGGACAAAAATTTCAATCTTTCATGGACTCAATATGCCCCTCACGGAATACCTGGGGGTGTCTTCTTTCCGAAATGGGGTCACATGTGGGGTATTTATACTGCCCTGGCATTCTAGGGGCCCTAAAGCGTGAGAAGAAGTCTGGAATATAAATGTCTAAAAAATTTTACGCATTTGGATTCCGTGAGGGGTATGGTGAGTTCATGTGAGATTTTATTTTTTGACACAAGTTAGTGGAATATGAGACTTTATAAGAAAAAAAAAAAAAAATTCCGCTAACTTGGGCCAAAAAAATATCTGAATGGAGCCTTACAGAGGGGTGATCAATGACAGGGGGGTTGATCAATGACAGGGGGGTTGATCAATGACAGGGGGGTGATCAATGACAGGGGGGTGATCAATGACAGGGGGGTGATCAATGACAGGGGGGTGATCAATGACAGGGGGGTGATCAGGGAGTCTATATGGGGTGATAACCACAGTCATTGATCACGCCCGTGTAAGGCTTCATTCAGACGTCCGGATGCGTTTTGCGGATCCGATCCATCTATCAGTGCATCCGTAAAAATCATGCGGACATCTGAATGGAGCTTTACAGGGGGGTAATCAATGACAGGGGGGTAATCAATGACAGGGGGGTGATCAGGGAGTCTATATGGGGTGATCACCACAGTCATTGATCACGCCCCTGTAAGGCTTCATTCAGACGTCCGGATGCGTTTTGCGGATCCGATCCATCTATCAGTGCATCCGTAAAAATCATGCGGACGTCTGAATGGAGCTTTACAGGGGGGTAATCAATGACAGGGGTGTAATCAATGACAGGGGGGTGATCAGGGAGTCTATATGGGGTGATCACCACAGTCATTGATCACGCCCCTGTAAGGCTTCATTCAGACGTCCGGATGCGTTTTGCGGATCCGATCCATCTATCAGTGCATCCGTAAAAATCATGCGGACGTCTGAATGGAGCTTTACAGGGGGGTAATCAATGACAGGGGGGTAATCAATGACAGGGGGGTGATCAGGGAGTCTATATGGGGTGATCACCACAGTCATTGATCATGCCCCTGTAAGGCTTCATTCAGACGTCCGGATGCGTTTTGCGGATCCGATCCATCTATCAGTGCATCCGTAAAAATCATGCGGACATCTGAATGGAGCTTTACAGGGGGGTAATCAATGACAGGGGGGTGATCACCACAGTCATTGATCATGCCCCTGTAAGGCTTCATTCAGACGACCGGATGCGTTTTGCGGATCCGATCCATGTATCAGTGCATCCGTAAAAATCATGCGGACATCTGAATGGAGCTTTACAGGGGGGTGATCAGGGAGTCTATATGGGGTGATCACCACAGTCATTGATCATGCCCCTGTAAGGCTTCATTCAGACGTCCGGATGCGTTTTGCGGATCCGATCCATCTATCAGTGGATCCGTAAAAATCATGCGGACGTCTGAATGGAGCTTTACAGGGGGGTAATCAATGACAGGGGGGTAATCAATGACAGGGGGGTGATCAGGGAGTCTATATGGGGTGATCACCACAGTCATTGATCACGCCCCTGTAAGGCTTCATTCAGACGTCCGGATGCGTTTTGCGGATCCGATCCATCTATCAGTGGATCCGTAAAAATCATGCGGACGTCTGAATGGAGCTTTACAGGGGGTTGATCAATGACAGGGGGGTAATCAATGACAGGGGGGTGATCAGGGAGTCTATATGGGGTGATCAGGGGTGATTAGGGGTGATCAGGGGCTAATAAGGGGTTAATAAGTGACGGGGGGGGGGTGTAGTGTAGTGTAGTGGTGCTTGGTGCTACTTTACTGAGCTACCTGTGTCCTCTGGTGGTCGATCCAAACAAAGGGGACCACCAGAGGACCAGGTAGCAGGTATATTAGACGCTGTTATCAAAACAGCGTCTAATATACCTGTTAGGGGTTAAAAAAAACACATCTCCAGCCTGCCAGCGAACGATCGCCGCTGGCAGGCTGGAGATCAACTCTCTTACCTTCCGTTCCTGTGAGCGCGCGCGCCTGTGTGCGCGCGTTCACAGGAAATCTCGCGTCTCGCGAGATGACGCGTATATGCGTGACTGTGCGCAGGGCTGCCACCTCCGGAACGCGATCCTGCGTTAGGCGGTCCGGAGGTGGTTAACGAAGAGTGTTGCGCTGATTGGGAATCCATTCCCAGAGTGGATGCACCAGTAGCTAAACTAGCAAAGCGTACCTCTTTGCCCTTTGAAGTTGCGGTGCAACTTAAAGACCCCATGGATAGGAAGGCAGAGTCTTTACTAAGGAAAACCTGGGAAGCTAACACAACTCTTCTCAAGTTAAGGGTTCTAGCTACTTGTGTAGCTAGAAGCCTTAATCTATAGTTAGTTAAAACAATTAGAGATTTATTTAATCAAAACCCCAAGAAATCAAATTCTGGAGTGTGTTCCATTACTAAAAATGACAAATAGTTTTTTAGTCTGTAAAACTTTCAGAACGTACAGCAGTACTATCCAACACATCTAGACGTGCTTTGTGGCTCAATGTATGGGCCGGGGGATATAGCGTCTAAAAACAAGCTTATCTCCCTTCCTATTCATGACCAATATGTATTCGATCCTGATCTGTACAAGATCCTGGAAAACGCCACCGACAGAAAGAAAGGGTTTCCAGAAGATAGATATACAGTGGATATAAAGAGTCTACACACCCCTGTTAAAATGTCAGGTTTCTGTGCTGTAAAAAAAAAAAAGAGACAAAGATAAATAATTTCTGATTTTTGGTCCCCGGACACCTTTAATGTGACCTATAAACTGTACCACTCAATTGAAAAACAAACTGAAATCTTTTAGGTGGAGGGCAGAAAACAAAACACTAAAATAATGTGGTTGCATAATTGTGCACCCCCTCTTATAACTGGGGATGTAGCTGTGTTCAGAATTAAGCAATTACATTCAAAATCATGTTAAATAGGAGTCAGCTACACCTCCCATTATTTAAAGTGCCTCTGATTAACCCCAAATAAAGTTCAGCTGCTCTAGTTGGTCTTTCCTGAAATTTTCTTAGTCTCAACCCACAGCAAAAGCAATGGTCCACAGAGAGCTTCCAAAGCATCAGAGGGATCTCATTGTTAAAAGGTATCAGTCAGGAGAAGGGTACAAAAGAATTTCAAAGGCATTAGATATACCATGGAAAACAGTGAAGACAGTCATCATCAAGTGGAGAAAATATGGCACAACAAGGAGATTTTTGTGAAACTCACCTGTAAAATCTTTTTCTCGTAATTTCCATTGGGGGACACAGACCATGGTATAGCTTAGAGATATTACTAGGAGGGACACTATGCAAAAAAAGAAGCTCCTCCTCCTCGGGCTATACCCCCAGGCACCTCCAGGAGAACTTCAGTCGTTGCAAAAGCAGTAGGAGAAGGAGAACGGAAATAAAACACTATGGAAACCATCACACAGCACACCATAAGGCGTAAACCAAAAAGGGGCAGGAGCTGTGTCCCCCAATGGAAATTACGAGAAAAAGATTTTACAGGTGAGTTTCACAAAAATCTCCTTTTCTCGTTCATTCCATTGGGGGACACAGACCATGGGACGTCCCAAAGCAGTCCATGGGGTGGGAGCAAGAAACAAACCCAACACCGCCTGGAATAAACGACCCGCAGTTAAACAGGAACCACAGCCTGCAATACCCTGCGCCCAAAAACAGCATCAGCCGAGGCCAGAGAGTGTAGCTGATAAAACTTTGTGAAAGTATGTAAGGACGACCAAGTGGCCGCCTTACACAACTGGGAAACGGATGCGCGATTGCGTCTAGCCCAGGAAGCTCCCACTGCCCTTGTGGAGTGAGCAGTAATCCGTGACGGCGGAACCTGAGCGCGATAGGCGGAACGGATCCACCGCGCCACGGTGACCTTGGAAGCCGCCAGGCCCTTACGAGACCCTTCAGGAATCACAAAGAGAGAGTCTGAACACCGGAAGGAGGCAGTAGCCCCCAGGTACACCTTCAGAGCCCTGACGACGTCCAGAGAGTGGAGAGCGCATTCCTTGGGGTTCGCCGGAGAAGGACAAAAAGAGGGCAGGACAAGATCTTCGTTAAGGTGGAAGGGAGAAACCACCTTGGGCAAAAAAGAAGGCACCGGTCTGAGCACCACCTTATCCTGGTGAAAGACCAGAAAAGGTTCTCGGCAGGAAAGTGCGGCCAGCTCCGACACTCGCCTGATGGAGGTTATGGCCACCAGAAAAACTACCTTCCAGGTGAGTAAAACCAGAGAGATCTCCCTCAGAGGCTCAAAAGGCGCCAAATGAAGGCGCGCAGAACCAAGTTGAGATCCCAGGGGGGCAAGGGAGGCACATACGGGGGAACAGAATGCGCCACCCCCTGCAGGAAGGTTTTCACAGGTCTCAAAAAGGCAATGGACTTCTGAAAAAAGATAGCCAAAGCAGAAACCTGACCCTTCAAAGAACTGAGCGACAGACCCATGTCAAGGCCGGATTGGAGAAAGGACAGCACCACTGGGACAGAGAAACGTAGGGGCGGGTAGCCCGACTTCTCACAAAAAAACAGGAAGGCCTTCCAGGTGCGATAATAGATCCGTGAAGAAGCCGGCTTCCGAGCCCTGATCATGGTTCTCACCACCGCATCAGAGAAGCCTCTCTTCCTTAGGATGGAGGTCTCAATAGCCACGCCGTTAAACGCAGCTGCCGTGAATTCTGGTGGAAGAGTGGCCCCTGAGACAGGAGATCCTCTGTCGGGTAGCGGCCACGGAACGTCGACCAACATACGAGCGACGCTGGAGAACCAGGCGAGGCCAATCCGGGGCGACGAGAATGGTTGGTATCCCCTCCGCCTCTATCTTGCGCAGCACCTTCGGCAACAGAGGAATCGGAGGGAAGACGTAAAGGAGGCTGAACCGCTGCCATGGAGCTACCAGCGCGTCTACCCCGTCCGCCCGCGGGTCTCGAGCGCGGGCTAGATACACCGGCACCTTGTGGTTGAGCCGGGAAGCCATCAAAACTACGTCCGGACGGCCCCATCGGTTGCAGATGTCCTCGAAAACCTCCGGATGGAGAGACCATTCTCCCGGATCCACCCTGGTGCGACTCAGAAAATCCGCCGTCCAATTGTCGACTCCCGGGATATACACTGCCGACAATACTGGAACATGCGACTCCGCCCATAAGAGGATCCTTGCTACTTCCTGCATTACTGCCCGACTGCGGGTCCCGCCCTGATGGTTGACATAAGCCACAGCCGTGGCATTGTCCGACTGAACACGCACCGGGCGAGTTGCAAGGAGAGGAGTCCAGTGGGAGAGGGAGTGGAAAATCGCCCTTAGTTCCAAGACGTTTATCGGGAGACGGGACTCCTCCGTCGACCAGACACCCTGAACTGTGAGGTTCCGGAGAACACCTCCCCAACCGATGAGACTGGCGTCGGTGGTGACTACCGTCCAGGAGAACGGAAGGAAGGACCTTCCTGACGCTAGGTTGAGGGAAGACTGCCACCAAGGGAGAGAAGCTCGAACTTGCCGGGACAGAAGAACAGGAGTGTCTAGACCCCGAGAGCTCTTGTTCCAGAGGGCAAGGATCATTTGTTGTAGCGGACGAGTGTGAAATTGGGCGTACGGAATCGCCTCGAAAGAGGAGACCATAAGGCCCAGCACCCGCATGCACTCCCGAATGGTGGGACGTGGAGAGCGTAGAAGAAACACCACTGCCAGTCGAATCTGGGAAACCTTGGAATCCGGAAGAAACACCCGAGAAATCGAGGTGTCCAAGATCATCCCCAGGAACGAGAGTCTCTGGGAGGGGTGAAGAGAGGACTTGGGAAGATTGATCAGCCACCCGAACCGTTCCAGGGATTGAACGGTGATTCGGACGCTGTCCTTGGCCTGTAGAAGAGACGGAGCTTTTATCAAGATGTCGTCTAGGTATGGTAACAAAGAGATGCCCCTGGTGCGAAGAAGCGCCATGAGAGGCGCCAGAATCTTCGTAAAAACCCGAGGGGCGGTCGCCAACCCAAAAGGTAGGGCGACGAACTGGTAATGACGCCCCCCTATGGCAAAGCGCAGAAAACGATGGTGGGACTCTGCAATAGGGACGTGCAAGTAGGCGTCTTGAATGTCCACAGACGCGAGGAATTCTCCTGGACTCAGAGAAGCAATAACGGAGCGAAGGGACTCCATGCGAAACTTCCGCACCCGTAGAAACTTGTTGAGAAGTTTTAGATCCAAGATCGGACGCACTGATCCCTCCTTCTTTGGAACAACGAACAGGTTTGAGTAAAAACCTGTCCCTTGCTCTTCTGGGGGAACGGGGGAAATGACACCACGGTCCAGAAGAGAGGAGACCGCAAAAAAGAGATCCGAGGCCTTGGCCGGATCCCCCGGAACGCGAGAAGGGAAAAAACGTTCCGGCGGACTGGACGCGAACTCCAACTTGTAACTGGACGTCACCACTTCCAGAGCCCAGGCGTCCAGAACGTGAGCCCTCCAAACTTGTTGAAAGGAGAGCAGACGTCCCCCCACCACGAGGGGTGGGGGCACCCCTTCATGCGGAGGGTTGCTTGGGAGCAGGAGGGCGGGCTGACTGCGCCCGAGGCCGCCAAGAAGGCTGGGGCTTGAAGAAAGGCTTCTTGCGGGAGTCCTGGGACCCCCTGCCGATGAGGACGACGGCGTCCTGGCAGTGGAGAAGCGACGAAAGGACTGGCCCCGGAAACCTGAAGGCCGAGACCGAAAGGGACGCTTGGTCCTGGGCTGAGGTAGATGAGTGCTCTTGCCCCCAGTTGCGGCCGAAATAAATTCATCTAGTTGAGCCCCAAAGAGCCTGGACCCTTCAAAGGGAAGGTTAGCGAGTGAACGCTTAGATGAGGCATCAGCATCCCACACCTTCAGCCAGACCTCCCTGCGCTGAATGACAGAGAGGGCCGAAATACGGGCAAAGAGGGAGCCGATGTCCATTGAAGCCTCACAGAGATATTTGGAAGCTTGAGACATCTGAATGTTAAAATCCAGAGTATCTACAGAGGCGTCCTGCTCTGACAGATCCTGGTGGTGGCGCTGCAACCACATTGTAAGGGCTCTGGCGACCCAAGCTGACGCGAAGGCCGGTCGCAGGGAAGCGCCCGCCAGGGAGAAGATAGACTTGGAAAGTGAATCCAAACGTCTGTCCACCGCATCCTGCAGAGAGGAACCGTCTAGGACGGGAAGGGCCGTGTTCTTGGCTAACCTGGCCACCGGAGGATCTACCTTAGGGGAAGAAGTCCACTTTTCCACTGTGTCAGCTGGAAAAGGATACAGTGTATCCATACGCTTGGTGGCCGAAAACTTTTGATTAGGACGATCCCAAGCTTTTGATATGACCGCAGTGAATTCCTCATGAATAGGGAACACAGCGGACTCCTGCTTCTTAGGTGGAAAAAGGGAGAACTCCCGACTAGTGGAGGGAGGAGAATCCCCTTGTATATTAAAAGTGTCACGGACGGCTGCCACCAACTCGGTTACCATGGTGGAAAGCTTAGGCAGGGGTTCCTGCTCCGTGACTTCGTCCGATCCGGACAATTTCCCTTCGGATTTGCGCTCCCTGCGGGGGGGAGAGTCAACCGGGCATGCCTCAAGGCGAGGGGGAGAAGCGGAGTCATCCGAGGAGGAATGCTGCCGCTCATGCTGCCTTTTAGAAGTCAGACGCCCTCTGTGAGAGTCACTGAGAGGAGATGGAGTGGTGGCTGCCACAGGGGTAGTAGCCGCCATGCGCTCCATGAAGGACATGGCTGCCTTGGCAACTATGGCCAGATCAGCTGCCGCATTAGACATGGCGGAGGCCCAGGCGGGTACCGCTGGTTCTGCAGGGGCAGAGGGAGGACCGGGCTGAGCAAGAGAAGGAGGCTGATCCTGTATAGGAGCAGGGCATGAGTCACAAGAACCAGTGACAGAAAAAGGCCTAAGGCATATCTTACATGACTCCAGTGGAGCCAGAGAGGGAGCCTTGGAAGGCTTAGGGGCCCCAGGTTTAGGCATGATGGATTCCAATGTGAATCAGATTTCCTACCAGGTTGCTGCAATTCCTACCACCCAGGCAAAAGCAGAAGTCTCCGGTCACTGAGGAGCTGCACGGCCACAATCCAGCAGAGTCTCCGGAGTAAGGAGAAAACAGGCCGGACGCCGAAGCTCCGCCCCCTTGAGTGCGTCATTGCGGCGCGAGAAAAGCGCGCGCGCGATTCAAACTACACCCCATAGCCGTACGGCGCGGCGGGGGTTAATGAATGACGGAGCGGTCCGGCGGGGAGCTGCAGAGAGCGCAGCGGCCGCAGTCTAAAGGAACAGAAATAATCATATGCAGAGGCGTCCTGTCTCTGCCGATCTTAAGCTGCCGTTTGAGTTGTAGGCAGGTAGGAAAAATGAAGGTAGGGAATCATCAGCCCTACCCGGAATGGCCCCCTCCCCTAGGAAAGAATGCCCCCAGCAGGTCCTTTTCCAGCTCACCCAGGCGGCCTCAGAGTGCCAGACAAACGACATGAAGATTAGGGGGGAGGGAAGAGAGAGAAGGGAGATTGAAGCAGGCAATACTTATCTGCTCATCATGCTCCCTCGATGTCCAGACCAGCAGGGAGTCACCTCTTCAGACATCTGACTCCAAGGGAGAGCAGTGCTCTGGGGAGGGTAGGCAGCAGGTGTCCCAGCAGCTGGTGGGATGCCAGAGCTTACATGTCGAGCCTGGATCCACTTTTCTTCTGTGGGGGAATGGGAGGTAGCCAGGAACCTTCAGAAGACCGTGGCAGACACTCCACAGGGGCCAGGAAAGCGCAATGCTGACCTGCGTCCCCATCTGAAAACAGAAAATAACAAAACAGGAGAAGAGTAAGAGTCAACCTCCTTGGACGGACACTAAGCAAAGACTGAAGTTCTCCTGGAGGTGCCTGGGGGTATAGCCCGAGGAGGAGGAGCTTCTTTTTTTGCATAGTGTCCCTCCTAGTAATATCTCTAAGCTATACCATGGTCTGTGTCCCCCAATGGAATGAACGAGAAAGTGACGTTACCAAGAACTGGACGTCCCTCCAAAATTGATAAAAAGACGAGAAGAAAACTGGTCTGGGAGGCTACCAAGAGGCCTACAGCAACATTAAAGGAGCTGCAGGAATATCTGGGAAGTACTGGCTGTGTGGTACATGTGACAACAATCTCCCGTATTCTTCATATGTCTGGGCTATGGGGTAGAGTGGCAAGACGAAAGCCTTTTCTTATGAAGAAAAACATCCAAGCCAGGCTACATTTTTCAAAAACACATCTGAAGTCTCCCAAAAGCATGTGGGAAAAGGTGTTATGGTCTGATGAAACCAAGGTTGAACTTTTTGGCCATAATTGCAAAAGATATGTTTGGCGCAAAAGCAACACTGCACATCACCAAAAGAACAGTTCCCACAGTGAAGCATGGTGGTGGCAGCATCATGCTTTGGGGCTGTTTTTCTTCAGCTGGAACTGGGGCCTTAGTTAAGCTAGAGGGAATTATGAACAGTTCGAAATACCAGTCAATATTGGCACAAAGCCTTCAGGGTTCTGCTGGATAGCTGAACATGAATAGGAACTTCATCTTTCAGCATGACAACGACCCAAAGCATACATCTAAATCAACAAAGGAATGGCTTCACCAGAAGATGATTTAAGTTTTGGAATGGCCCAGACCTGAATCCGATTGAAAATCTGTGGGGTGATCTGAAGAGGGCTGTGCACAGGAGATGCCCTCGCAATCTGACAGATTTGGAGTGTTTTTGCAAAGAGGTGTTTGCAAATATTGCCAAGTCAAAATGTGCCATGCTGATTGTCTTTTTTTGTATGAGTCTGAGTGCTGTAATAAAAGGTGCTTCAACAAAGTATTAGTTTAAGGGTGTGCACACGTATGCAACCATATTTTATTTTTATTTATTTTTTCTTCCCTCTACCTAAAAGATTTCAGTTTGTTTTTCAATTGAGTTGTACAGTTTATAGGTTACATTAAGGGTGGAGAAAGTTCTGAAATGATTTATCTTTTTCATTTTTTTTACATCACAGAAACCTGATATTTTAACAGGGGTGTGTAGACTTTTTATATCCACTGTAAATCTAAGAAACAAGATTTTCGTGGCCATCGGTACCAAACCGAACAGAGAAAGAAGGGTAAAACAAGTGAGTAGAGGAAAAAAATTATTTTTCAACCTCAACAGGCGGGAATCCTCCTCCTCTAATCCTCTAATCCAAATCAATGACTTCATCCAGGTAGGAGGAAGACTCCTTTTTTAAACATTTGGGAGAGAGTAACATTAAACTCTTGGATCCTAAACATCATAAGAGAGAATTATTGCATAGAGTTAGTCTCCCCCTCCACAAAAATTCATTATAACCTCTCTCTCTCCCTCTCAACAAGGTAACTTGAGCATAGCCATAGAAGATTTACTAAAGTTAGGGGCAATTGAACTGGTTCAGGAAAATAAGATCTTCCTAATAAGGAAACCAAAAAGAAAATCTAGGATAATCATAAATACAGGGGCGTAGCTAAAGGCTCATGGGCCCTGGTGCAAGAGTTCAGCTTGGGCCCACTTCCCTCAGTGCTTTGTGGCCAAGGGCAGGGAAGCACATAGCCTTTGTGCTGACTGAGGCAAAAATGTAAACGTCACCCCCCCCCCCCATGCCAAATTCTTGACCTAACCCCTTCCATTTAGCCAGAGGTGTAACTTGACCAGCATGCACTTTCTATAATACCAGTGTCTTCTTATGTGGCAGAAGGGTCTTTGGGCCCCCTCAGGCTCCTGGGCCCGGTAGCGACTGCTACCTCTGACCCCCTCCTTCCTATACAGTAGCTACGCCCTAACATAAATCTAAAAACCTTGAACAAATACATTGCATATCAAAAGTTCAAGATGGAAACCTAAAAACAGCAGTCAAGCTAATAAAAAGAGGAGCGGTAATCAACTTAAGGGATGCTTATTATCATGTCCTATACACAAAACCACAGAAAAAGATAATAGTGCACTAACAAAATAGATGCAAGCATTATATATGGACTAAGCCCTCACTCTGAAACTTTATCTTTGTTTATCTTTTTTTGTGATTTTTGTTTATTATGTACTATATGCTTGAGGAAGTGGCACCTTCAAGTGTGAATGCACTCCTATTTTATCTTTGGAGTAGCATTCCTGGGCACTTTTGCCCTTCCTATCAAACAAACTGCCTTGATTAGGTGGTACATATAAGTGTGTCTGCTTCTCCTCTCATTGGCTGCTGGATACACATAGAGGTGACTAGGAGCAGCATGCCATATGTGCAGAGTCTGCACTCCTGAACATAGATGCCCAATGGCATAGGTAGGACCTGCATGACCCGAGACCACCTTGGCGCTAGGTAGGCAGCACAGATGTGTTTTGATCAAAATATATTGGCTAAGAGTCTCAGATTTTATGACATCAGCGTTAGGGCTTAATCCATATATAATGCTTGCATCTATTTTGTTAGTGCACGATTATCTTTTTTTTCAGTGATTTCTTTTCATGAATGTAGCCAGCGACATCTGCATATTTATTTATTACATCGTGCAGGATGTTTTTATCTTTGTTTATCTTTTTTCGGTGATTTTTTATTTATTTTTTCTATACACAAAACCTCAAGAAAATTTCTAAGATTTGCAATCCAGATGAGGGGTCACATCCACCATTCCCTCCCATCCCCTTGATTCCCAAGGTCCTTTAGAAGTTTTAGTGGGAAAAGTGTACATTGATTCTGGTGGCTCCCTTCTGGCCCAAAAGGAGCTGGATTGCACTACTTTAAGTCCCTCAGCCTAGAGCAGTGATGCTCAACCTGCGTCCCTCCAGCTATTACCAAACTACAACTCCCAGCATGTCTGGTCAGCCTACAGCTATCAGCCTACAGCAGGGCATGATGAGAGTTGTAGTTTTACAACAGCTGGAGGGCCGCAGGTTGGGCATCCCTGGCCTAGAGGATCCATCCAGACATAAAAATCTTGCGACAAAAAAGAAAAAATTCTAGGAACTCGCCATGCTCCTCACGGAATACTTTGGGGTGTCTTCTTTCCAAAATGGGGCCACTTGTGGGGTAGTTATACTGCCCTGGCATTTTAGGGGCCCTAATGAGTGAGAAGTAGTTTGAAATCAAAATGTGTAAAAAATGCCCTGTGAAATCCTAAAGGTGCTCTTTGGAATGTGGGCCCCTTTGCCCACCTAGGCTGCAAAAAAGTGTCACACATCTGGTATCGCCGTACTCAGGAGAAGTTGGGCAATGTGTTTTGGGGTGTCTTTCTACATATACCCATGCTGGGTGAGAGAAATATCTCTCTAAAAGACAACTTTTCCAATTTTTTTATACAAAGTTGGCATTTGACCGATATATTTATCTCACCCAGCATGGGTATATGTAAAATGACACCCCAAAACACATTGCCCAACTTCTCCCGAGTACGGCGATACCACATACCCTTTTTGGGGTGTCTTCTTTCCGAAATGGGGTCACTTGTGGGGTATTTATACTGCCCTGGCATTTTAGGGGCCCTAAAGCGTGAGAAGAAGTCTGGAATATAAATGTCTAAAAAAATTTACGCATTTGGATTCCGTGAGGGGGATGGTGAGTTCATGTGAGATTTTATTTTTTGTCACAAGTTAGTGGAATATGAGACTTTGTAAGAAAAAACAAAAAAACAAATAAACAAAAAAAAATCTATTTCCGCTAACTTGTGACAAAAAAAAAAAATCTTCTATGAACTCGCCATGCCCCTCAAAAGTGATCTTTTTATAGCGCCGCAGCGATTTTACGGTGTTTTTGTAGTGATCAGAAAAAAAAAATTCTGTCACTGCGGTGGGGCGGACTGAACGCAAGTGTGCGCACAAGATCAGGCCTGATCGGGCGAGCACTGCGTTTTTTGTAGAGCCTATAGAACATGTCCTATTCTTGTCCGCAATTGCGGACAAGAAAAGGCATTTTCTATATAGTTCTGGCAATGTGCGGATCCGCAAAATGCGGAAAGCACATTGCCGGTGTCAGTGTTTTGCGGATCCGCGGTGTCCGTGTTTTGCGGATCCGTGGATCCGCAAAACACATACGGACGTCTGAATGGAGCCTTACAGGAGGGTGATCAATGACACCCCCGTCAGGCTCCATTCAGACGTCCGTATGTGTTTTGTGGATCCGCAAAACACATACGGACGTCTGAATGGAGCCTTACAGGGGGGTGATCAGGGAGTCTATATGGGGTGATCAGGGGTTAATAAGGGGTTAATAAGTGACCGGGGGGGGGGGTGTAGTGTAGTGGTGTTTGGTGCTACTTTACAGAGCTGCCTGTGTCTTCTGGTTGTCAATCCAAGCAAAAGGGACCACCAGAGGACCAGGTATCAGGTATATTAGATGCTGTTATCAAAACAGCGTCTAATATACCTTTAAGGGGTTAAAAAAATCGGATCTACAGCCTGCCAGCGAATGATCGCCGCTGGCAGGCTGCAGATCCACTCGATTACCTGCAGTTCCTGTGAACGCGCGCGCCTGTGTGCGCGCGGTTACAGGAAATCTTGCGTCTCGCGAGATGACGCGCCGACGCGTCCACTCAGAATAACAGGGCCGCCGCAAAGACGCAATCCTGCGTACGGCGGTCCTGTAGTGGTTAAACGCTATATCCATGAAATGGCTCACTCTAAAAACCTCGGCAAGAGGAGTTTGTGAATTTCAAGCTTTATCTATTCAGGATCCTTTCCTTCCTTATCCCAGTTTTTTACCAATAGTAATATAGTTTATGAGGCTGAAAAAAGACATATGTCCATCTAGTTCAGCCTGTTATCCTGCAGGTTGATCCAGGAGAAGGCAAAAAAAAAAAAAAACCCTGTGAGGTAGAAACCAATTTTCCCTACTTTAGGGGGGGGGAAACTCACGACTCCAATCAGGCAATCAGAATAACTCCCTGGATCAAGGACCCCTCTCTAGTATCTATAATGTGTAATATTATTACACTCCAGAAATACATCTAGGCCCCTCTTGAATTCTTTTAGTGAACTCTCCATCACCACCTTCTCAGGCAGAGAGTTCTATAGTCTCACTGTTCTTACCGTAAAGGATCTTCCTCTATGTTTGTGTACAAACCCTCTTTCCTCCAGACGCAGAGAATGTCCCCTCGTCACAGTCCTGGGGATAAATAGATGAGAGATATCTCTGTACTGACCCCTGCGATAATCCTAGTTGATCGTAGCACTCTATCAAATCTGGCTGGTTTGGGTGCTCGTCAGGGGTTTGTTCCTGGCTCCACCTCCTGGAACTCAATTCGTATCAAGCAATTTCAGACAGCACTCCAATTTTTGTAATGCTTAATTGGTTTTTATTGGCCGGACATGGTGGTACACAACGCAACATTTCGGATGCCCTTTGTCAGGCTGATGTACAAAAACAAAAAAGTAGGTACATGTAAATATACGACAATTGAGGAAACATGATTAACAGTTTACATGATTGGTGGAAAACATATTGACGTGACTGATCATATTATGGATCCACAGAATACATCGATGGATATTATCAATGGATTTCACCGGTAGGTATTTATCCGTATTTCAATGGTTAATATTCATCCATAGATTTCATCAATAATTTGTATCAAAAATTCTGTCAATAGTTCTCATCCATAAACCTCATCAGTTAATCTCCTCTATCACTTAATATATCTAGTTGACAGAATGGTGGTTGCTCCTTATTCTGTCAACTAGATATATTAAGTGATAGAGGAGATTAACTGATGAGGTTTATGGATGAGAACTATTGACAGAATTTTTGATACAAATTATTGATGAAATCTATGGATGAATATACTTTACAAAACAATACAATAGTGGAGGGAGAGAGCTTTATAGAAGGTAAAGCAAATCTTAACACAGGTTCAAGACACAAAAGAGGTAAGATGCTACATGGGAAGAGCCTGTAGTAGTGGGGATAGAAAAATTGGCTTACCAGAAACGTGTCCACTGGACCGAGGGAAGAGCCGGTGTAGCATTACATTACCCTACCTCTTGAGATTTCCCTACCTCCTGACTTCCTGTCGCATCGGAGATGATGTGTGGGGGCGTGCCTTAGGTGTGACTATCTGCGCATGCGCAAAAGCACAGTATAGGGAAAATCTCACTGCTGATTTTAGCAGCACACCGGGACACTGCGCATGCGTCGGGGAGCCGAGGTAGGGAAATATTACGGCACAGTGCGCAAGCGCGGTTAACTCATGAACATCCACCTGATATACGCGCCTGCGCAGTGTGGGGGTAGGGAAAAATACGTCCCAGTGCGCAAGCGCCGAGGGTAGTATAAATATCCATTTCAAAAGCGCTTTTAACCCTTTGCAGGAGCTATTCTCAAATTGGTTCTTGATTGATTGTTCTCTTACATATAGGTTCTATTATATAGGGGGTCTGTCTGCGCAGTATAACGGCGGGGGGGGGGTGTCTGCGCAGTATAACGGGGGGGGTCTACGCAGTATATTATATTTGTGGGCTGTGCGTTAGATGTGGAGCTGTGCAGCACGTGTGGCCTGTGTCTTAGGCTACTTTCACACTAGCGTTGTTTTAATCCGGCGTTCAATTCCGACACCGGAACTGCCTGCCGTATCCGGAAAAACGTGTGAAAACGGATTACATTCGAATCCTGATTTTAATCACAATGAAAAAATGCATTGGAAAAAACGGATCCGCCATTTATGGACTTTAACTTTTTTTTCACATTTTTCGGGTTTAACATGCAAAAGCCGGATCCGGTTTGACTGAACACACAGTGCCAGATCCGGCGTTAATGCAAGTCAATGGGAAAAAGACCGGATCCGTCGTTCAGTCAAATACCTCGTTTCCACTGAGCGGATCGGTTCGGGTCGTTTAGAATGGAACGGGTTTGAATGGTCCGGTCTATTCTGGTGAGCGTTTCCACTGCAAATCGGACCGCCGGGGCCATACAGGTTTTAGAAAAAATGCCTCTCATGATGTCACACTAGTGCGACGAGAAACGTGATGCAGCGTCACTCAGCGTCAGCCAAACAACAACAACAACAATGGAGGTCATTCAGCAGCTCGTCTTTTCTCTGCTAGCCTTTTGGTTCGTAATAGGCAAAATTCATACCGCACTGTATGAGAGAAGGTTGCGAGCGGCAATGAGAAACACAGCCGAAAAGAGAAGAAAACTTTTAGCTTGGATGTGTAGCCGGGAGGAGAAGTATACATTTGTGCTGCTAAGACAAAGACGGCAGCGCTATAGGGTAAGCACAACTGACTGACTTACCTGAAACACACACACATACACTGACACACTGAAACACACACTGACCTACACACACACTGACCTACACACACACACTGACACACACACACTGACCTATACACACACTGACACACACACTGACACACACTGACCTATACACACACTGACACACACACACACTGACACACACTGACCTATACACACACTGACACACAGACACACTCACTGACCCACACACCCTGACCTATACACACACTGACACACACACTGACCCACACACCCTGACCTATACACACTGACCTATACACACACTGACACACTCACTGACCCACACACCCTGACCTATACACACACTGACACACTCACTGACCCACACACCCTGACCTATACACACACTGACACACTCACTGACCCACACACCCTGACCTATACACACACTGACCTATACACACTGACACACTCACACTGACCTATACACACACATACACTGACCTACACACACACACTGACACACACACTGACCTATACACACTGACACACTGCATTTTTTACAGATGCTTCTCCTTTTGGCAAAGCAGCGCCGCCGACCAGTGATTTGGGCTTTCCCTCGTGCCAATGAGTGGTGGAATGTGACCGTCCCAGGATTCACCCACAGACAGTGGGTGCAGAATTTAAGGATGTCAGAGGAAACCTTCTCATTCCTTTGTGCAAAGCTACGTCCAGTGATGGAAAAGAAAAGCACCAACTTCAGAGCCTGTTTGCCTGTAAGGAAAAGAATTGCCATTGCACTGTGGAAGCTGGCTACCAACAGTGAATACAGGAGTATAGGTCATCTTTTTGGTGTCAGCAAATCATCAGTGTGCCGGTGTGTGCAGGACTTCTGTAAGTCTGTGTGCACATTGCTAGCGCCTGAAATTGTTCATTTTCCTAACAGGGAAAAGCTCAAAGACATGGCTGAGTACTTTGAGAACAGGTGGGGCCTTCCACAGTGTGTTGGTGCTATTGATGGCTCACACATACCAATAATAGCACCACAAGAATACCACACTGACTACTTCAACCGAAAAGGCTGGCATTCCATCATCCTCCAGGGAGTAGTGGATGGCAAGGGACTATTCTGGAATGTGAATGTAGGAAAGCCTGGGAGTTTGCATGATGCTCGGGTTCTCCGATTGTCAACATTTTGGGATTGGGTTGGCCAGGGAGGCCTGTACCCTGTTAGCACTAAGAACATTTGTGGGGTGAATGTTGGCTATTATGTGCTTGGGGACTCTGCCTATCCTTTACAAAATTGGCTCCTGAAACCATTTCCAGACAATGGGCGCCTAACAACAGAGCAGCAAATCTACAACAAGAAAACATCCAGGGCACGTGTTGTAGTGGAAAATGCGTTTGGAAGACTTAAGGGTAGATGGAGGTGTCTTATGAAGAGGAATGACAGTGACATACAACTAACCAAATCCATGGTCCTAACGTGCTGTGCTCTTCACAATCTTTGTGAAAGTCATGGAGAAGACTTTGACCAGGATTGGAATACATCTCCAGAAGAGCCAGTACCAGTAATAGCAGCACAGGATATGGAAGAAGAGTGCAGTGAAATACGTCAGGCTCTGATGAGGCACCTTAACGTTAACGTTGTTACCGTGAATAATTAAAATCTTTAATTACTTTTTGCTAAATGCTAAATAAAATCAGACATACTCAGAGAAGTCGTTCTTGGTTTTTATTCCACAAAAAAAATCATCTTCCTACATATTTTGTAAAGGCAAAATTTTGATAATGTAGAAACATTGTTTACAATAAAGAGCTTGTAAAGGTTTGTTTTTTATTAAGCTAGTGCAGGGATATGCAATTAGCGGAAATCCAGCTGTTTTGCAGAACTACAAGTCCCATCATGCTTTTGCCTCTGGGTGTCATGCTTGTGACTGTCAGAGTCTTGCTATGCCACATGGGAATTGTAGTTCTGAAACAGTTGGATATCCACTAATTGCATATCCCTAAGCTATTGCATTGTTGTTTTTTTCTTCAATTTCACTTCCAATAAATGTTTTTTTTTTGTTTTCTTTGTATGAATTTCTAACTTCCTGTTCCTCCTCAGTAAGCTGTTCAATAAGCTGTGCTGACTGACTAAACACAGCTCAGATGATGTTGTCTGGTTTACTGAGAAGGAACAGGAAGTGAGAAATTCAGACCAAGAAAAAAAACATCTAAAAAGGAAATTAAAGGAAAAGGTAAACCAAAAATGCCAAGTATATTCGCAATTACATCTACAATGCAAAAATGAGAAGAAATTAAGCGATCGGGGGTGCCCTTTGTTGAAATCCAGGCTCCACCGTCCAAGGGGGGTGATAACGCAAAGGAGGCAGAAGGGAATCAAAGCAGCAGCACAAAGAAAGCCATGTGCAGCAAGGAGCAAATGTGTCCAATCTTGTGTGATCGCTGATGGCTCAAAGGAGCCTATTAAAAAAAAAAAAAAATCTAACCTTTAAAACCCACTCTAATTATATATTTTTAAACGTAAACATGGGTACAGGTCCTGTGCTGCATGAAAGGCACTAATGTCTGGGTGGTGACCTGGGTTGACGATTGGCTCCAATCACTTGAACAAGCTGACCAAGGACACCGAGGAAGGCCTGGTTGAAGGTAGCCAACTGCTCCATCTGCTGCCGGGCAATTTCTGCCTCCTGGCGCATAGCTTCCTGGGCATCCTGACGTACTGCTTGAAACCGCCTCTCAGAAAGGTTATCCATTCTTTCCAGCTGCCTTTCTTCTGCTGCCCGCATATCCTCCATGACTGTGCGCAGATCCAACTGTAACCTTCTCCTTTCACCTGTAATATACAAAAGACCTAAATATTGCTTTTGGTAACATCTGCCAAACCAATACTGTAAGCTCCTTTCTCATCTGCCCCACACTGATTCACTGCCACACCTCTGTTCCCCCTGCTCATCTGCTACACCAACAATACACAGCACTGCTCATCTGCCCACTGCTGAACCCCCTTCTCATCTCTTCCACCACTGTACCTGCTGCTAATCCCCCCCTTCTCATCTCTTCCACCACTGTACCTGCTGCTAATCCCCCCCTTCTTATCTCTTCCACAACTGTACCTCCTGCTAATCCCCCCCTTCTCATCTCTTCCACCACTATACCTCCTGCTAATCCCCCCCTTCTTATCTCTTCCACCACTGTACCTCCTGCTAATCCCCCCCTTCTCATCTCTTCCACCACTATACCTCCTGCACATCTCCCCCACAGCTGATCTCCCCCTTTTTATCTATTCCAACACTGTACCTCCTGCACATCTCCCCCACAGCTGATCTCCCCCTTCTTATCTATTCCAACACTGTACCTCCTGCACATCTGCCCCACTGCTGTTTTAGTTTAAGAAAATGCACAGTTAAAAATTTCTTTTTTATCATCATGTCTTACCATTGTGCCTTGGTGCATTGGGAGTACTCTGTAGTTGGCTACTCTGTGGTTGGCTACTCTGTGGTTGGCTTGAGGAAATACTGCTGCTGTTGCTGCTGAAAGACATTGAAGGTCCATCTTCTGATAAGTTTGATGCATCAGTGGAGAGTACATCAACTGTTTCTGAAAATAAACATATGGTTAGATATTATATTTTAAATGGTAAGCAGAGCGATATTCTAAGCGAAGTTTTAAAAAAAAAAAAACTTACCAAAGGGGTCTACTATGGATTCGAGAATTACAGTTGCAGAGTCCAGACCTCCCTCCCTGCCTTGGTTTGCTGGCCGATGACCGTAAATGGCGTCCATGGCGTCGTACCACCTCCAAGCAGTTGGACAGTTTCCACTACGGCTGTTGGCGTCCTTAATTTTTTTATATTGTGCTTTAAGCTTTTTAAGCTTTGCCCTACACTGGCCCGACGTCCGTTCAAATCCCTCGGCTGCCATCCGCTGCGAAATATCTTTATAGACCTTTTCATTTCTCACTGATCCATCAAGCTCACTCTGAATAACGCCATCGCCGATGATTGCTAAGAACGTAGATAGTTCCTCAGATAACCAGACCCTGCTGTTGTTTGCTGGCATCCTTCTCCTTTATATGGACTAATAAGGCGACGTGGTGATTGTTTGGCGCTTTGCTTTGACGTCAGCATTGATGTTTTCTGACCACCAATCAGTGGAAAGTACTGTGTGACGCCAGTAGCTCCGCCCTAACCGTACCGTTCCATTTTCTATGGACCCACATGAGAAGCAGGACCCTGAATGGCGCGGTACGGTTCGGTTTTATGGCACGCTTTCATAATGGAAACACCCAAAATAGCGTACCGTACCGAACCGATCCGCTCAGTGGAAACGAGGCATAAGTGTTCAGGATTTTTGGCCGGAGGTAAAAATACAACATGCTACGTTTTTCTGAAAAGCCTGATCAGTCAAAAAGACTGAACTGAAGACATCCTGATGCATCCTGAACGGATTACTCTCCATTCAGAATGCATTAGGATAAAACTGATCAGTTCTTTTCCGGATTTGAGCCCCTAGGACGGAACTCAGCACCGGAAAAGAAAAACGCTAGTGTGAAAGTACCCTATTGTGTACAACCCTAGTTTAACAAAAAATAAAAATTTCCCTAGATCTTCTATGCCATGGCATGTTTTTTGCTACGAAACTGCAGCCATCTCGTCACTCGGAGAAGGATGAGAAGCTGCCCCCCAGCCAGAGGCACTGCCCCACATCTGCTACCAAATCTGTCGCTCCCTGGATTCCGTAATCTCCGTCTCTGTGTCTCCCACAATCTGTGTGTCTGTCTGCTGTATATATATGGACCGTCAGTCTGCATGCACTGCGTCTGTTCTGACATTTACTCTAACCATTTTTATTTTTTGTGTCACAACTCTGACAGGCATGTTCTCCTATGGAACACGAAGTACCTGAAGTGGAATGAAGAAGCCCATGTTTGAGGCCCTGGCTGGAGCATTGAAGGGGCATCTGACAGGTGACAAGCTGCTCCTGTTTGCACCGCTACTTCAGCATTGTGTACTGTAATCACCGCGAGTTCAGAGGTCGGCAACCATAGGCCGTCCACATGCTGTGAATTACATCTCCCATCATGCTGGCAAAGCATTATGGGAGGTGTAGTCCAAAACATCTGGAATACCAAATGCGTATGAATGAAAAATATGGTGTGTGTGTGTGTGTGTGTGAATGGTCAGTAACAAGGGTTGAAGCCTTGACGTGGCGTTACTGCTCATATGTGTATCCATGTGGCAATTTAACCAATGTGAGTGACTTTAATACTGACTAGGTAACTATAAATACTGTGACGATGGAGAATTAATCTACCGTATCTCCTACACACTGCTTACACCGTGACCGTATCTCCTACACACTGCTTACACCGTGACCGTATCTCCTACACACTGCTTACACTGTGACCGTATCTCCTACACACTGCTTACACCGTGACCGTATCTCCTACACACTGCTTACACCGTGACCGTATCTCCTACACACTGCTTACACCGTGACCGTATCTCCTACACACTGCTTACACCATGACCGTATCTCCTACACACTGCTTACACCGTGACCGTATCTCCTACACACTGCTTACACCGTGACCGTATCTCCTACACACTGCTTACACCGTGACCGTATCTCCTACACACTGCTTACACCGTGACCGTATCTCCTACACACTGCTTACACCGTGACCGTATCTCCTACACACTGCTTACACCGTGACCGTATCTCCTACACACTGCTTACACAGTGACCGTATCTCCTAAACACTGCTTATACTGTGACCGTATCTCCTAAACACTGCTTATACTGTGACCGTATCTCCTAAACACTGCTTACACTGTGACCGTATCTACTAAACACTGCTTACACCGTGACCGTATCTCCTAAACACCGCTTACACCGTGACCGTATATCCTAAACACTGCTTATACTGTGACCGTATCTCCTAAACACTGCTTACACTGTGACCGTATCTCCTAAACACTGCTTACACTGTGACTGTATCTCCTAAACACTGCTTACACTGTGACCGTATCTCCTAAACACTGCTTACACTGTGACTGTATCGCTTACACTGTGACCGTATCTCCTAAACACTGCTTACACCGTGACCGTATCTCCTACACACTGCTTACACCGTGACCGTATCTACTAAACACTGCATATAAAATGCCTAAATGGAAATGTACGAAAGCCATTCAGAGGATCAGTAATGCGGATCATTTTGTTACGTTCGTTTCCATTTTTGCCTCCGTTCAGCTGATCCTTTCTTGATTGAGTAGGATTACAAATCTGTCACCCCACTTCATGTATTCAGATCCCCAGGGTTGTCATTTGCTTTGAATCATGTAAATGCTCCGTTGCTAATCTCTAGGGGGCTGTCTTGAAATTTCAATTATGTCCGGTTTCAGCTCTGATCACGGACCACACCTTTTGGACTCTTGTACACGACTATATGCACTAAAACATGTCTAGTGTTAGTTAACGGGCCATATTGATCGTGCGTACAGGAGTACATGGTATCATGATGTTGTTCATGTTGTGCCTCACAATGGGCTATTGTCCCGCACTCCTATGATCTATTAGTGCTAAACAATAGTCCCACCGGAAGCTCGAGTTGCATCATTGTCATCTATGATTGTGTGTACTCCTGTTGGCACGATCAATGCCACTATGGGACATATGGCCCTCTTGTAAGGAATACAGTCGTGTGAAAGAGGCCTTAAAATGGGTTTTCTCATCTCAGACAATAGGGGCATATCGCTTGGATATGCCCCCATTGTCTTTTAGGTGCTGTTCCCCGCACCTATATTGAGAACTGATTAAAAAAATAATAGTAATGTACCTTCTATTTAACCCCTTAAGGACCCAGGACGTACCGGTACGCCCTATTTCCCGAGTCCTTAAGGACCCAGGACGTACCGGTACGTCCTGACTTAAAATCTGTATTCCGGCGCCCCAGGGGTTAATCGGAACGGGATTTCGGCTGAAATCATTCAGCCGGCATCCCGTAACAATGCAGGGGGGGGTCATTTGACCCCCCCGTATCGGCGATCGCAGCAAACCGCAGGTCAATTCAGACCTGCGGTTTGCTGCGCTTTTTGCAGTTTCTGATCCCCGCGGGCCCTGACCGCGGGGATCAGAAACTTTCGAGTGCCTAAAATCATTATTTTTCACCCCCCCCTGCACCCCTGCACGATTTTATGCCGGTGGGTGGTGCGGTGGGGGCGTTGCGGGAGGCGGGCGGTGCGGCAGGTGGGATCGCGATCCCCCGACCGCCTCCCCATGAATGATCGTTGGCTTCTAGTGGTTATACCAGAGTGCCAGCACATTGCTGGCACCCTGGTATAAACGGCTGACATCTGTGTAGATGTCAGCCGTTTAACCCTTTCCATACCGCGGTCCGTACGGACCGCTGTATGGAAAAAGTTAACTGTCATCGGTCAGGGAGCTCCCTCCCTCTCCATCGGGGGGCTGCTGTGCCTTTGCAGCCCCCCGATGGAGAGGGAGAGAGCCCCCAGAGAGCCCCCCTCAGCCCTGTGCTCACCCTTCCCCGTCTGCGAAGTTCTGAGCAGACTGGGAAGGTTCCCATGGCAACAGGACGCCTGCTCAGGCGTCCTGCTGTCCATGGTGCTGAACAGATCTGTGCTAAAAGCATAGATCTGTTCAGACAAGTGTAAAATACAGTACAGAACAATATATATTGTACTGTACTGTATTATACAGACATCAGACCCACTGGATCTTCAAGAACCAAGTGGGTCTGGGTCACAAAAATGTAAAAAAAAGTGAAAAAAGTTAAGATAAAAAAAAAAAAACATTTATCACTGAATAAAAATTAAAAAAATAAAATACACTACACATATTAGGTATCGCCGCGTCCGTAACGACCTGATCTATAAAACGGTCATGTTACTTTCCCCGCACGGTGAACGCCATAAAAATAAAAAATAAAAAACTATGAGAAAATTGAAATTTTGCCCACCTTACTTCCCAAAAAAGGTAATAAAAGTGATCAAAAAAGTTGCATGTACGCCAAAATAGTACCAATCAAACCGTCATCTCATCCCGCAAAAAATGAGACCCTACTCAAGATAATCGCCCAAAAACTGAAAAAACTATGGCTCTTAGACTATGGAAACACTAAAACATGATTTCTTTTTTGTTTCAAAAATGAAATCATTGTGTAAAACTTACATAAATAAAAAAAAAGTATACATATTAGGTATCGCCGCGTCCGTATCGACCGGCTCTATAAAAATATCACATGACCTAACCCCTCAGGTGACCACCGTAAAAAAATAAAAACAAAAACGGTGTAAAAAAAGCCATTTTTTGCCATCTTATGTCACAAAACGTGTAATAGCGAGCGATCAAAAAGTCATATGCACCCCAAAATAGTGCCAATCAAACCGTCATCTCATCCCGCAAAAATTGAGACCCTACTCAAGATAATCGCCCAAAAACTGAAAAAACTATGGCTCTTAGACTATGGAGACACTAAAACATTTTTTGGGTTTTAAAAATGAAGTTATTGTATAAAACTTACATAAATAAAAAAAATAGTATACATATTAGGTATCGCCGCGTCCGTGACAACCTGCTCTATAAAATTACCACATGATAAAACCTGTCAGATGAATGTTGTAAATAACAAAAAAAAAGTGCCAAAAAAGCTATTTCTTGTTACCTTGCTGCACAAAAAGTGTAATATAGAGCAACCAAAAATCATATGTACCCTAAACTAGTACCAGCAAAACTGCCACCCTATCCCGTAGTTTCTAAAATGGAGTCACTTTTTTGGAGTTTCTACTCTAGGGGTGCATCAGGGGGCTTCAAATGGGACATGGTGTCAAAAAACCAGTCCAGCAAAATCTGCCTTCCAAAAACCGTATGGCATTCCTTTCCTTCTGCGCCCTGCCGTGTGCCCGTACAGCGGTTTACGACCACATATGGGGTGTTTCTGTAAACTACAGAATAAGGGCCATAAATAATGAGTTTTGTTTGGCTGTTAACCCTTGCTTTGTAACTGGAAAAAAAATATTAAAATGGAAAATCTGCCAAAAATGTGAAATTTTGAAATTGTGTCTCTATTTTACATTAAATCTTGTGCAATACCTAAAGGGTTAACAACGTTTGTAAAATCAGTTTTGAATAGCTTGAGGGGTGTAGTTTCTTAGATGGGGTCACTTTTATGGAATTTCTACTCTAGGGGTGCATCAGGGGTTTCAAATGGGACATGGTGTCAAAAAAACAGTCCAGCAAAACCTGCCTTCCAAAAACCAAACCGCGCACCTTTCACTCTACGCCCTACTGTGTGGCCGTACAGTAGTTTACGGCCACATATGGGGTGTTTCTGTAAACAGCAGAGTCAGGGCAATAAAGATACAGTCTTGTTTGGCTGTTAACCCTTGCTTTGTTAGTGGAAAAAAATGGGTTAAAATTGAAAATTAGGCAAAAAAATGAAATTCTCAAATTTCATCCCCATTTGCCAATAACTCTTGTGCAACACCTAAAGGGTTAACGACGTATGTAAAATCAGTTTTGAATACCTTGAGGGGTGTAGTTTCTTAGATGGGGTCACTTTTAGGGAGTTTCTCCTCTAGGGGTGCATCAGGGGGCTTCAAATGGAACATGGTGTCAAAAAACCAGTCCATAAAAATCAGCCTTCCAAAAACCATACGGCGCACCTTTCACTCTACGCCCCGCTGTGTGGCCGTACAGTAGTTTACGGCCACATATTGGGTGTTTCTGTAAACGGCAGAGTCAGGGAAATAAAGATACAGTCTTGTTTGGCTGTTAACCCTTGCTTTGTTAGTGGAAAAAATGGGTTAAAATGAAAAATTAGACAAAAAAATGAAATTCTCAAATTTCCTCCCCATTTGCCAATAACTCTTGTGCAACACCTAAAGGGTTAACAATGTATGCAAAATCAGTTTTGAATACCTTGAGGGGTGTAGTTTCTTAGATGGGGTCATTTTTGGGTGGTTTCTATTATGTAAGCCTCGCAAAGTGACTTCAGAGCTGTAGTGGTCCCTAAAAATTTAGTTTTTGTAAATTTCTGAAAAATTTCAAGATTTGCTTCTAAACTTCGAAGCCTTGTAACATCCCCAAAAAATAAAATATCATTCCCAAAACAATTCAAACATGAAGTAGACATTTGGGGAATGTAAAGTCATCACAATTTTTTGGGGTATTACTATGTATTACAGAAGTAGAGAAACTGAAACTTTGAAATTTGCAAATTTTTCCAAATTTTTGGTAAATTAGGTATTTTTTTGTTCAAAAAAAATATTTTTTTTGACTTCATTTTACCAGTGTCATGAAGTACAATATGTGACGAAAAAACTATCTCAGAACGGCCTGGATAAGTCAAAGCGTTTTAAAGTTATGAGCACTTAAAGTGACACTGGTCAGATTTGCAAAAAATGGCCTGGTCCTTAAGGTGAAAATGAGCCCGGTCCTTAAGGGGTTAAGAAATGTAAAAAGAAATGTAATTTAAGGGACTGTCTCAAAAAGCAGAGCGTTTGGCTACCCTGTTTTGGACAGCCAACTTATGGTGTAATGTAGACGTAGCATCGGACATGGATGGTGTTTTTAAAGGTCAATTTTTATTTATTTTATTCATACAGAACTAAAAGCAGCACTCTGGAGACTGAACAACCTCCTGATGCGGAAAATGAATGGATCGCCAACGCCAGCCTTCCTGTCCCTCATGCATCTGCTCGGGAGAATCCGGGTCCCCTACCGGATCCCTCTGCTCAACAGAGGCTCTTAGGTTGACATCCAAATTTAAGAGCCCTGCTGAGCATGCAGAGATCTGGTGTGTCAAAGCAAAATGATTATGTGGACCGTGTAGAGGTTGTTTCCAACACTGTAGAAGGTTTGGACGAACATCAGGAGTTTATTGCTGCCTTGATTCGCCACTGGGAGGGGGCAGAGTCGGCGATCCAATGTAGCCCTAACTACCATTATGGGGTAAGCATAATCAATTTGATGGACTCAATGACGCCCGAGCAGTTGCATGAGTTTAACCCTTTCATGACCAAGGGTCATTGATGCCCCAGTGTCCAGGTCAAAATTTACAAATCTGACATGCGTCACTTTAAGTGGTAATAGCTTTGGAACACTTTTACTTATCCACGCCATTCTGAGATTGTTTTCTCGTGACACATTGTACTTCATGACAGTCATAAATTTGAGTCAATATATATCACCTTTATTTATGAAAAAATCCCAAATTTACCAAAAATAAATAAAAATTTGCAATTTTCAAAATTTCAATTTCTCTGCTTCTAAAACAGAAAGTGATACCTCATAAAATATTTATTACATAACATTCCTCATATGTCTACTATATGTTGGCATCATTTTGGAAATGTTATTTTATTTTTTTAGGACGTTACAAGGCTTAGAAGTTTAGAAGCAATTCTTAAAATTTTTAAGAAAATTTCCAAAACCCACTTTTTAAGGACTAGTTCAGGTCTGAAGTCACTTTGTGGGGCCTATATAGTAGATACCCCCATAAATGACCCCATTGTAGAAACTAGACCCCTCAAGTTACTTAAAACCAATTTTACAAACGTTATTAACCCTTTAGGTGTTCCACAAGAATTAAAGGAAAATGGAGAGGAAATTTCTAAATTTCACTTTTTTAGCAGATTTTCTATTTTATTACATTTTTTTCTTTAACACATTAAGGGTTAACAGCCAAACAAAACTCAATATATTACTCTGATTCTGCGGTTTACAGAAACACCCCACATGTGGTCGTAAACTGATGTAAGGGCGCACGGCAGGGCGCAGAAGGAAAGGAACACCGTATGGTTTTTGGAAGGCAGATTTTGCTGGATTGGTTTTCTGAACGCCATATGTTTTTTATTTTTCTACCGATCGTCTTGTGCAGGGGCTCATTTTTTGCAGAAAGAGTTGAGGTTTTTATTGGTACCATTTTTGGGTACATAGGATTTTTTGATCATTCATTATTACACTTTATGGGACAAGGTGGCCAAAAAATTGGCTGTTTTGGAACAGTTTTTTTTTTTTTTTTTTTTTACAGCGTTCATCTGAGGGGTTAGGTCATGTGACAGTTTTATAGAGCAGATCGTTACGGACGTGGCAATACCCAATATGTATACTTTTTCTTATTTAAGTTGTACACAATAATAGCATTTCTGAAACCAAAAAAATGATGTTTTAGTGTCTCTATAGTCTGAGAGCCATAGCTTTTTTATTTTTTGGGCGATTGTCTTAAATAGGGTATTATTTTTTGCGGGACGAGGTGACGGTTTGATTGGTACTATTTTGGGGGTCATAAGCCTTTTTGATCGCTTGCTGTTGCACTTTTTGTGATGTAAGGTGACAAAAATAGCTTTTTTGGCACTGTTTTTTTTATTTTATTTTTATGGTGTTTATCGGACAAGGTCTATCATGTGATATATTTATAGAGAGGGTCGTTACGGACGCGGTGACACCTAATATGTGTATTTTATTTTTTCATATTTTTTTTATAGGAAAAGGCAATTTCTTTTTTGAATTTACATTTTTATTTATTTATTTTTACTTTTATTATTTTCACTTTTTTTTATCAGTTCCCTCTTGGATCTTGAAGATCCAGTGGGGCTGATAGTTGTACTATACTTTGCAATGCTCTTGCATTCCAAAGTATAATACTTCCAGATGTCCTGTAGGTGGCAGCACTGGACGCTTTTGCCATGGCAACCGGACGCTTTTGCAAAGCGTCCGGTTGCCATGGCAACCATCGGGTGCTGCAATCACAGCGCTGCAGCCCCGATGGTGGAGAGAGGGAGCTCCCTCCCTCTGTTAACCCCATGGATGCTGCAACCGCAGCATCTATGGGGTTACTGGAGAGTGTCAGCATAGAGCTGACACTCTCTGCTGATGGCGGCGGCTCAGTAATGGAGCCGCCGCCATCACACACACAGCAGGGGGATCGGGGGCAGCGGGGATCGGGGGCAGCACTGGAAAAGGGGGGGGGGGTCGGGGGGTACGGCTGAGACTGGTGCGGGTGAGACTGAATGCGTGGGGCGGGGAGGGGGCGGACCGCACCGCATCAGGGCAGCTGCCTCTTGGAGATGAGCTGCAGGCAGACACAAGGGGGGGCACAGCCACAGATTGGGGGCACAGATCGGGGGGGGGTATCACGAGGACCCTACCTGATTTCATGCTCTGATCTGCAGAGCGCAGATCAGAGCATGAAACCGGCATTTTTTTCACTGCCGCGATCCGATTGGTTAGTCTGTACAGACTAACCAATCGGATCGATTGTCGGCAAGGGGCCACTCTGATTGGTCCCTTGCCGGCATTACTGGCCTGTATGCTGTCCGTGACAGCAGCAGGGCTCGGGCAGAAGCTTTAATCCAAGCGTTTTGCAGCGCTTGGATTAAAGAACTGTCTTGACGTTTATAGACGTGATAGCTGCACGGGGTATGTGCAGCTATCACGTATATATACAGATTGCGGTCGGGAAGGGGTTAATATCATGCTAGAGAATGTGTCACAGAAATTGGCCCCCGCCCCCGCAACCCCATCCCACACCAGTGACCATTACCGACCACCTTCCCATTCCCAGCCCCCGAGCATGTGTTCCCTTCTGTCCCACTATTCCCCCCCCCCCCACCTCTACACATGCTCGGGTACCCTCCTCCTCAGACCCTTATACAACCCACAATTTCAACCTGCATCCTTTCCTGTGGACTGTATTTTTAGCTCAGAGAATAAAGAGCACAGGGGGGCTACCATTGCCAGCTCCAGACCACAAACCCGACAACACCCAACTCCCCTCAAATTTTTTATTTTTTTTATAGTATGTATATATAATATATATTTTTTTTTTTATATGGATATATTTTAATTTATACAAAAATAAAAAATGTATAGTTAACTTTGTATTTGTGTTTTCATTGGCCAGTACAGGGTAACAGTAACCTTTGGCACTACAGCTGCGGTGACATTAAAACTACCATAGTGTCACTACTGTGCGTTTATTAAAAAGCCCTTGGTATTTTTTTTTCAAAACAGCATTATTGCCAAAGGTGGCTGAACCATGGGCAGACCTAGTTGCATATGCAATTAGGGGTGACATGGTGTCATGACACCTTTAAATGCATGTGCAAATATTGATGGTTATGTTTCTTACCTGGTAACAGATGCCTTGTGCGATCTGGGTTTTAATGGTAACAGATGCCTCGTGCGATCTGGACTTCAAGGAATATCTTCTTCATCTTGATTGGAGAATAGTTCAACTGTTCGCACGCGAGTACCTATAAAAGAAAAGATCGGACAGTTATTGTTCAGTTGTTAAGCGGCAGAGAAGAAACCGGACCTGTAAGAAGAAGTCTCCAGCATGGAAGAACTACTTAAACAACTAATTTCTAAAGCAGCGTCTTCAGGAGGAGAAGAATGGTTACGCAGATGCTTACAGGATGAAGCAGTCTGCACAAGCAATCAGCCGGATAGGTCATCTTCTGATTCGGTCTGCGCTGCCTTTCCCATTAGGAGCGCAGAGCCGACAGCGCTTGACGTCATCCCTCTGCGACTACAGGACGAAGCTCCGCCTCCTCCAGTCCCAGCCAAAAGACCTAGGAAAGAAAAGAATTTATTCACTATCTTCTCAATCTCCAAAACGCAGGATTAATTTATCTGCTGCGCAACAAGGCTCGAGATCCTCCGATAAGCAGAGCAAGCGTCTTCAACAGTCAACGGTCAAGTCCACTGTCAGATCTTCAACGGTCAAGCCTGTGACCACTACGCGGGATTCAACAGCTGGTGAGACTCCTTTCACACAAACACTTAATAGTGACTGTTTTTTACAGGGCACTACACAAGAACATGCTAATATTCCCATCTCAGATGTTATGTTTGATAGGGAAAAGATACAGTTGTTTAAAGACTTTGTTTCTTTCCTATCAAAATCTGAATCACATCACAAAGCAGAGTCTGTATGGTCTGTACATGAAAATGACTCAGTAGTGGAAATGCCTAATTTGGTATCTAACATTGATAACATTACATCGGCCAAGGATAGGTTGGGGCTTCAGATAATTCCCTCATTTGAGAATTGTGCAGGTATTAAGGAGACTTCACTGAAGGATTCTATGCCTTGCCAAATGTCTCCCCTGGGTTTCCATTTATCCCAGAAAATCAAGGAGAAAATATGGAGAAGAGAATATGTGGATTTATTCTCTTTACTTCCTTCATCTAAAGATGTAAAAAATGATAAGAAGGAAGAAGAAGATAGGAAACTTAGTCTGCAAATTGGGTACAGGCATTCTGTATTTACTGCTGTGATTTATTTTATTATTTGGATAGTATCTTGGAGGCTTTCAGAAATTTCGGGGGTACAGCCTGGATTAATTATGACGAATCCTATAGACAAAAATTGCCAGTATACCCTAATTTAGGTTGGGAAACAAAAGACGTGGGCTTATGGCTCAATTTAATATTACCACAAAGGAATTTTCTTTTTCGTCAACAACCTATTAAAAAAGGATTATGTTTCGCGTTTAATGAATCCGTCTGTCGCTGGCAGAGCAATTGTAAGTACAAACACGAATGTAGCTTCTGCTCAGGAAATCATTCTGCATCCAAGTGTTTTAAAAAACACGGATTACCGGGTAGTAGCAAAGACACAAATAGAACAGGTGACGCCCTTGATTCTGCCAAAGCTATTGCTTTATTTAAGTCATTACCCAGACAAACAGAAGGCCCATCTACTAATTAATGTTTTTTCTAATGGGTTTTATGTACCCACTTTCTTAGATCCTGGTTGTTGTGTAGTAAAAAATGCTAAATCCGTTAATATTAATAAACTTATTGTTCAGGAAAAAATTGATAAAGAAATTTCTGATAACAGAATTGCGGGTCCTTTTTCTTTTCCCCCTTTCCATAATTTCAGAATATCTCGACATGGTCTGGTGCCGAAAAAAGAGAATAATTCATATTGTTTGATTCACAATCTGTCTTTTCCTAAAGACGGATCTCTGAATGACATGATTGACAAAGAGTGGTCTACAGCGCATTATGCTTCTTTCGATATGGAGTTATCTATTTTACGTAAGGCGGGCACAAATGCGCTGATGGCCAAAACGGATATTAAGTCAGCATTTAGGCTACTACCTATCAATCCTGACGGTTACAATTCTCTAGGTTTCCATTTCGATGGAAAATTTTATTATGATAAAGCCCTCCCAATGGGGTTTTCTCTTTCCTGTAGTTACTTTGAAGCATTTTCTACCTTCCTACAATGGATGGTAGAAACACATTATAACTCTGGGTATACAATTCATTATCTGGATGATTTCTTATTCATAGGTAAGGAAGGCACTGAAAATTGTATTAATTTGCTGAATACTTTTTGTAGTATTTCGGAGTATTTTAATATACCTTTAGTTGGGGAAAAAACGGTATTTCCAACTACAAATATAAAATTCCTTGGAATTTTTATCGATTCAGAAAACATGGAATTCAAAATTCCTGAGGATAAATTAATTGCTACAAGGATTCAGCTTCTTAATTTGATAACATGTAAAAAAACATCCCTCAAGCGTTTACAATCTGTTTTGGGTTCTTTGAATTTTATATCTAGAGTGATACCTATGGGCAGAATTTTTTCAAAAAGATTATATGCTGCCACGGCGGGAGTGAGAAATGCAAATGATCACATCCGATTATCCGCTCAACTGAAAGAGGATATTCGCATTTGGCTATGCTTTCTTGAGAATTTTAATGGTTGAACGGTTTGGCAAGAGGAGTTCGTTGATTCGGATTCTCCATTTATTTACTGACGCAGCTATGTCAGTAGGTTATGGGGCTTGTTTTGGTTCACATCTGTCTGCCAGTAGTTGGCCAATGGAATGGCGAGAAAAGCCATTTATGAGAAATATAAATTTTTTAGAGCTTGTCCCTGTTTTGGTTGCTTTGTCTATTTGGCGAGAATATTTTAAAAACAGACAAATATTATTATTTTCTGATAACAAAAGTGTAGTATTTGCTATCAATTGTTTATCTGCACATTCTACTTTTGTTATCGGGTTACTCAGATTAGTCGTTTTAACATGTCTTCAAAACAATATTTGGCTTAAGGCAAGATATATTGAAGGTAGGAATAATCTTATAGCTGATGCTTTGTCCCGACAGAACATGACATTATTCAGGGACCTCAATCCGGATGCGGACAATGAAGGAATAGCGTGCCCAGCTCAACTATGGGACTTGATGTCGAATTTATAAGCAGGCTCCTACAAAACTCTGTAGCAAAAACTACATGGGCTGCATATTCAGCCGCATGGATTAATTGGCGGCAATTTTGCTTGGTCAATAGTTTTGAGGAGACTGATAATAATTCTCTGCACTTGATGCTATTTCTTCAGCATTTACTTAAGAAAGATAAAAAAGGGGATTATATTCAAAAGATGATTTATGGCATTTCATTTTTTCAAAAAGCTCTTGATATTCCCCCTTTTTCTAATAATTTTCTAGCTAAACAAGTTATAAAAGGAGCAAAACGAGTGAAAAGTTGTTCTGTTAGAACAAAACCATTATCTTTGAAAAATGTAAAAAAATTTATATATAATTATATTTACCAGCAATTTGTTCCTCTTCATATGAAATTTTGTTATTCAAAGCCGTATTCTTGCTTGCTTTTTTTGGAGCTTTCCGTATTTGTGAACTAACTGCTGCGAATAGAAATTCGGAAGCCCCTCTGATGCTTAAGGATTTATTCCTATATGAAGATAAAATAAAAATATTTATTAAAAGATCTAAAACAGATCAGCTGGGTAAAGGTGCTTGGTGCAATTTAAATAAATATCCTTATCCTGAATTATGCCCTGTCAGAGCTTTGAAGCATTGGTTACAAATTATTTCGTCATGCTGACAACACTCCTTTAATGAAATTTCAATTTAATTTTGTTTTATCAAAATGTAAGACACATTTTAACTTGGAGCAAGATAAAATATCTGCTCATTCATTCCGTGTAGGGGCGGCCACTTATGCTTACTCCTTAGGACTTAAGGATAACGTAATAAAACGAATTGGAAGGTGGAAATCCAATAGGTACCGTTTATATATTAGACCTGAATTATCTTAATTTTTTTCAGATATAAACATCGTATGGATCCTAGGAAATCAACTTATATCTTTTGCACGTGATCGTTCAACTATGCGGTTTAAATCGGATAATTTAGGTTTCGGTAATAAAGTGGTTGTGTTCTAGAGAGGAATTTCGGGTATCAGACTTAAGAAAAGTCGGAATTAGACTTACCGGTAATTCAGTTTCCACGAGATCACCACGACGGCTACAAGGAGATTGACCCCTGACCTCTGTAGGGGCAGGAACAGAGAGAGGGTTTAAATCCCCCCCCCTCCCACCACCAACACCAGTGTGTCCAAAATCACAGAGACAAAAAAAAAAGTGGTGAGAACAAAGCATAACAAATCAAGAGGGTATTACTTCATAACCTCCTAGAAACTTAATAAGGGGTAGGGAAAATACGTGCCGTCGTGGTGATCTCGTGGAAACTGAATTACCGGTAAGTCTAATTCCGGCTTTCCACCTCATCACCACGACGGCTACAAGGAGATATAAAAAATTATAGCCTGGGGGGGGGGGGGGGACGACCGCCTGAAGGACCTTACGTCCAAAAGACAGGTCTGAACTGGATAGGTCTAACCTATAGTGCTTAGTGAAGGTGTGAATGCTAGACCAGGTAGCAGCTTTACAGATATCATCCAGGGAAGCTCCTGCCCGCTCGGCTTGGGAGGAGGACATAGCTCGAGTAGAGTGGGCTCTCAAATTTGTGGGGCAAGGAAGGCCCTGAGACTCATAGGAAATGGAAATGGAATCCCTGATCCACCGAGCGAAGGAGGACCTGGAGGCTTTTAGGCCCTTATTCTTACCTGAGAAAAGGATAAATAGGTTATTAGATTTACGGAAATCTTTAGATACCTCAAGATATCGCAGGACTGAACATCTCACATCCAGAGAATGGAAGCTAGACTCCCTATCATTAGAGGGATTGCTGCAAAAGGAAGGTAAGACTATCTCCTGGTTCCGGTGGAAGTCTGATACTACCTTAGGTAGAAAACCTGGATCTAATCTTAAGACAATTCGATTATCGGTGATGCGGAGATAGGGTTCCTGAATGGATAGAGCCTGAATCTCGCCTAACCTTCTTGCGGACGTGATGGCCACTAAAAAGGCTGTTTTTAGAAAGAGGTGTTTGATAGAACAACTGGCCAAGGGCTCAAACGGGGCGAGGGTCAGGCCTGTGAGCACCGTATTGAGGTCCCAATTGGGGATCCTAGTTTTCAGGGAGGGACGAAGTCGGGAAGCGGCTCTCATAAACCTTTTGATCCAGCGATGATTGGCTAGGTCTTGATCAAAAAAACAGGCTAGGGCCGAGACCTGTACCTTCAGGGTGGAAGGCCTGAAACCCAATTCAAGTCCCTGCTGGAGGAAATCTAAGATCTTCTGGAAGTTGGATGGCTCTAGATTTGGGGCAGGACTGCCGCGCCAGGAACAAAAGCGCTTCCAGATTTTCAGATATATAGAGAAGGTAACTTTCTTCCTACTTGCTTTTAGGGTAGAAATCACCTGATCAGAAAGTCCTTGTGATCTCAACCTCTGGACTTCAGGATCCAGGCAGATAACTTGAGGAAACTCGAGTTTGGGTGAAGTATCGGCCCTTGATGAAGAAGGTCCCTCCTGGAGGGAAGAGGCCACGGATCTTCTATCGTTCTTTAAGGAAGGGAACCAGCTCCTTTTCGGCCAATAGGGAGCTATTAGGATCAGAGTCGAGTTTTCTAGGTTGAGCTTTTGAATTACCCTGGGAAGCAGAGGCAAGGGTGGGAATGCGTAGCAGAGATCCCAGTCCCAAGGAATCGTCAGCGCATCTAGAGCCCAAGGGTTGTCTCGAGGGTTCAATGAAGAAAATGTTGGCACCTTTGCGTTCTTCTTGGAGGGCCCCACTTTCCCACCAGAGTCTGGAACACGTCCTGATTCAAAGACCATTCGGTATGGTCTATCAACTGACGACTGAGATAGTCTGCCTCCACGTTTAGTATCCCTTTCAAATGAATTGCGGAGATGGACCTCACGCGGGACTCTGCCCAGTCGAAGATTTTTCTTGCGATGGACATCAGCTTCTCCGATCTCGTGCCTCCCTGATAAGAAAGGTATGCCACTGTCGTCGTATTGTCGGAAAGTATTTTTATGTGATGACCCACAAGGAGGGCTTCTGCCGCCTTTAGAGCTTTCCGGACCGCTTCCAGCTCCCTGAAGTTGGAAGATTGGGAGCGGGTTACTGAAACCCAGGAGCCCTGAAAGAAGTGATCACCCACTTTCGCACCCCATCCTTTTTCGCTTGCATCCGTGAGAACTTGGATGCAGGGGGTCTTCTCCCAGGCGACCCCCAAGGACAGGTTGACTGAACATTTCCACCAGTTCAGGGAGATCTTCACCGCAGGGGGGATCAGAACCTTGTGGTTCAGTGAGGACTGTCGTCTGTCCCAAGATCTGAGGATCCATAGCTGGATGAGAGATAGGAAGGTTAGTAAGTCTGATCTCAGATTGTCCTCTGAGTTCCCAACCAAGAGGAAGTTGTCCAGGTATGGAACAATCACTAGTCCCTTGTGTCTCAGGAAGGCTACCATCTCGACTACCAGCTTCGTAAAGATTCTGGGTGCAGATGATATCCCAAAGGGGAGGGCCGTAAACTGGAAGTGGCTGGTTACCCCCTTGTGATCCTGGATAGCAAATCTTAGGAGCCTCTGGGATTCCGGATGAATTGGGACGTGGTAGTAGGCATCCTGAAGATCTACTGAGCACATCAGGGCGTTCTTCCCTATTAAGGGGATCAGGGATTTTAGGGATTCCATCCTGAACTTTCGATAAGTTATGAATTTGTTCAAGGCTTTCAGGTTTATAATTGTACGGAAAGACCCCTCTTTCTTCTCCACCAGAAAAAGGCTTGAATAGAAGCCCTGCCCCAGTTGAGAAGGGGGGACCCGTACTATCACGTCCATAGCTAGAAGGCTCTGAATTCCCTGTAGAATTTTTAAACGAGTGCTGGAGGAGCCTGGATTCGTAATGATGAAGCGGTTTGGGGGAGATGAGGAAAGTTCGATTCGGTAACCGAATTTTATGATGTCCCGGACCCAAGGATTCGGGGTAATGGACTCCCACGGAGTCAGAAATTGCTTGTCGGAGGACTTACTTTGGGAGGAAGTGGGGTTACCTCTACCCCTGCCCCCTTTAGAATAGCTCCAACGCCCTGACTTTCCCTTATCCCTGAAGGGTTTATTCTGGCTAGAGGGGGCCCGAAAGGGATATTTCCTTTTAAAGGATCTTTCCTCAGAGAAGCCCTTCTTCTTGTCCGCGGCCTTTTCCAGGATACGGTCCAAGACCGGGCCAAAGACATATTCCCCTGAAAACGGGATGGAGCATAGCTTCATTTTCGAAGTATTGTCGCTTGACCAGCTCTTCATCCACAAGGCGCGGCGGGCAGCGTTGGAAAGCCCAGCATCCTTTGCGGCGAATCTAACAGATTCGGCTGAGGCGTCTTCCATGAAGGCTGTGGCGGACTTCAATAAGGGAAGGGACCTGAGTAGCTCTTCCCTTGGGGTATTATCTCTAATGTGATTTTCTAACTCGTCAAGCCACAACCTCATGGACCTAGCTACCGAGGTGGCCGCGATGTTAGCTTTTAGATTAACCATGGCCGCTTCCCATGATTTTTTCAGGAGACTATCCGCCTTCCTATCCATAGGGTCATGCAACTGTGAGGTATCTTCAAAGGGCAAGGCAGTCTTTTTATTGACTTTAGCGACCTGAATGTCCACTTTGGGAGTCTCATTGAAAATCTTCACCTCATTAGAATCAAATAATAGCCGGTTCTTGAAGGATTTGGAAACCCCCAACCGTTTCTCAGGGTTGGACCATTCGTCCAGAACCATATCTCGAATATTTTCATTAATTGGAAACACGCGGGTTTTCTTAACCCGGAGTCTCCCGAACATCTCATCTTGTATTGAGTGGGCTTTTAGGGTGTCTTCTATCCACATCGTGGCCCGGACAGCCCTTAAGAGGTCTGGCATCTCATCTAGCGAGAAACAAAATTTCCTCTCTGACTCAGCCGTGTCAATATCAGAGAGAACCTCCTCGTCCTCCCAGGCTCTAGATGTAGAGGCATCTTCCCCTGTTACCTCCGGGTCAGATAAGGAGGGAGAGGGTTCCCTTCGCCTTTTTGGTGGAGGCGGGTCCCGGAGAGGGGGGGAAATTTGGGATAAGGAGGTCTTCACTTCATCATGGATCATAGACCTCAGTTCCTCAAGGAAGGAAGGCTGTTCTTCCGCAATGACACTAGAAATGCAGTCCTTGCAGAGTTTCTTGCGATAATCGTCCAGAAGCCGTTTGAGGCAGGACACGCATTTGGCCTGTTTCCTGATTTTTTTCTGGGCCTCCTTTGGGAACCTGGGGGAAATAATCCCTATCAGCCATGAAATAAATGCCATGGAGAAAAAAAGCCCCAAGCCTGAGAAGTGGAGGAGGAGTGGGCAACCTGGTACAGTGTTTAAAAACAAGTAGCAGAGTAACAAGCGCTTCCCCACAGGGGACTTACTGTAGGCAGCACAGGAGGGTCTCCAGGGGAGCGGGGTTCAGCCGACATGACCGCACACAGCTCCAGGTATGCCGTACAAAATTTGAAGCTGGAGACGCTTCCTGGATGACGTCACTTCCCTCCGTCCACCGGAAGTGACGTCGGCCGCCCTCAGAAGTGCTTCGGTGCGCACCCGGCGAACGCCCCAAGGGCTCGGCGGGAGATCGCAGCCGGGAGCAGGCTCACATCTAATAATGGAGCGAGGCCTCCCTCCTTCACCCCTGCCCAGCATTAGTACGCCGACCGCAGGAGGAACACCGGTAGGTGCCAGGAAAATAACCATCTTCATCTCTTCACTCTCTCTGCCCCTGTCCTCTGTAGGGACAGGAAAAACTGGTGTTGGTGGTGGGAGGGGGGGATTTAAACCCTCTCTCTGTTCCTGCCCCTACAGAGGTCAGGGGTCAATCTCCTTGTAGCAGTCGTGGTGATGAGGTGGAAATTTATTCTTTTATGTTCTTTTTCGCTAGCTTGGCCTACGCCTGACTTGATTATTCTTCATATAGGTACGGATGATTTAGGCAGAATAAGTACTCATTTATTGTTAAAAGATATGCAGGACACCTTTTGTAAAATTCAAATATTATTTCCATATTCGCAAATAGCATTCTCTGAAATTATCCCTAAATGGTAATGGAAGGCCTCTCAATTGTTCTTTATGGAGAAAATAAGAATTTGTGTCAATAGGAATATAGAAAAGTTTATGGGTTTACATAATAAGCTGTCTTATAGGCATGTTGAATTAGAAGGGTTCACTGAGGGCTTATATAATACTGAAAAAAATTCATTATCTGCTCTGGGCCTAGACCTTTTCAATGTTGGCTTTCAAAATTTGGTGGAGAAAGGCTGCGGTGTTAGTTAGCCATCTAGCTTCGCTATTTGGCGGTGTGGGGTAATAGTCACTCTTTGAGTGGACTAAGTGGAGTTAATTAATTTAAGGTGATTTATTGGATTTCTCATGTTAAATTCATTATATATATATATATATATATATATATATATATATATATATATATATATTATGGATCGACCGATATAGATTTTTTAGGGCCGATACCGATAATTTGTGAACTTTCAGGCCGATAGCCGATAATTTAATAATTTATACCGATATTCTGTGAAATTTCATTAAAAAAAAATAAAAAAATCCTACACACATCTGCAGAAAATGAATATTTTTATTGTTAATGTGTAGTTTTGTTTTTTTTGTAAATCCTTTCTTTTTTATTTATACTTAATATTTTGGTGTTTATTTTTTACTAACTTTTAACCCCTTTAGGGATTAGAACTAGAGTTGAGCGAACACCTGGATGTTCGGGTTCGAGAAGTTCGGCCGAACTTCCCGGAAATGTTCGGGTTCGGGATCCGAACCCGACCCGAACTTCGTCCCGAACCCGAACCCCATTGAAGTCAATGGGGACCCGAACTTTTCGGCACTAAAAAGGCTGTAAAACAGCCCAGGAAAGAGCTAGAGGGCTGCAAAAGGCAGCAACATGTAGGTAAATCCCCTGCAAACAAATGTGGATAGGGAAATGAATTAAAATTTTAAATAAAATAAATAAAAATTAACCAATATCAATTGGAGAGAGGTCCCATAGCAGAGAATCTGGCTTCACGTCAGCAGAGAATCAGTCTCTTCATGCCATAGCAGAGAATCTGGCTTCACGTCAGCAGAGAATCAGTCTCTTCATGCCATAGCAGAGAATCTGGCATCACGTCACCCACCACTGTAACAGTCCATTGTCATATATTTAGGCCCCGGCACCCAGGCAGAGGAGAGAGGTCCCGTAACAGAGAATCTGGCTTCATGTCAGCAGAGAATCAGTCTGCATGTCATAGCAGAGAATCATGCTTTACGTCACCCAACACTGGAACAGTCCATTGTCAGATATTTAGGCCCAGGCACCCAGGCAGAGAGGTCCCGTAACAGAGAATCTGGCTTCATGTCAGCAGAGAATCAGTCTGCATGTCCTAGCAGAGAATCATGCTTTACGTCACCCAACACTGGAACAGTCCATTGTCAGATATTTAGGCCCAGGCACCAGGCAGAGGAGAGAGGTCCCGTAACAGAGAATCTGGCTTCATGTCAGCAGAGAATCAGTCTGCGTGTCATAGCAGAGAATCAGGCTTTACGTCACCCAACACTGGAACAGTCCATTGTCAGATATTTAGGCCCAGGCACCCAGGCAGAGGAGAGAGGTCCCGTAACAGAGAATCTGGCTTCATGTCAGCAGAGAATCAGTCTGCATGTCCTAGCAGAGAATCATGCTTTACGTCACCCAACACTGGAACAGTCCACTGTCACATATTTAGGCCCAGGCACCCAGGCAGAGGAGAGAGGTCCCATAACAGAGATTCAGGCTTCATGTCAGCAGAGAATCAGTCTTCATGTCATAGCAGAGAATCAGGCTTCATGTCACCCACCACTGGAACAGGCCACTGTCAGATATTTTTAGGCCCCGGCACCCAGACAGAGGAGAGGTTCATTCAACTTTGGGTTGCCCCGCAATATAATGGTAAAATGAAAATAAAAATAGGATTGAATGAGGAAGTGCCCTGGAGTACAATAATATATTGTTAAGGGGAGGTAGTTAATGTCTAATCTGCACAAGGGATGGACAGGTCCTGTGGGATCCATGCCTGGTTCATTTTTATGAACATCAGCTTGTCCACATTGGCTGTAGACAGGCGGCTGCGTTTGTCTGTAATGACGCCCCCTGCCGTGCTGAATACACGTTCAGACAAAACGCTGGCCGCCGGGCAGGCCAGCACCTCCAAGGCATAAAAGGCTAGCTCTGGCCACGTGGACAATTTGGAGACCCAGAAGTTGAATGGGGCCGAACCATCAGTCAGTACGTGGAGGGGTGTGCACAGGTACTGTTCCACCATCTTATTGAAATGTTGCCTCCTGCTAACACGTTCCGTATCAGGTGGTGGTGCAGTTAGCTGTGGCGTGGTGACAAAACCTTTCCACATCTCTGCCATGCTAACCCTGCCCTCAGAGGAGCTGGCCGTGACACAGCTGCGTTGGCGACCTCTTGCTCCTCCTCTGCCTTCGCCTTGGGCTTCCACTTGTTCCCCTGTGACATTTGGGAATGCTTTCAGTAGCGATTCTACCAACGTGCGCTTGTACTCGCGCATCTTACTATCACGCTCCAGTGCATGAAGTAAGGTGGGCACATTGTCTTTGTACCGTGGATCCAGCAGGGTGGCAACCCAGTAGTCCGCACACGTTAAAATGTGGGCAACTCTGCTGTCGTTGCGCAGGCACTGCAGCATGTAGTCGCTCATGTGTGCCAGGCTGCCCAGAGGTAAGGACAAGCTGTCCTCTGTGGGAGGAGTATCGTCATCGTCCTGCGTTTCCCCCCCAGCCACGCACCAGTGATGGGCCCGAGCTGCGTTGGGTGCCAGCCCGCTGTGAACCTGCTTCATCCTCATCCTCCTCCACCTCCTCCTCATCCTCGTCCTCCAGTAGTGGGCCCTGTCTGGCCACATTTGTACCTGGCCTCTGCTGTTGCAAAAAACCTCCCTCTGAGTCACTTCGAAGAGACTGGCCTGAAAGTGCTAAAAATGACCCCTCTTCCTCCTCCTCCTCCTGGGCCACCTCCTCTTCCATCATCGCCCTAAGTGTTTTCTCAAGGAGACATTGAAGTGGTATTGTAACGCTCATAACGGCGTCATCGCCACTGGCCATGTTGGTGGAGTACTCGAAACAGCGCAACAGGGCACACAGGTCTCGCATGGAGGCCCAGTCATTGGTGGTGAAGTGGTGCTGTTCCGCAGTGCGACTGACCCGTGTGTGCTGCAGCTGAAACTCCACTATGGCCTGCTGCTGCTCACACAGTCTGTCCAGCATGTGCAAGGTGGAGTTCCACCTGGTGGGCACGTCGCATATGAGGCGGTGAGCGGGAAGGCCGAAGTTACGCTGTAGCGCAGATAGGCGAGCAGCGGCAGGATGTGAACGCCGGAAGCGCGAACAGACGGCCCGCACTTTATGCAGCAGCTCTGACATGTCGGGGTAGTTGCGAATGAACTTCTGCACCACCAAATTCAGCACATGCGCCAGGCAAGGGATGTGCGTCAAACCGGCTAGTCCCAGAGCTGCAACGAGATTTCGCCCATTATCGCACACCACCAGGCCGGGCTGTTGTTCTATACCCCCCCACAACTCCTGTGCAGTGTGGGGCCTGTCCCCCAAACATATGAGTTTCAGAACGGCCTGCTGATGTTTACCCCGGGCTGTGCTGAAGTTGGTGGTGAAGGTGTGTGGCTGACTGGATGAGCAGGTGGAAGAAGAGGAGGAGGAAGCTGAGTAGGAGGAGGAGGAGACAGGAGGCAAAGAATGTTGCCCTGCGATCCTTGTCGGCGGAAGGACGTGCGCCAAACAGCTCTCCGCCTGGGGCCCAGCCGCCACTACATTTACCCAGTGTGCAGTTAGGGAGATATAGCGTCCCTGGCCGTGCTTACTGGTCCACGTATCTGTGGTTAGGTGGACCTTGCCACAGATGGCGTTGCGCAGTGCACACTTGATTTTATCGGATACTTGGTTGTGCAGGGAAGGCACGGCTCTCTTGGAGAAGTAGTGCCGGATGGGAACAACATACTGTGGGACACCAAGCGACATGAGCTGTTTGAAGCTGTCTGTGTCCACCAGCCTAAATGACAGCATTTCATAGGCCAGTAGTTTAGAAATGCTGGCATTCAGGGCCAGGGATCGAGGGTGGCTAGGTGGGAATTTACTCTTTCTCTCAAATGTTTGTGAGATGGAGAGCTGAACGCTGCCGTGTGACATGGTTGAGATGCTTGGTGACGCAGGTGGTGTTGTTGGTGGTACATCCCATGTTTGCTGGGCGGCAGGTGCCAACGTTCCTCCAGAGGCGGAGGAAGAGGCCGAGGCGGCGGCAGCAGCAGAAGAGGCCGAGGCGGCAGCAGCAGAAGAGGTAGCAGGGGGAGCCTGAGTGACTTCCTTGTTTTTAAGGTGTTTACTCCACTGCAGTTCATGTTTTGCATGCAGGTGCCTGGTCATGCAGGTTGTGCTAAGGTTCAGAACGTTAATGCCTCGCTTCAGGCTCTGATGGCACAGCGTGCAAACCACTCGGGTCTTGTCGTCAGCACATTGTTTGAAGAAGTGCCATGCCAGGGAACTCCTTGAAGCTGCCTTTGGGGTGCTCGGTCCCAGATGGCGGCGGTCAGTAGCAGGCGGAGTCTCTTGGCGGCGGGTGTTCTGCTTTTGCCCACTGCTCCCTCTTTGTCTTTTGCTACGCTGTTGGCTCGGTCTCGCCACTGCCTCTTCCTTCGAACTGTGAAAGTCAGTGGCACGACCTTCATTCCATGTGGGGTCTAGGACCTCATCTTCCCCTGAATCGTCTTCCACCCAGTCTTGATCCCTGACCTCCTGTTCAGTCTGCACACTGCAGAAAGACGCAGCAGTTGGCACCTGTGTTTCGTCATCATCAGAGACGTGCTGAGGTGGTATTCCCATGTCCTCATCATCAGGAAACATAAGTGGTTGTGCGTTAGTGCATTCTATCTCTTCCACCCCTGGGGAAGGGCTAGGTGGATGCCCTTGGGAAACCCTGCCAGCAGAGTCTTCAAACAGCATAAGAGACTGCTGCATAACTTGAGGCTCAGACAGTTTCCCTGATATGCATGGGGGTGATGTGACTGACTGATGGGCTTGGTTTTCATGCGCCATCTGTGCGCTTTCTGCAGAAGACTGGGTGGGAGATAATGTGAACGTGCTGGATCCACTGTCGGCCACCCAATTGTCTAATGCCTGTACCTGCTCAGGCCTTACCATCCTTAGAATGGCATTGGGCCCCACAAAATATCGCTGTAAATTCTGCTGGCTACTGGGACCTGAGGTAGTTGGTTCACTAGGACGTGTGGCTGTGGCAGAACGGCCACGTCCTCTCCCAGCACCAGAGGGTCCACTAACACCACCACGGCCATGTCCGCGTCCCTTACTAGATCTTTTCCTCATTGTTACCGTTCACCACAATAAGAAAAATATTATTCGGGCCAATGTATTGAATTAAAATTCAGGCCTTTTTTTTACAGACACCTAACACTATCTGGCTATCTATTTGGGTACCGTATTACACTAATACAGGCACACCAGTAATGACAGATTTAGCTGAATATAAATTTGAGGCCTATTATTTAGGCGCTGGGTGACAGGTATACGTTTACGGACAGAATTAGACTTGGATCTGCACTGTAGCGTGTGTGTTAGGTTTTTGAGAATTACCCTATCAGCACCTTGAATCTAATATACCCTTTTAGGGATAGATTTAAAGTAGGCCTGATACAGCAGAAACCACTAATTTTGAGAATTGCAAATTTGGGAATTGTTTTTCAACCCAGAACAAAAACTGTGCTTTGACGGACACTAAATTACTTGACCAGCTAAAGCAGTAATGACAGATTTGGATTAATATAAATGTGAGGCCTATTTTTTAGGCGCTGGGTGACAGGCTCAACTTGCCCCTGATGTAGTATATGGCCAAAAAATAACCACACTATTGATGGTTAAATGCACTTGATGAAAGCTTGACCCTGATGTAGGATATAGCAAAAAATAACCACACTATTGATGGTTAAATGCACTTGGGTGACAAGGTCAGCTTGCCCCTGATGTAGTATATGGCCAAAAAATAACCACACTATTGATGGTTAAATGCACTTGATGAAAGCTTGACCCTGATGTAGGATATAGCAAAAAATAACCACACTATTGATGGTTAAATGTACTTGGTGGCAGCTTGTGCTGGCGCACAAGCAAGCCACAAAATGGCCACCGATCACCCCAGAAAAAAGTGACTGAAAAACGCTCTGGGCACCCTAAAAACACTGAGCAATTGAATAGCAGCAGTTCAATGATCCACAGCTGTAGATCGATCACTGAATGAAGTCTTTTGGAGGAGTTAATCACTGCCTAATCTCGCCCTAACGTCGCAGCTGCAACCTCTCCCTACACTTGTATCAGCAGAGTGACGTGCAGCGCTACGTGACCCAAGCTTATATAGAGGCTGGGTCACATGCTGCACTGGCCAATCACAGCCATGCTAATAGTAGGCAAGGCTGAAATGGCCTCTTGGGGCAAGTAGTATGATGCTTGTTGATTGGCTTTCAAAAAGCGCCAAGAAAGCGCTGAACACCGAAGTCGAACCCGGACTTTTATAAAAAATGTTCGGGTCCGTGTCACGGACACCCCAAAATTCGGTACGAACCCGAACTATACAGTTCGGGTTCGCTCATCCCTAATTAGAACCCTTGTCCTATTCACCCTGCTGATAGATCTCTATCAGGGTGAATAGGACCTCACACTGTCCCTGCTGCTCTGTGCTTTGTGCACACAGCAGCATGGAGCTTACCATGGCAGCCAGGGCTTCAATAGCATCCTGGCTGCCATGGTAACCGATCGGAGCCCCAGGATTACACTGCTGGGGCTTCGATCGGAGGAGAAGGGGAGAGGGGACTTGGGTGGGGGGGGGGGGGCTTGGGGGGGGGGCGCACTGCGCCACCAATGTTTTTAATACGGGGGTGGGGGGTGCACTGCGCCACCAATCATTAATACTGGGGGGCCACACTGCGCCACCAATGAAGATAAATCTAATTTATTCATATACAGGACGCGGGAGCTGGCTGCAGAATCACATAGCCGGCTCCCGACCTCTGAGCGGTAGCTGCGATCCGCGGCACCTAAGGGGTTAACTACCGCAGATCGCAGCCTCCGCTCATAGAGGTCGGGAGCCGGCTATGTGATTCTACAGCCAGCTCCCGCCTCCTGTTAAATTTGAATGAATGAGTAAGTCAACATCATTGGTGGCGCAGTGGCCACAGCCCCTCCCCTCCTCTTGTCTTCTCTCCTCTCATTGGCGGCAGCGGCATCACAGGGGGAGGGAGACACTGCTTCCTTCTCCCCTGTGCTGCTGAGGGAACACAGAGAGCGCTGAGCAGCGCGATCTGTGTTCCCCATACGTTATCGAAATATCGGCAAAATAGATGCCGATACCGATAACGGTCAAAATCCTGAATATCGGTAAAACCGATAATCGGTCGATCCCTAATATATATATATATTTAAGTAACACCGTGGCCATTTTTATCCAACCAACCATTAAATAAAGATGATTAATACTATTCTGAGAGTTGTATTTATTGAAATGTGGTTAACAGATTGGTTAAAATGGAGTTTATGACACCATGGGCAGACCTAGTTGCATATGCAATTAGGGGTGACATGGTGTCATGACACCTTTAAATGCATGTGCAAATATTGATAGTTATGTTTCTTACCTGGTAACAGATGCCTTGTGCGATCTGGGTTTTAATGGTAACAGATGCCTCGTGCATATCTTCTTCTTCTTGATTGGAGAAAAGTTCAACTGTTCGCACGTGAGTACCTATAAAAGAAAAGATAGGACAGTTATTGTTCAGTTGGTGAGCGGCAGAGAAGAAACCCCCTCCCCCCATTTCCCTTTCAACTTTGTCACGGTGTTAGCTTTGGGGTAATAGTCACTCTTTGAGTGGACTATGTGGAGTTAATTAATTTAAGGTGATTAATTGGATTTCTCATGTTAAATTCATTATATACACTGCTCAAAAAAATAAAGGGAACACTTAAACAACACAATGTAACTCCAAGTCAATCACACTTCTGTGAAATCAAACTGTCCACTTAGGAAGCAACACTGAGTGACAATCAATTTCACATGCTGTTGTGCAAATGGGATAGACAACAGGTGGAAATTATAGGCAATTAGCAAGACACCCCCAATAAAGGAGTGGTTCTGCAGGTGGTGACCACAGATCACTTCTCAGTTCCTATGCTTCCTGGCTGATGTTTTGGTCACTTTTGAATGCTGGTGGTGCTTTCACTCTCGTGGTAGCATGAGACGGAGTCTACAACCCACACAAGTGGCTCAGGTATTGCAGCTTATCCAGGATGGCACATCAATGCGAGCTGTGGCAAGAAGGTTTGCTGTGTCTGTCAGCGTAGTGTCCAGAGCATGGAGGCGCTACCAGGAGACAGGCCAGTACATCAGGAGACGTGGAGGAGGCCGTAGGAGGGCAACAACCCAGCAGCAGGACCGTTACCTCTGCCTTTGTGCAAGGAGGAACAGGAGGAGCACTGCCAGAGCCCTGCAAAATGACCTCCAGCAGGCCACAAATGTGCATGTGTCTGCTCAAACGGTCAGAAACAGACTCCATGAGGGTAATATGAGGGCCCGACGTCCACAGGTGGGGGTTGTGCTTACAGCCCAACACCGTGCAGGACGTTTGGCATTTTCCAGAGAACACCAATATTGGCAAATTCGCCACTGGCGCCCTGTGCTCTTCACAGATGAAAGCAGGTTCACACTGAGCACATGTAATAGACGTGAAAGAGTCTTGAGACGCCGTGGAGAACGTTCTGCTGCCTGCAACATCCTCCAGCATGACCGGTTTGGCATTGGGTCAGTAATGGTGTGGGGTGGCATTTCTTTAGAGGGCCGCACAGCCCTCCATGTGCTCGCCAGAGGTAGCCTGACTGCCATTAGGTACCGAGATGAGATCCTCAGACCCCTTGTGAGACCATATGCTGGTGCGGTTGGCCCTGGGTTCCTCCTAATGCAAGACAATGCTAGACCTCATGTGGCTGGAGTGTGTCAGCAGTTCCTGCAAGACGAAGGCATTGATGCTATGGACTGGCCCGCCCGTTCCTTAGACCTGAATCCAATTGAGCACATCTGGGACATTATGTCTTGCTCTATCCACCAACGTCACGTTGCACCACACACTGTCCAGGAGTTGGCAGATGCTTTAGTCCAGGTCTTGGAAGAGATTCCTCAGGTGACCGTCCATCATCAGGAGCATGCACAGGCGTTGTAGGGAGGTCATACAGGCACGTGGAGGCCACACACACTACTGAGCCTCATTTTGACTTGTTTTAAGGACATTACATCAAAGTTGGATCAGCCTGTAGTGTGTTTTTCCACTTTCATTTTGAGGGTGACTCCAAATCCAGACGTCCATGGGTTGAAAAATTTGATTTCCATTTTTTTTATTTTTGTGTGATTTTGTTGTCAGCACATTCAACTATGTAAAGAACAAAGTATTTCAGAAGAATATTTAATTAATTCAGATCTAGGATGTGTTATTTTTGTGTTCCCTTTATTTTTTTGAGCAGTGTGTATATATATATATATATATATATATATATATATATATATACACACATACACACACACTCACCTAAAGAATTATTAGGAACACCTGTTCTATTTCTCATTAATGCAATTATCTAGTCAACCAATCACATGGCAGTTGCTTCAATGCATTTAGGGGGTGGTCCTGGTCAAGACAATCTCCTGAACTCCAAACTGAATGTCAAAATGGGAAAGAAAGGTGATTTAAGCAATTTTGAGCGTGGCATGGTTGTTGGTACCAGACGGGCCGGTCTTAGTATTTCACAATCTGCTCAGTTACTGGGATTTTCACGCACAACCATTTCTAGGGTTTACAAAGAATGGTGTGAAAAGGGAAAAACATCCAGTATGCAGCAGTCCTGTGGGCGAAAATGCCTTTTGGATGCTAGAGGTCAGAGGAGAATGGGCCGACTGATTCAAGCTGATAGAAGAGCAACGTTGACTGATATAACCACTCGTTACAACCGAGGTATGCAGCAAAGCATTTGTGAAGCCACAACATGCACAACCTTGAGGCGGACGGGCTACAACAGCAGAAGACCCCACCGGGTACCACTCATCTCCACTACAAATAGGAAAAAGAGGCTACAATTTGCACGAGCTCACCAAAATTGGACTGTTGAAGACTAGAAAAATGTTGCGTGGTCTGATGAGTCTCGATTTCTGTTGAGACATTCAAATAGTAGAGTCCGAATTTGGCGTAAACAGAATGAGAACATGTATCCATCATGCCTTGTTACCACTGTGCAGGCTGGTGGTGGTGGTGTAATGGTGTGGGGGATGTTTTCTGGGCACACTTTAGGCCCCTTAGTGCCAATTGGGCATCGTTTAAATGCCACGGGCTACCTGAACATTGTTTCTGACCATGTCCATCCCTTCATGACCACCATGTACCCATCCTCTGATGGCTACTTCCAGCAGGATAATGCACCATGTCACAAAGCTCGAATCATTTCAAATTGGTTTCTTGAACATGACCATGAGTTCACTGTACTAAAATGGCCCCCACAGTCACCAGATCTCAACCCAATAGAGCATCTTTGGGATGTGGTGGAACGGGAGCTTCGTGCCCTGGATGTGCATTCCTCAAATCTCCATCAACTGCAAGATGTTATCCTATCAATATGGGCCAACATTTCTAAAGAATGCTATCAGCACCTTGTTGAATCAATGCCACGTAGAATTAAGGCAGTTCTGAAGGCAAAAGGGGGTCCAACACCGTATTAGTATGGTGTTCCTAATAATTCTTTAGGTGAGTGTGTATATATATATATATATATATATATATATATATATATATATTTAAGTAACACCGTGGCCATTTTTATCCAACCATTAAATAAAGATGATTAATACTATTCTGAGAGTTTTATTTATTGAAATGTGGTTAACAGATTGGTTAAAATGGAGTTTATGACACCATGAACAATACCATCAATAATGAACTATCTTTTGGCTCTTTATTGATCGTAGACCCTATGATTGGCACATGAACAGCAAATGCTTGTTCGTTGTTCAATCTTGCCCCTTTTCATATGAGCCCTTGTGGGAGTTACGGTCCATCAGCATCAGGAATTCATTAACAAATGGTAATTTTACAGTTTGATTAATGATTTCCCTATGACGCTATGACATAACTAGTGTGATTACCACAATGGACGCACAAGGGACTAACTGCTGTTAAAGGGGTATTCCAATCAATGGTAGCATATCGCTTGGATATGCAACCATTGTCTGATAGGTGTGGGTACCACCGATGGGACACGCACCTATATTGAGAACGGAGCAGGTAGCGCTGTGGCTGGAGGACACCAGATTTAATGGGGTCCGTCAACCACTGTTTGCTAATCCACAACTCTCACATAGAAAAGAATGGATGGCGGCAGAGCATGCGCATTGCGCCATACTCCAATTTCGGGGGTCAGTTCTCAATATAGGTGTGGGGAACAGCACCTATAAGACAATGGGGGCATATCCAAGCGATATGCCCCTATTGTCTGAGGTGAGAAAACCCATTTTAAGGCCTCTTTCACACGACTGTATTCCCTACAAGAGGGCCATATGTCCCGTAGTGGCATTGATCGTGCCAACAGGAGTACACACAATCATAGATGACAATGATGCTGTGCAAGTCGAGCTTCTGGTGGGACTATTGTTTAGCACTAATAGATGATAGGAGTGCGGGACAATCGCCCATTGTGAGGCACAACATGGACAACATCATGAGGCCATGTACTCCTGTACGCACGATCAATATGGCCCGTTAACTAACACTATACGTGTTTTAGTGCATATAGTCGTGTACATGAGTCCAAAAGGTGTGGTCCGTGATCAGAGCTGAAACCGGACATAATTGAAATTTCAAGAAGACGGCCCCCGAGAGATTAGCAACGGAGCATTTACATGATTCAAAGCAAATGACAACCCTGGGGATCTGAATACATGAAGTGGGGTGACAGATTGTAATCCTACTCAATCAAGAAAGGATCAGCTGAACGGAGGCAAAAATGGAAACGAAAGTGACAAAATGATATGTATTACGGATCCTCGGAATGGCTTTCGTACGTTTCAATTTAGTCATTTTATATGCAGTGTTTAGGAGATACGGGCACGGTGTAAGCAGTGTGTAGGAGATACGGTCACGGTGTAAGCAGTGTGTAGGAGATACAGTCACTGTGTAAGCAGTGTGTAGGAGATACGGTCACGGTGTAAGCAGTGTGTAGGAGATACGGTCACGGTGTAAGCAGTGTTTAGGATATACAGTCACAGTGTAAGCAGTGTTTAGTAGATACGGTCACAGTGTAAGCAGTGTGTAGGAGATACAGTCGTTTAATTCTCCATTGTCACAGTATTTATAGTTACCTCATCACTATTACAGACACTCACATTGGTTGAATTGGCACATGGATACACATGTGAGCAGTAACGCCACGTCAAGGCTTCAACCCTTGTTACTGACCATTCACACACACACCATACTTTTCATTCATACGCATTTGGTATTCCAGATGTTTTGGACTACACCTCCCATAATGCTTTGCCAGCATGATGGGAGATGTAATTCACAGCATGTGGACGGCCTATGGTTGCCGACCTCTGAACTCGCGGTGATTACAGTACACAATGCTGTGCTAACTGGAGAAGCTTGTCACGTTTCAGATGCCCCTTCAATGCTCCAGCCAGGGCGCGGCCTCAAACATGGGCTTCTTCATTCCACTTCAGGTACTTCGTGTTCCATAGGTGAACATGCTTGTCAGAGTTGTGACACAAAAAAAAAAAATTAAAATGGTTAGAGTAAATGGCAGAACAGACGCAGTGCATGCAGACTGACGGTCCATATATATACAGCAGACAGACACACAGATTGTGGGAGACACAGAGACGGAGATTACTGAATCCAGTGAGCAACGGATTTGGTGGCAGATGTGGGGCAGTGCCTCTGGCTGGGGGGGGCAGCGTCTCATCCTTCTCCGAGTGACAAGATGGCTGCAGTTTCGTAGCAAAAAACATGCCATGGCATAGAAGATCTAGGGAATTTTTATTTATTTTTTGTTAAACTAGGGTTGTATACACCTAAGACACAGGCCACACGTGCTGCACAGCTCCACATCTAACGCACAGCCCAAAAATATAATACATTGCCCCCCCCAAATATGCTGCACATCCATCCCCCAATATACCGCACAGACACACCCCAATATATTGCGCAGACAACTTCAATATACTGCGTAGATAGCCACCCACATACTGCACAGAAAGCACACCAATATATACTGCACAGACCACTCAAATATACTGCGCAGACACACACAATATACTGCGTAGATAACCCCCCCCCCCCCATATACTGCGTAGATAGCCCCCCAATAAACTGCGCAGACACCAAAAATATACTGCGTAGACCCCACAACTTCAATATACTGGGCGGACACCACCCAATATACTGCGCAGACCTCCCTATATAATGCACAGACATCCCCCCGTTATACTGCGCAGACATCCCCCCATATACTGCGCAGACATCCCCCCATATACTGCGCAGACAGACCCCCCTATATAATGCGCAGACAGACCCACATATACTGTGCAGACAGACCCCCCATATACTGTGCAGACAGACCCCCATATACTGTGCAGACACCCCCCCTATATAATGCGCAGACAGACCCCCTATATAATAGAACCTATATATAAGAGAACAATCAATCAAGAACCAATATGAGAATAGCTCCTGCAAGGGGTTAAAAGCGCTTTTGAAATATATAGTTATACTACCCTCGGCGCTTGCGCACTGGGACGTAATTTTTCCCTACCCCCACACTGCGCAGGCGCGTATATCGGGTGGATGTTCATGAGTTAACCGCGCTTGCGCACTGGGCCGTAATATTTCCCTACCTCGGCTCCCCGACCATGCACTGCGCATGGTCTGGGTGTGCTGCTGGGTCTGGGTGTGCTGCTAAAATCGGCAGTGAGATTTTCCCTATACTGTGCTTTTACGCATGCGCAGATAGTCAAACGTAAGGCACGCCCCCACAGGTCATCTCCGATGCGACAGGAAGTCAGGAGGTAGGGAAATCTCACAAGGTAGGGTAATGTTGCCCTACAGCAACTCAACTCCAGATCAGCCCACTAGGAAATAGCATCTACTATCTACCCACTCCAGATACTGCAGCGCAGGTGAAGTGTGTCCCGGCCGGTTTTGCGCATGCGCATTAAGTGGGTGCTATAATTTTGACTTAGGGCTCTTTCACACTTGCGTTCTTGTCTTCCGGCATAGAGTTCCGTCGTCGGGGCTCTATGCCGGAAGAATCCTGATCAGGATTATCCTAATGCATTCTGAATGGAGAGAAATCCGTTCAGGATGCATCAGGATGTCTTCAGTTCCGGAACGGAACGTTTTTTGGCCGGAGAAAATACCGCAGCATGCTGCGCTTTTTGCTCCGGCCAAAAATCCGGAACACTTGCCGCAAGGCCGGATCCGGAATTAATGCCCATTGAAAGGCATTGATCCGGATCCGGCCTTAAGCTAAACGTCGTTTCGGCGCATTGCCGGAGCCGACATTTAGCTTTTTCAGAGTGGTTACCATGGCTGCCGGGACGCTAAAGTCCTGGCAGCCATGGTAAAGTGTAGCGGGGAGCGGGGGAGCAGCGTACTTACCTTCCGTGCGGCTCCCCGGGCGCTCCAGAGTGACGTCAGGGCGCCCCAAGCGCATGGATCATGTGATCACATGGATCACGTCATCCATGCGCATGGGGCGCTCTGACGTCATTCTGGAGCGCCCAGGGAGCCGCACGGACTGTAAGTATACCGCTCCTACTATGGCAACCAGGACTTTAATAGCGTCCTGGGTGCCATAGTAACACTGAACGCATTTGGAAGACGGTTCCGTCTTCAAATGCTTTCAGTACACTTGCGTTTTTCCGGATCCGGAGTGTAATTCCGGCAAGTGGAGTACACGCCGGATCCGGACAACGCAAGTGTGAAAGAGGCCTTAACTGTGGATCTGCGCTTGCGCAGCGCCGCACACCCCCGCCTTCCTCCAGCTGAATTTCGTCACTTCCGGTGAGGACGCATCACCGGAAGTGACACGGGTATAGCATTGCGGCACACAAACACCGCGAGATTACGTGCTTCTTAAGCGCACGCGCGGGTGTGTTCGGTCTTTTTTTTTTGTCCATGAGCCTTGGTTGAGTCCAAAATGAGGTAGGTGGGAAAGGTGGTTCAATCCTTTGCAATCCGTGGTCTAGCGTGATGGTTGTACTCTGCAAGTGGTGTATATTTAGTAAGGACGGGGCTACGTATCGGGGTAGCTTAGTGATGGGATGGGATCAGCGGTTTGTGTGTCTTTTGGAGGTGATGGTTGCTAGGCCTGTGATTGAAGCTCTGTAGGCACACGGTGTTCGTCGTGCGGGAATCTAATTGGGGTTTTAGCTTTAGTACATTATACTGAGAATTTCGTTAGTCTCCTTAAAGTGGCCGTCAGACCACCTGTAGGTGCCGGAACCCTTGATTATTTTCTTTCTAGGCGTACATGCGATATCCTCTGTACTTATTCTGTACAGTTGAGGGGATATTGCACTACCTTCAGTTATTGGTGAGCAGCCTGGTGGTAAAGGGAAAAATCCGGTAGCCCCCCTATTTAGAACAATTCACTTAATGCTCGTCTCAAAACGCCCACAAGATTAAGCAAATTGCAGAACTGATAATCCACAGTGCCTGTCCTCACTTTCACAAGTTGGCCAGTCTAATCGCAGATGAGCAGGAAAATGTAGACTGCTTCCAGCATAAGATGGTTTATTAGCCTCACATTCAAAGGGTTTCTACCACCAGAAATACTGTTACGTAGCTGACATTAGCGATGCGCTAATGTCAGCAGTGCACTACATAACAGTATGTTTTTTACATTTCTCCCTGCAGCTGTTATGATAAAATAAGCACTTTTATAATATGCTAATGAGCCTCTAGGTGCTATGTGGGTGTAAAATCAGCACCTAGAGGCTCCGTCTACTCGCCCTGTTCTGCCGGCCCCGCTCTTCTTAATTGATGTCACTGTTCGCAGCATCGCTGAAGAAATCCCACGTCCACTTCTGTGTTCGGCGCAGTGAATGATGCACTCCTGGTGCCGGATTCCTCCCTGCGCCGACTAAGTCAGTGAGGAAGCTGGCACCAGGAGAGCGGCCTTCGCCGAATACAGAAGTGAACGGCGCGGGATTTCGTCAGCTAAGCTGCGAACTGTGACATCAATCAAGAGGGGCGGGCAGAACGGAGGACCTGGACGGGATAAAGGGTGAGTAGACGGAGCCTCTAGGTGCTGAATCTACGCCCACATAGCACCTAGAGCAGTGGTTCTCAACCTTTCTAAAGCCGTGACCCCTTAATACAGTTCCTCATGGTGTGGTGACCCCCCCAACCATTACATTTTCCCATATGAGCCGCTGACGCGGCTGGGTATGACATAGTTATGGGGGATCTGTAAAGGGCGCTGTGTTGTGGGGGATCTGTGGAGGGCGCTGTGTTGTGGAGGGCGCTGTGTTGTGGAGGGCGCTGTGTTGTGGAGGGCGCTGTGTTGTGGAGGGCGCTGTGTTGTGGAGGGCGCTGTGTTGTGGAGGGCGCTGTGTTGTGGAGGGCGCTGTGTTGTGGAGGGCGCTGTGTTGTGGAGGGCGCTGTGTTGTGGAGGGCGCTGTGTTGTGGAGGGCGCTGTGTTCCGCTTGTCTAGACTGAATACATTGTAACGAGCTCCCAGCAGTGAGAAGTAGGAAAAGTTTACACGTGTAATGGGTCAATCCTAAAAGCCAAGCATTTCAACCAGCTGCCTCCTATTTAGCAGGACCCTTCCCCTCACCTTGTGCTGCAAGGCATGGACTCCGCAAAACCTGTGAGGAGTCCTGTGTTATCTGGTAGCGGATCCGGTAAGCTGCTCAGTGCGGCCTCCATGGATCGGACTTGTATTCCAGCACATAGTGATCTGGGAATCTGGAGAGGCCATCACTTGGGTCTGTCATGGAAAATCTCAGCGGAGTTCAGCTTCACATCGGGACACTGCGCATGCGCAGGAGAGCCTTAGTAGGGAAATATTACGGCCCAGTGCGCAAGCGCGGCTAACTCCGGCCGGCGCATGCGTAGTGTCCCGGTGTGAAGCTGAACTCCGCTGAGATTTTCCATAAACTGTCGGTTTGCGCATGCGCAGATCGTCAAAACTCAGGAACGCCTCCTCACGTCATTAGCAGTGCGACGGGAAGTCAGGAGGTAGGGAAATCTCACGAAGTAGGGTAATGTAACGCTACAATCGTGCAGCCCTAATAGGAAGCCTCGGGCGACCCCCCCCCCCCCCCCGGAAAGGGCCGATCGACCCCCCCCAAAAGGGTCGCGACCCCTAGGTTGAGAACCGTTGACCTAGAGGCTCATTTGCATATTATAATGGTGTGTATTTTATCAGAACGGCTGCAGGGAAAAATTTAAACTTATGTAGCGCTGACAGCACATCGCTAATGTCAGTCAGCTACATAACAGTAATTCTGATGGTAAAAACTCTTTAATCCATTCCTGACATGGTCTTTTTTTGCTTCCTGCAGTCTTAACTTTTTATTTTCGGTTCATAGTCAAATGAAGGCTTGTCTTTTGCGGGACAAGGGGTGTGTTCTAGTGGCGCAATTTAATATTGCATCTGATAGTGGTAAGCATGATAAAAGTTTGGGATATACTAAAGTATTAGCCCTTAGGATACCGGAGTTTTTTTCTGTTTTTTTATTTTTCATTTTTCTTCCCTATTTTCCGTGAGCCGTAACTTTTTTTTTACGGGCACATAGCTATATGAGGGCTTTTTTTTTTTTTTTTGTGGGAAAATTTGTACTTTCTAATGCTGTTAATTATGCCTTAAAATGTTGTGGAGTCGGTAAATAAAATTCCAAATGGGGTGGAATTGGAAAACAAAATGCGATCCCTACAGTTTTATGGGTTTTGTTCCCGCGGCGGTTTTTTTTACGGCAAAGCTGACCCATGCCCTTCATTCTGTGTCAGTACGATTACAACGATGCCCCATATGTATAGGTTCTTTATGTCTAAATAGTGTAAAATTTTATTTAAACATTTTAATTTTTTTAGATCACTATATTCTGACCCCCATAACTTTTTTTTTTTTTTATACTTGTGTCTACTGAGCTGTTTAGGGGCTCATTTTTGGCGGAACCAACTGTACTTTTAATTGATACCATTTTGGAGTATGCGTGACTTTTTGATATTTTTAAATTTTTGGGGTAAGAGAAGCAATGAAATTAGTTTTTTTTTTTTTTTTTTTTTTTCCCGGGAATTTATAAGCTTATTTTTGCTCATTTCTTATCCTGGCCTGCTATCTGGTGGCCAAAATAAGAATTGCAGTTTGGGTACTGTTTTTTTTAGCCTACTTGGTAAGGCTACCATTATTCAGCCAACTTGCCTATATTGGACACACAGGGCATAGGTAAGGAAGCCTCTAAGCGTGAGCTTCCGGGTTTTTGCGCATTTAGGTTCCGTGATCTCACTCGATCACGGCATCTAAAGCATTTAATTACCGCAATCTGCATTGCCGGTCACGGTAATTAGCCGCAGGTCTCTGCCAGACATGACAACCGCTGCACATGTGAGCAGGCGTCATGTACGGCGCTGGTGCGATGTGTAAACATCTATGGCGCTGGTAGCCTAAGGGTTAAGAAAAGGAATGAATTATTAAAGCTATAGAAAGAGGCATAATCAGTTCCCTGTATTAGACATTGAATGAACACATTCTACATGTACCGGTGTATACTGAATTCCTTGTGCTTTCTACAGGGGGAATGGACAGGATTTATGTATAGCTTATTTTGGAATGAATATAAACTGTATATTTTAGGTTTGTTTCGATGCCAAAATTTTGATTCGGTTTCAGTACCATAAAGTATTGCGATACTCGATACCACGCGGAAAAAAAATAAACACAAAAACCTTTTGATTATTTAAACATAAAACTTTGAATTAAACAGTAACTTTCAGGCTGATAATTGATACCGATATTCTGTGCATTTTCATTTTTGAAAAAATAATTAAACTCCTACACATCTGCTGACAATGAAAATGTTTCTTGTTAACGTGTACTTTTTTTGTGTAAATCTTTCATTTACAGTATTTTTTGCCCCATAAGACAACCTCCCCAAAGACACCCCCCCCCCCCCCCCCCCCCCCAAAAAAAAGTGGAGGGAAATGCCTTTTGGTTAAAAATATTTCTTATTTTCCTCCTCAAAAATCTATGTGCGTCTTGTAGGCCGGTGCGTCTTATAGAACGAAAAATACGGTATCTTTTTTTTTTTTTTTTTTACCAACTTTTCGTCTTCTTAGGGGCTAGAACCCTTGTCCTATTCACCCTGATAGATCTCTATTAGCAGGGAGCTGACTATGGCATCCGGGGCTTCAGTAGCATCCTCGCTGTCATGGTAACTGATCGGAGCCCCAGGCTTACACTGCTGGGGCTCCGATCAGAAGCTGCCACTGCACCACTAATTAATACTGGAGAGCTTGGGTGGGGGGATGCACTGCGTCACCAATGTTTTTAATACCGGGGTTGTGGGGAAGGCGCACTGCGCCACAAATAAAGATAACGCTCCCAGTAATTTATATACAGGAGGCAGGTGCTGGCTGCAGATTCGTATAGCCGCACCCAACCTCTGAGCGGTAGCTGCGATCCGAGGAAGTTAACCCCTTAGGTGTGGCAGGGGTTAACTGCCACGGATGGCAGCTACTTGTCATAGAGGTCGGCTGCGGCTATGTGTTTCTGCAGCCAGCTCCCACCTCCTGTTGAATTTGAGTGAGTTAATATCATTGGCGCAGTGGCCACAGCCCCTCTTCTCGCTTCGCTCATTGGCAGCAGTGACACAGCGGGAGGGAGACGCTGCTTCCTTCTCCCCTGTGCTGCTGAGGGAACACGGATCGCGCTGACAGCGCGATCCTTGTTCCTGATTCGTTATCGGCAAAATAGATTCAAATTCCGATAACTTTGAAAATCAGTTGATCCCTATCACATATATACACTAGACACACACTGTCACATACACGCTATGCAGTCACTGCCCCACTGTCACATAAACACACTTGTGACAAATACCACCCCTTGTGCCCGCTTGACGTAAACTACGTCGAGCTCACCAGACGCAGTATGGTCCCTGGTTAACAAATTTTGACGTTTACACACACCACCTGTCCACGCGGGCACAAAGAGGCAACAAGCTGAGAGCCTTTTCACTGCCGCAGTGAAAACAGCGCTGTCTTAGCCTGGGTAATCTGCTTCTCGTTTGATATAAGCCCGGTCCGCTAACTGGCTTATATAGGGTAAGAAACCAACCCGTGGTAGCTTATAACTAGGCTGAAACACGGGCGTGGGCATTCGTGATTGAGCTACAAGACAGCACAAGATTAAATTATATATTTAATCGCCTTAAGGGCACACTAGATAACACACTACACACAAAGAATATATACAGTGGTCTGAGGTTAGAAATAGAGGTAATATGGTGCAAACAGGATTACACAGAGCACAAATCAGTTACCGGGTAGATGAATGTTCCTTTTCTGTATTAACATGGATGGCAGTGATGTCAACTGGTCTCCGCTGCTCTCAAAACACATTTGCACGATGTGACCCCCCCTTTTAAGAAAGATGCGCCTGCTTGCTGGCACAAGCTTTTTCAACTGTAGCTGGCCCCTCTGGGAAGGGTCCACTCCCCCCTCTTCTGGGCTGGCATTAACTGACCTGCAAAACCCTTTAGGGTTCATAGCTCCAGACCAGAATTTCGTAGGGAGGTGGTTCCGTGCCCAATTGATCCGTCTGGGTTCCGGTTACAACTAGTCCAAACATGGTAATGCCATTGGGTTTCTGTGGGGAGATATGTATATCTCCCTTTCCTGGCATGCCACCATCAAACTAAGACCATGGGCATGTGCATCTTTGCTACCAGGACACGAATAGGTATCGGTTTGCGCCTGCGATGGCCGGGCTATTCATTATAAATTGCCGATTCCATGCTGTCTGCTATTTTTGATTGAACTGGGGAATGGCTTACAGGGCTCCAGATGGCGACCAAAATGGTCGCCAATGCGACTTAGAACTGCTAAATGGCGACAAGACTTTGTAGTCTTGTCGCCATTTGCGCCTAAACCCTCCGCTCGCTGCTCTGCCTCTTAAAAAAAAAAAAAAAAGGCTTTCATCCTGCAGACAGACACGCTGCAGCCGTCTGCTGGGTGAAGACCCGCCCCTCAGATTACCCGGCATAGAGGGTGGGCGTGGCTTGTGCTCCCGCTTCCAGCAGTCTGGCAAGTTTTGGAGTGGAGTCTGTGCTGTGGCGCTGAGCTGCTGGAGACACTTCAACTAGGGCCGCACAGTCCACGGCTGATAACACGAGGCGAGTCACCCGTAGGCAGATTTATTAGTGTGTTTTATAGGACTGGGTCCTTATGGGGTCACAAGGAGAAGGCAGAGATCCGTAAGAACAAGTATAAGCACCGGCTGTGCTGCTTTAACACTCGCTGTCCTGGTCTGCATAGCACTGCGGGGTCGCATGGCATTTTATTGATTTATGATGCTATGTAACCCTTAGAGGTCTGGAATGTACTGGATAACACTGACCTAATGCGGTCAGTGTTATCCAATACATTCCAGAACTGTAAGGGTTACATAGCATCATAAATCAATATAATGCTCTGCGACCCCGACAGTGCAGAGCTCCTGCAGACAGACTCCGGTGTGAAACCAATTGACAAGGAGAGATTGCCGCCTATACTGCGCACGTTCTAGAAAAGGAGGGCGATGTCCGTGCACAGCTCCTTACTGACACGGGGGTGATGGGCAGAGAGCCCTTAACTGCAAAGACATGTGGTAGAGTTAAAAAGAGGGAAAATGGCACTGAAGCAGCCTATAAGGGGTTAAGCACAGGCTAGTTCAGCTGCCAGAGGAGGTCCCCTAGCTTTCCTACATCTCTGCTTGCTGGCAGTGAATGGAAACCTTTAAGGTTGACATTGACAGACTGAATGTCCATGTCCAGCCACAGTTACACAGTGAGCAGCACTAGAATATGGGCGATCTTTCCTCAAGAAACAACAGCAAACAAGAGGTTTTCATTCACTGACAGGCAAGCAGAGGAGTTGAGAATAAAGCTCGTGTAGTATTATATTTTTAGCTGTTATATTTTTTCTTAATGTAAAAAAATAAAAAAAAGCTGCCCTCCCCCCACCCCCACTGTCATGCTGGTCCCGTCAACACGTGATGCCCAGTGGCGTCGCCAGGGGGGGGCCAGAGGGGGCCATGGCCCCCCCCTACATCATGCTGTGCCCCCCCAACTAAAATGCCCCCCTCCCCTAAGTGAAGTAAGTCGCCAGCGTCTTCACAACTGATGCCTGCTGATGTGGTCACTGGTTGCAGTGGCGACTCTCGTGATTGGCCTTTTAAGGAGTGCAGTGGGGATAGTTTTTTTTTTAACCCATTCTGTGTCACATATAGAATAATACTGGTTTGAAACCCCTTAACCCCTTAAGGACATAGGACGTACCGGTACGCCCTATTTCCCGAGTCCTTAAGGACCAAGGACGTACCGGTACGTCCTAACTTTTAAATCGGGATTCCGGCGCCCGAGGGGTTAAACGGAACGGGATTTCGGCTGAAATCCTTCAGCCGGCATCCTGTGACAACGCCAGGGGGGGTGATGTGACCCCCCCGTGTCGGCGATCGCAGCAAACCGCAGGTCAATTCAGACCTGCGGTTTGCTGCGCTTTTTGCAGTTTCTGATGCCCGCGGTCCCTGACCGCGGGGATCAGAAACTTTAGAGTGGCTAAAATCTATATTTTTTACCCCCCCCTGCACCCCTGCATGATTTGATGCCGGCGGGGGGGGTGTCGCATGCGGTGGGGGCGTTGCGGGAGGCGGGCGGTGCGGCAGGCGGGATCGCGATCCCCCGCCCGCCTCCCATGAATGATCGTTGGCTTCTAGTGGTTATACCAGGGTGCCAGCACATTGCTGGCACCCTGGTATAAACGGCTGACATCTGTGCAGATGTCAGCCGTTTAACCCTTTCCATACAGCGGTCCGTACGGACCGCGGTATGGAAAGGGTTAAACTGTCATCGGTAAGGGAGCTCACTCCCTCTCCATCGGGGGGCTGCTGTGCCTTTGCAGCCCCCCGATGGAGAGGGAGAGAGCCCCCCTCAGCCCCGTGCTTACCCTTCCCCGTCTGCGAAGTTCTGAGCAGACGGGGAGGGTTCCCATGGCAACAGGACGCCTGCTCAGGCGTCCTGCTGTCCATGGTGCTGAACAGATCTGTGCTGAAAGCATAGATCTGTTCAGTGTAAGTAAAATACAGTACAGAACAATATATATTGTACTGTACTGTATTATACAGACATCAGACCCACTGGATCTTCAAGAACCAAGTGGGTCTGGGTCAAAAAAATGTAAAAAAAAAGTGAAAAAAGTTAAGATAAAAAAAAACACTTATCACTGAATAAAAATTAAAAAAAATAAAATAAACTACACATATTAGGTATCGCCGCGTCCGTAACGACCTGATCTATAAAATGGTCATGTTACTTTCCCCGCACGGTGAACGCCATAAAAATAAAAAAATAAAAACTATGAGAAAATTGAAATTTTGCCCACCTTACTTCCCAAAAAAGGTAATAAAAGTGATCAAAAAAGTCGCATGTACACCAAAATAGTACCAATCAAACCGTCATCTCATCCCGCAAAAAATGAGACCCTACTCAAGATAATCGCCCAAAAGCTGAAAAAACTATGGCTCTTAGACTATGGAAACACTAAAACATGATTTTTTTTTTTGTTTCAAAAATGAAATCATTGTGTAAAACTTACATAAATAAAAAAAAAGTATACATATTAGGTATCGCCGCGTCCGTATCGACCGGCTCTATAAAAATATCACATGACCTAACCCCTCAGATGACCACCATAAAAAAAATAAAAACAGTGTAAAAAAAGCCATTTTTTGCCATTTTACGTCACAAAAAGTGTAATAGCAAGCGATCAAAAAGTCATATGCACCCCAAAATAGTGCCAATCAAACCGTCATCTCATCCCGCAAAAATGAGACCCTACTCAAGATAATCGCCCAAAAACTGAAAAAACTATGGCTCTTAGACTATGGAGACACTAAAACATTTTTTTGGTTTTAAAAATGAAGTTATTGTATAAAACTTACATAAATTAAAAAAAATGTATACATATTAGGTATCGCCGCGTCCGTGACAACCTGCTCTATAAAATTACCCCATGATCTAACCTGTCAGATGAATGTTGTAAATAACAAAAAAAAAAACGTGCCAAAAAAGCTATTTCTTGTTACCTTGCTGCACAAAAAGTGTAATATAGAGCAACCAAAAATCATATGTACCCTAAACTAGTACCAACAAAACTTCCACCCTATCCCGTAGTTTCTAAAATGGAGTCACTTTTTTGGAGTTTCCACTCTAGGGGTGCATCAGGGGGGCTTCAAATGGGACATGGTGTCAAAAAAAACAGTCCAGCAAAATCTGCCTTCCAAAAACCGTATGGCATTCCTTTCCTTCTGCACCCTGCCGTGTGCCTGTACAGCTGTTTACGACCACATATGGGGTGTTTCTGTAAACTACAGAATCAGGGCCATAAATAATGAGTTTTGTTTGGCTGTTAACCCTTGCTTTGTAACTGGAAAAAAAATATTAAAATGGAAAATCTGCCAAAAATTAGAAATTTTGAAATTGTGTCTCTATTTTCCATTAAATCTTGTGCAACACCTAAAGGGTTAACAACGTTTGTAAAATCAGTTTTGAATACCTTGAAGGGTGTAGTTTCTTAGATTGGGTCACTTTTATGGAGTTTCTACTCTAGGGGTGCATCAGGGGGGCTTCAAATGGGACATGGTGTCAAAAAAACAGTCCAGCAAAATCAGCCTTCCAAAAACCAAACGGCGCACCTTTCACTCTACGCCCTACTGTGTGCCCGTACAGTAGTTTACGGCCACATATGGGGTGTTTCTGTAAACAGCAGAGTCAGGGCAATAAAGATACAGTCTTGTTTGGCTGTTAACCCTTGCTTTGTTAGTGGAAAAAATGGGTTAAAATTGAAAATTAGGGGGGCGGAGCCTGGCCGTTGGTGTGGATGGCTGTGTGAGAGACCAGCTCCTCCACGTCCCAGCATCTTTAACCTTTTAAAAAGCGGTGACCTGTGAAATAATGGTCAAATACGGGCGAGACAGAGGGCTAGAACCCCCAGACACACCAAAATCGCATAAAGGGCAGCAAGATATGCAGAAATTTCTCAAAAAGAGAAGCTCACACTCACCGGGAGCAAATGCTAAGATGGCCGCGGCGCGCGAAGCTGAAGTAGAAGCCGACGACTCAGAGGCAGATAGTGACAGATGCGGTGCGACTGCTGAGCGGGATCCGGCGCCTGTGTCTAAATCATTCCTTACCAAGGTACTCGGCCAAGCATTGGACAAGGCGCTGAGACCGGTGCTCACGGAGCTAGCAGACATAAAAGCGGAGATCTCCCAGATTGGTTATAAGGTCGAAGCCCTAGAACACACGGCCCAAGACCTGAAATCGCACGCCGCAGGAGTGGCAGACTGCTTGAACGGTCACACAGCTGAGCTCAACAGAGCATTTTCATTACTGGAGGATCAGGAGAACCGCAGCAGAAGGCGCAATGTTAGAATAAAAGGCCTACCTGAATCCTGGGCTGCGGAATCACTCCGCAAAGTTGCAATGGAGATCTTTGAAGATTTATTAGTCCCGGACTCTGCTGACTCTATCATTATTGAGCGGATACACAGGGCTCTAAGACCCCAACCGAAGCCGAATGAAAGTCCAAGAGACGTAGTTTGCGGCCTATTGTCGTTTGTAGACACAGCGCGTGTTATGGAGGCGGCGCGCGCGAGAAGCCGTATTGTTTATGATGGCGCAGATATTGCGCTCTATCAAGATATCGCTCCATCAACGCTCGCGAAGAGGCGAATATTAAAGCCCCTACTAGATGCGTTGAGGGCGCAGAAGATACCGTATACATGGATGTACCCCTTTGGACTATCAGTGCTCAAAAACGGGAAACGCATCGCTATACATGTACCAGAGGATCTAGAAAGTGCGTGGGAACGTATCGGTATTCAACCCATGGATATCCCCTCATGGCTGCCTGTGTCCTGTCCAGCAGCACTCCCGACCTTGCTACATACGGAATCCTGGAAGAAAATCCAGAGGCACAAGACCCCCAAGGCACCCAAAATTGAAAATTAGGCAAAAAAATGAAATTCTCAAATTTCATCCCCATTTGCCAATAACTCTTGTGCAACACCTAAAGGGTTAACGACGTATGTAAAATCAGTTTTGAATACCTTGAGGGGTGTAGTTTCTTAGATGGGGTCACTTTTAGGGAGTTTCTCCTCTAGGGGTGCATCAGGGGGCTTCAAATGGGACATGGTGTCAAAAAACCAGTCCATAAAAATCAGCCTTCCAAAAACCAAACGGCGCACCTTTCACTCTACGCCCTACTGTGTGCCCGTACAGTAGTTTACGGCCACATATTGGGTGTTTCTGTAAACGGCAGAGTCAGGGCAATAAAGATACAATCTTGTTTGGCTGTTAACCCTTGCTTTGTTAGTGGAAAAAATAGGTTAAAATGAAAAATTAGACAAAAAAATTAAATTCTCAAATTTCCTCCCCATTTGCCAATAACTCTTGTGCAACACCTAAAGGGTTAATAATGTATGCAAAATCAGTTTTGAATACCTTGAGGGGTGTAGTTTCTTAGATGGGGTCATTTTTGGGTGGTTTCTATTATGTAAGCCTCGCAAATCGACTTCAGACCTGAACTGGTCCCTAAAAATTTAGTTTTTGTAAATTTCTGAAAAATTTCAAGATTTGCTTCTAAACTTCTAAGCCTTATAACATCCCCAAAAAATAAAATATCATTCCCAAAACAATTCACACATGAAGTAGACATATGGGGAATGTAAAGTCATCACAATTTTTTGGGGTATTACTATGTATTACAGAAGTAGAGAAACTGAAACTTTGAAATTTGCAAATTTTTCAAAATTTTTGGTAAATTAAGTTTTTTTTGTGCAAAAAAAATAATTTTTATGACTTCATTTTACCAGTGTCATGAAGTACAATATGTGACGAAAAAACAATCTCGGAATGGCCTGGATAAGTCAAAGCGTTTTAAAGTTATTAGCACTTAAAGTGACACTGGTCAGATTTCCAAAAAATGGCCTGGTCCTTAAGGTGAAAATGAGCCCGGTCCTTAAGGGGTTAAAGGGAACCTGTCACCGGGATTTTGGGTATAGAGCTGAGGACATGGGTTGCTAGATGGCCACTAGCACATCCGCAATATCCAGTCCCCATAGCTCTGTGTGCTTTTATTGTGTAAAAAAATCGATTTGATACATATGCAAATTCCCCTGAGATGAGTCCTGTCTCTGACTCATCTCACATACAGGACTCATCTCAGGTAATTTGCATATGTATCAAATCGTTTTTTTTCACACAATAAAAGCACAGAGAACTATAGGGACTGGGTATTACGGATGTGCCAGCGGCCATCTAGCAACCCATGTCCTCAGCTCTAGACACAAAATCCCGGTGACAGGTTCCCTTTAAAGAAAAATATAAAAATTACTCAAAGGGTTTGGATACACTAATTTCTGGACCTCAGACTGGCAGGACCTTTGTTGGTGATCATACTTGCCTGATGCCCAGTGCTGGATCCTGGCTCATTTGCTCCCCAGCCTTTGTTGCTTGTCTTGAGTCCCTTCATGAAAACCTCCTATTTGACGATGTTACAGCCAATGATTGACCACTGCTTCCCATGCATTATGTTAAATGGTCATGTGATGCCAGGGGAGCAGATCTCCACCGTGGCCAGAGATTGTCTTGATGCCACTGCAGCCAAACGTTTTCATGGAGAAAGCCAAGACAAGCAGCGGAGGCCGGGAAGCGAATGAGCCGGGACCCAGCACCTAGGGATTATCAACGTGAATCTGGCTAGTCTGACAGGTCATGGAAATGAGTGTACAACTCCTTTAACTGCGTGGGCTGCAGCTTAGAAAACCCCATGCTCCTAAGCATTCCAGTTATATTATGTATTTTAAATTTGGCGACTAAAAATTTCATTTGGCTCCTAAATTTTTCAGGTTAGGAGCCAATGGCTCCTTGATATTTTTTTTAGTCTGGAGCCCTGGCTTAGACCCCCTGCAGGGAGGTTTTCCTGCAGGATCTGTGCTGTCTGAATGGAGGTATGAAATGTAACCAAATGTGGCCTGCTAAGAGTTTTCTGCTATCTGGCTGCAGCTTTGAAGCAGGGCCCTCTTGTGGAGTTCACTACCTCCTGCTATCTTTCAGCAAATGGCTGACGGTAAATATTAATCCATATTCCTGACACCTCCCCCCTTTTAGAGGGTGCTAGGGGATGCACATCCCATAAAACTGATCAGGACGGAACTCAATGCTGGAAAAGAATAATGCTAGTGTGAATGTACCCTAAGCATTCTAACCAGGGCTGTGGAGTCGGGGGAAATTTTGGGTACCTGGAGTCGGCAAACAATGCACCGACTCCTACAAAATTTTGATTGGAATAAAAAAAAAAAGCAAGTTTAAATGTCCCAATTCACAAAAAGTTATAATTAATGACTTCTCTACTGTAAGAATAAAGACCAATGCATGCAGTGCCTCACGTAACCGCAAAACAAACACGTTAAGTGACCGTGAAGAAGCATGCTTTTCATGTGCTTCACTATATGGCACGCAACGCACAATTAGGAGCTGCAATACTTCTACTTTCCATAGTGTTGTGTTCTGCTTTTACAGGGAACGCAGCGTCCATGTGTAACCTAGCCTCTCACTGATAAGGGATTAAATAAATATGTTTTTTGCAGGACTAGAGAGTGAGACACTTGTATAAGTGAAGGGAATGGAGGGCCAATATTTCAAGACTGAAGCTGTAAACCATTGGAAAAACTGCTGTCATTTAGCTAAGGCTATAAAAACTAGCTAAGGCTATAAAAACTTGTTGGCTTCCCAGCCAGTAGTCCTGTGGTAGGTTGCGTTTCTTTCCCTCAAGGAATGTATAAAATACATTCGCATATTAATAGAGGAGTCGGAAGTACATAAAACTGAGGAGTCTGAGTCTGAACATTATCTACCGACTCCACAGCCCTGATTCTAACATCCCCAAAAAAGAATGTAATTTACAAAATGATCAAACATGAAGTAGACATATGGCAAATGTAAAGTAATAACTATTTAAGGAGGTATCACTATCTGTTTTGGGCCTCATGCACACAAACTTATTTTGTTCATGTGTTTTTTAATTTCATTATTTTTCGGTTAGGATGCGGACCCATTCATTTCAATGGGTCCGCAAAAAAAGCGGACAGCACACTGCGTGCTATCCGTATGTCCAAACCGTAGCCCCGCAAAAAAAGGAACATGTCCTATTGTCCGTTTTAGGCATTGTTACAATGGATCCACAAAAATTTATACACCCAAAAAAACTCACAGCAGAGATATAATACAAAGATAACAAATTTTATTCAATAAATAATGGAATAAAAATCACATATTAGCAGCATTACCTTCACAGGAAAAATGCCCACAGGACTACTAATCATGATGCATACACATAACAATTTCTCCTATAGGCCAGGGGTATCAGTATAAACCCCTGCCAAAAATAAAGTGCACTGTGCCAGAGAATAGATTAATACATGTAGGAGACAATTTCAATAAACAAAAAATACAGACCAAAGTAGTCCTGGATCCCGACACGTGTTTCGCGGTCGCTTTCTCAAGGAAATTGCAGTTTTCCAAACTTTTGGTAAATTTGGTATTTTTATAAATAAAAATTAAATTATTTTACTCACGTTCATGAAGTACAATATGCGATGGGAAAACTCGAAGTCTCGGAATTGCTTGGATAAGTAAAAACGTTTTTAAGTTATCACATAGTGACACATGTCAGATTTCCAAAAATCTGTGAAAATGGCAGGGTCCTGAAGGGGTTTAACCCAATATAAGGCCTCTTGTACACAAATGTTAAATTTTTTTTGCATTCCGTACACGGAACCATTCATTTCAATGGATCCGCAAAAAAACGGAAGGTACTTCGTATGCATTCCTTTTTTCTGTTCCATTTAAAGAAAGAACATGTCCTATTATTGTCTGCATAACGGACAAGGATAGTACTGTTCTATCAGGGGCCAGCTGTTCCGTGTGAATTCAGTTTTTTGCGGAACGGAAGTCAACCGTGTTTTCTGCGGAACGACATATACAGAAAAAGCCATACGGTCGTGTGCAAGAGGCCTAAGTCCAAGACAATAACACTTCTGTGAAATCAACTCCAGTTATGAAGCAACACTTCAAATCAATTTCTCCTGTTTGAACAGGGGTAGAAATGATAGACAACCCCTATAAGGTCTCTTGCACACGATCAAATGTATTTTTCTGTATTTTGCGGTCTGCAAATAAAACGGATCTGCAAAAAATACTGACATCTGTGTGCATTCCGTTTTTTGTGGAACGGAACATCTGGCCCCTAATAGAACAGTACTATCCTTGTCTGTTATGCAGACAATAGGGCATGTTCTATCTTTGAACTTAAATATGGAAACGGAAGGCATACGGAGTACCTTTATTTTTCCTTTTTTTTGCGAATCCATTGAAATGAGGCCTAAAGGAGTGGAAACAAGTGTAGAAACAAGTGGTGACCACAGACCAGTTCTCCGTTCTCATCCTTTTTGGCTGTTTTGGTCACTTTTGCATGGTCATTGCTCTCACCCATAGAAGTAGATTGAGGCAGTGTCTACAACCCACAGCAGTTGCTCAGGTAGTGCAGCTCTTTCAGTATGGCACATCAATGCGAGCTTTGGCAAGAAGGTTAGCTGTGTCTGAGTGTCCAGAGCATGGTGGAGGAGGCTTTAGGAGGGCAACAACCCAGCAGCAGGACTGCTACCTCCTCCTTTGTGCAATGAGAAGCAGTGTCAGAGTCCTGCAAAATGTCTGAAACTGTCAAAAACAGACTCCATGAGGGTGGTTTGAGGGCCCGACATCTAAGTCGGTGTTGTGCTTGCAGCCTAATTGTGCAGGGCGATTGGCAGTTTTGACATTGGCACCCTGTGCTCTTCACGGATGAGAACAGGTTTGCATTGAGGACATGTGACAGTGTCTGGAGACGCCATGGAGAACTTTCTGCTACCTGCAACATCCTCCAGCATGACCGGTTTGACAGTGGGTAACTCTGTGGGTAAGCATTTCTCTGAAGGCCTGCAGAGCCCTCTATGTGCTAGCCAGAGCTACCCTGACTGCCATTATGTACCAGGATGATTTCCTCAGACCCATTGTGAGACCATATGCAGGTGCAGTGGGCCCTGGGTTCCTTCAAATGCATGGTAATGCTAGGCCTCGTGTGGCTGAAGACATTGATGCTATGGCCTGGCCTGCCCAGTCCCCTGACCTGAATCCAAATAAGCATATCTGGGACATGTCTCGTTCCATCCACCAACGCTACGTTGCACCACAGACTGTCCAAGAGTTTATGGATGCTTTAGTCCAGGTCTCGCAGGAGATCCCTCGGAAGAACATCCACCGCCTCATCAGGAGCATGATACAGGCACGTGGAGGCCACATACTTCTGAGCCTTATGTCCTTGTCTTGAGGTAATTTCCACTGAAGTTGGATCAGCCTGAAATTTGATTTTCCACTTTGATTTTGAGTATCATTCCAAATCCAGACCTCCATGGGATATTCATTCTGACTTGCATTGATCATTTTTATGTTTTTATTCTAAATGCATTCCACTATGTAATGAATAAAGATTTCAACTGGAGTACTTCATTCATTGGGATCTAGGATGTGGTAATTTTAGTGTTCCCTTTTATATATTTTTTTGTGTATATAATATACACCCACATACTGCTCAACAAATAGTGTCTGTGTGGGTTTCAGAGCTGCTGGGATGAGTTTGATGTCCTCCTACAGGTCACACAGACTCCTGGGATGCTGACATTGCGGTTTACCCAGGAGAGTAAGCTCTGAATTGGTAGTCAGACATGAGGTCACATGACCAGATTCCCATAATGAAAAGGTTCAGAACTTATGAATGGAATATTGGTGCATTCTAACCATAGGAAATTTTGACCTTTTTTCCTTTTTTTTTTTTTTTTTTTTTTTAGTAGTAAAGTTTCTCGCGATACCCTGTATGAGGGAGTGAGGGAAGTACTAGTTGGAGCAAAACGGAAGAAGAGAAAGTAAGTTGTCATGTGGTTTTCTGCATAGCTGACACTGGTGAGGACCAGTGGATCCAATTTACTATAATCAGGTTCTGGGCATAAATGCTGGAATTCATTCTGGAAACCTCATGAATCTTGTTATAGTGAATAGGATCTGGTGGTGTCCTGCCAGAAATGGAAATTCCTTTATTTAATGCACTTGTATAGCGCTACTATATTCTGTGCTGCTTTAGACATTGGCATCACACTATCTTCAATGGGGCTCACAAACTAACTTCCCTATTTGTATGTTTTTGGAGTGTGGGAGCAAACAGGAGTACCTGGAAGAAACCCACGCAACTACATGCAGATGTTGTCCTTGGTCGGACCAGCCACTAACCAGGGCAGACCACCATTCCCAGCATGTTTAAAAGTAGCTCCCAGGCCGCTTCTGACGTTGGCTCATTGATTAGAAGCACATTTAGAAAGGGCAGTAGTTGGGAAGGAATTCTCATCCCAGATAACCGACCCTTGCGTTCATGCTGTCTTGTGTTTTGAACAGGAATGGTAAATCTAACCCATTGTGCAGAGTCTTTTTTTTTAGGCTACTTTCACACTGGCGGTAGCCTTCTGACAGTCTGTTCCGGCGGGAGAACAGCCTGGTGAATCCGTGCTAGTGCACTGTGCTGCCGGAATTCCACTCCGGCTGCAGCGCAGCAAATATGCCGGGAGGAGGCCGGAATAAAACTACAACGTGATGTGGTTTTTCTTCCGACCGCCTCTCGGCATGTTTGCCGTGCTGCAGTCGGACCTCCAGCCTGCCACCATTATAGTGAATGGGGCTGGAGCGGACTTCCGGCAGCGCGGTGCAATAGCGGTAGCACAGATCCGGCAGACTGTTCTCCGACCAGAGAAGGCTACCACTAGTGTGTAAGTAGTCTTACACTTGCAACAGCTGAAGTACTACATACATCAAAGAATTCATATGCTCTGACCGTTACACTGCAAGTCTACACTGACAATTTTAATTGATCACTGCATTGATTATGGTTTTTACTTTCTATTTAGGTTTCTGCAAACTGTGGAGCTCCAGATCAGCCTAAAAAACTATGACCCTCAAAAGGACAAACGTTTCTCTGGAACAGTCAGGTTTGGACACTCCTTCTTTCACCCAGCATTTGCCTCACTTTCCCTCGTACTTATTCCTTGGGAGGGGAATCACTCTGGCAAATGATATGGGTAGTTCAGTTACCTTTTAACTGTAAGGCTAGCTGGACGGACCCCCACCCTGGGTCTTAAAATATGAGGGGAGGTGTGGTTTGGTCTTCAGTCCAACACCTGCCGAATAATACGAAGGTATTATGCAAGGTTTGTTCCTTGATGCCATGTCTTGCATCACAGTTGCCGCTATTACCACCACTTTTTAAAACTTTTGATGTGCTAAAGTAAAGGTCTTGACATTAATTGTTACAGCAGACTTTAATGGTACTGTTACAGTACCACTGTAGATAGAACTCTGCATTTCTGAAACAAAAGACACTGTCCTATTCAGACAATGCACGATTACAGGGGCCTGAAAAATGGCCACTTCTGTATTTTTCTGATGCATCAAAAGTTTTAAAAAAGTGAAGGTACACTTCAAACCCATGACTTTTCTTTTCTTTTTTTCCCCCTAACCGTTCACTTTGTACCTTCAGACTAAAGTCTACACCAAGACCCAAATTTTCAGTTTGTGTCTTGGGAGATCAGCAACATTGTGATGAGGCAAAAGCGGTGGACTTGCCTCACATGGACATAGAAGCCCTTAAGAAGTTAAACAAAAACAAGAAGCTAGTGAAAAAGCTGGGTATGTACAGCTAGTTTTATATTTTTTATGCTCTGTTTTTGAAAAATATCTACTCTTAAATGAGGAAGCTTATGAAGCAAGGAATCCTTCAGTTCTGTTGTCAGAAATGTATTCTCTTACGTTTAAAGTATTAGCAGTACTAAACCTGTAGATCCCCCTAATTGCTTCTATCACTAGACCGTTCTAGATTTGACTAACATTTATTTTTCCACAGCTAAGAAATATGATGCGTTTTTGGCCTCTGAATCACTGATCAAGCAAATTCCTCGTATTTTGGGACCTGGTTTGAACAAGGCTGGCAAATTTCCTTCCTTGCTAACACATAATGAAAACATGGTTGCTAAAGTTGATGAAGTGAAGTCCACCATTAAGTTCCAGATGAAAAAGGTGAATTTGTTTCGCTTGTAGGCCATGTAATGGTTATTAAAGGGGTTGTCCAGTTTTCAGAGACCCTCCCCACTGTGGTGCCACTGCCACCAATGAAGAGATAGAAGTCAGGAGGGGAGGAACTGTGGCCACTGCGCCACCAATGAAAGTAATAAAACCTCTAATACAAATGTAAGCAGCGGGTGCCTGCCGTATCGCTGTTTGGTTTCTTTTTTCCTTACTTACATATACCCTCTCATAGAGGCCAGGTATGTGATATAGCTGGCACCCCGCAAAATACATACGGTCGTGTGCATGAGCCCTTAAAGGGATTCTGTCATCAGAAATGAGCCCCATAAGCTAAACATATGGCTATGTCCCTTGTAAAACACTGAATCCTAAAGTGAGTTTATCAAATGCCCCTGTGCCTCTATATTCATAAAAAAGTGGTTTATATCACCTGTCAATCACTTAAAAATGTGTCCAAGGGGACGTCTCATGGTGAAAGGTGCCCGGCCGTTTAGGTGCCCAGCGCCGCCTTCTGAGCTGAAATCGCCGCCCTCCCTTTCATTCGATCCACCTATTTCAGGTGACTAACCTTCCTTGTGCCCAGCCACGCCCGCCTTTGAAGGAGCCCAGCACCGCCTATGTCTCCTCCTTTCATCAACGATGGCTGTAATCTTGCGATGCGTGAGCTCGTGCATGCACAGTTCCTTCCCTGAGGCTGATGCCAGCACAGGGAAGGAACACTATACCGGCACTGCGCATGCGCGAGCTCGCGCATCGCGAGATTACGGCTATCGTTGATGAAAGGAGGAGACATAGGCGGTGCTGGGCTCCTTCACAGGCGGGCACGGCTTGGCACAAGTAAGGTTAGTCACCTGAGGTAGGCGCATCGAATGAAAGGGAGGGCAGCGATTTCAGCTCAGAAGGCGGCGCTGGGCACCTAAACGGCCGGGCACCTTTCACCATGAGACGTCCCCTTGGACACATTTTTAAGTGATTGACAGGTGATATAAACCACTTCATTACGTTGTATGCCATAATTTATTGTGGCATTAGAAAGTACAACGTTACCTTTAACAAAGTTATGGCTCAAGGAAGATGGGCAAGTAAAATGAAAACGCAAAAATGAGAACCTCTGGTGAAAAGGTTAAACAGGCCATTTTCTGACACATTCCCTTTAAAGGTGTTATAATGCAAAGACAATAATGCAGTTTTAAAATGAAACAATGGGTTGGAGAAGAGCATTTATTGCCAGGGGAAGTTTGACTACACACTTTCAGCTACAGTTTCCTGCTTCAGGTAATGTCCAAGTGATGCAGGCTACCTGAGTGGATGTTGGCTCACTGGACCCCTCCTCTGTGCTGTTAATATGCTATAATTAGGAATTTGGACAGGTGGTGTTTGAGACAGCTGCTTTAATGGATCGGAACAAATGGGCAGCCACAAAAGTAAGGCCTCTTTCACATGAGAGTGTCCGGATGCGTCCCGGTGCATTGCGGCAAACCCGCGTGAATAGGAACGCAATTGCAGTCAGTTTTGACTGCAATTGCGTTCCGATGTTCAGGTTTTTATCGCGCGGGTGCAATGTGTTTTGCACGCGTGATAAAAAACAGACTGTAGTACCCAGACCCGAACTTCTTCACAGAAGTTCAGGTTTGGGTTAGTTGTAGTGTAGATTGTATTTCCCCTTATAACATGGTTATAAGGGAAAATAATAGCATTCTGAATACAGAATGCATAGAAGAATAGGGCTGGAGGGGTTAAAAAATAATTTAACTCTCCTTAATCCACTTGTTCGCGCAGGCCGCATCTCTTCTGTCTTCATCTGCGAGCAATAGGACCTTTGACGTCACTGCGCCCATCATATGGTCCATCACCATGGTGATGGATCATGTGATGAACGTAATGAAGTCGTCAAAGGTCCTATTGCTCACAGATTAAGGCAGAAGAGATGCCAGCTGCGCGAACAAGTGGATTAAGGAGAGTTAAATTATAATTTTTTTTAACCCCTCCAGCCCTATTGTACTATGCATTCTGTATTCAGAATGCTATTTTCCCTTAACCATGTTATAAGAAAAAATAATAATAATAATCGGATCCCGATCGTCACCTAGCAACCATGCGTAAAAATCGCACCACATCCGCACTTGCTTGCGATTTTCACGCAACCCCATTCATTTCTATGGGGGCCTGCGTTACATGAAAAACGCACAGAGGAGCATGCTGCGATTTTCAGGCAACGCACAAGTGATGCGTGAAAATCGCCGCTTGTGTGCACAGCCCCATAGAAATGAATGGGTCAGGATTCAGTGCGGGTGCAATGCGTTCAACTCACGCCTTGCACCTGCGCAAAATACTCGCCCGTGTGAAAGGGGCCTAATACTCATAAAGAAATGCTAGGGACTTGGAAATGCAATCTGAAAGCACAATTTTATAGAGCAGAAGTTGAGCAGAATTTTTTTTTTTTTATTGGAAAAGATTATATATATATATATTTATATATATATATATATATATATATATATATATATATATATATATATATATATTTATTTATTTTGAGGCAGATAAGGTACCCAAGGGGTTGTTACTAATGTTTCTTGTGCCCAGCCACACCCAGTGTGAAGGAGCCCAGCACTGCCCGCATCCTTCGAATCTCCTCGTTGCTCTGAGACGTCACAAAGTTAGAGCGCCGTAATCTCGCACCTTACTTGCTTTTGCCTCACATATCTTTTTTTGACGCAATAAAAGCACAGAGCTATGGGGAATGTATATTGCACACGTGCTAGTGGCGATCTAGCAGCGCATGTCTGCAGCTCTAGGCAGAATCCCTTTTAAATGTATCTTTGCTTTTTCTGATACCCATCAGTACAGGGAGGAGGTGTTATCAGTGACAGCTATCTTTGTATACACAAATAACCCCCTCCCTGTACCAATGCTGTTCACAGTAGTTAGAAACAGCAGATATAAGTGTATAAATTACTATTTTAGCTAGTACCTGGCCAGTTAGATATTGAGTTAAACTAGCAGCCTATTGATTACCCTTTACCCTATCCCTTTATTGACTATCATGATACCACTCAAACACTAAGGGAGTCTCTAACTCTGTTCTCTTCAGGTCCTATGTCTGGCTGTTGCTGTTGGTCATGTGAAAATGACAGAGGAAGAGCTTGTCTACAACATCCATCTGGCAATTAACTTCTTGGTATCTCTATTGAAAAAGAATTGGCAGAACGTGAGAGCTCTTTATATCAAGAGCACCATGGGCAAGCCACAGCGCCTGTACTAATTTGTGATGACAATAAAGTTTTTCATTGCAATGCCTTTTGTGTACAGTATTTATGAATGAAATGTTTCAGGCTGTGGGAACTTTCTGCTTTCTGTGAGGGGAGGGGGGAGAAAGTGTGAATACAGCCTGACTATGTATGACTTGTAGAGGAGTTGTCATTTTGTAGCCCGAATATTTTTGAGATTTCGTACCTGTTCAGTGTAGCTGCAGTACAGTTTTTTAGCACTTAAGCTCCACGCCCCCTTGTGGATGAATGTTTGTGAAATTCATAACGAAACCTGTTTATTACAAACTGGTTCCCTCTTTTAGTTCTCAGCATAAATTTGTTAAGGAAAAAATTATCTAGTGTATAGGTTTTTCTCCATAGGAGTTTACCAGTCCTGGAGCATCGCTGAAGAAAGCAAGTTTACCTTGTGGGTCCAGGTTGTTTACTTTTCAGTTCTCAATGTATGGGGGTGCTACATCCAAGTTTATTATTATGTTTTGCAGCCATATCTGTATAGGAGAGGGAAGAGATTGGGGACAATGATGACTGTAGAGAGTCTAAGGGTCCATTCACTCATCCGTTTTTTCTTTCCTGATCTGTTCCGTTTTTTCAGGAACAGATCTGGACCCATTCATTTTCAATGGGTCCTGGAAAAAATCAGACATTGAGCTGTCTGTTTTTTTTCCAGGACCCATTGAAAATGAATGGGTCCAGATCTGTTCCTGAAAAAACGGAACAGATCAGGAAAGAAAAAACGGACGTGTGAATAGACCCTTAGTCTGAGTAGAGATGAGCGAATATTTCAAAAATTCAATTCGCCAGTTCGCCAATTTTTGGGGAAAAGATTTGGTTCGATCTGAATATTTGCACCGAATTTCATTAAAAAACTGCTATTTCTTGGCTGCAGAGAGCCTTTATAGTGGTGTAGAACACTGTACCATGCAATAACACGCATAGGGAGTCTGCTTTGGTAGTGAAATAATACTGTGACTCCGTATGACATGCAGATGACAGGCGTCGCTCTTGGAATCACTGCACACTTCACTTATTTGGGCATTAACGTGGCGAAAACTGACCACATAACTCAAGTATGAACTCTGCCTTACAGGTCGATGTTTTCCTTTGAACATCTGTGAAACTTAACAAAAATGATTATTCACAAAACTTACTGATGACAGCCTCTCCACCCTCGATGTTAGCGCCAAGAAGAAGCGCACTTCTTTTTACACTGTCGTCAGCTGATCCCACATTGATGTCTACAGAACCTGTTCTATTAAACACTTATACAAGTAGAGCCCCCCAACAGAGGGGAGAGGGTGTCATCAGTAAGTTTTGTGAATAATCATTTTAAGTTTCACAGATGTTCAAAGGACAATACAGTGTATCATTCAGTACAAAGAGTACGTGCATCATACATGTACAGAGTAATAAAAAAATACCATAAGTACAAAGACATGCCTATGAGTTACCTCTGACAGTTAAAGTGTGACCTTAATCATAAGCTGTCCAAGGGGAAGCCACCAAAGTCGCTCTCCCTTAGACATTAAAGCAGTGCATCATCATTACATAGAAACATAGAATGTGTCGGCAGATAAGAACCATTTGGCCCATCTAGTCTGCCCAATATACTGAATACTATGGATAGCCCCCGGCCCTATCTTATATGAAGGATGGCCTTATGCCTATCCCATGCATGCTTAAACCCCTTCACTGTATTTGCAGCTACCACTTCTGCAGGAAGGCTATTCCATGCATCCACTACTCTCTCAGTAAAGTAATACTTCTTGATATTACTTTTAAACCTTTGCCCCTCTAATTTAAAACTGTGTCCTCTTGTGGTAGTTTTTCTTCTTTTAAATATGCTCTCTTCCTTTACCGAGTTGATTCCCTTTATGTATTTAAAAGTTTCTATCATATCCCCTCTGTCTCTTCTTTCTTCCAAGCTATACATATTAAGGTCCTTTAACCTTTCCTGGTAAGTTTTATCCTGCAATCCATGTACTAGTTTAGTAGCTCTTCTCTGAACTCTCTCTAGAGTATCTATATCCTTCTGGAGATATGGCCTCCAGTACTGCGCACAATACTCCAAGTGAGGTCTCACCAGTGTTCTGTACAGCGGCATAAGCACTTCACTCTTTCTACTGCTTATACCTCTCCCTATACATCCAAGCATTCTGCTGGCATTTCGTGCTGCTCTATTACATTGTCTTCCCACCTTTAAGTCTTCTGAAATAATTACTCCTAAATCCCTTTCCTCAGATACTGAGGTCAGGACTGTGTCAAATATTCTATATTCTGCCCTTGGGTTTTTACGCCCCAGGTGCATTATCTTGCACTTATCCACATTAAATTTCAGTTTCCAGAGTTCTGACCATTCTTCTAGTTTTCCTAAATCCTTTTCCATTTGGCGTTTCCCTCCAGGAACATCAACCCTGTTACATATCTTTGTGTCATCAGCAAAAAGACAAACCTTACCAGCGAGGCCTTTTGCAATATCACTTATGAAGATATTAAACAAAATCGGTCCCAGTACAGATCCCTGTGGAACCCCACTGGTAACATTACCTTGTTTTGAATGTTCTCCATTGACTACAACCCTCTGTTGTCTGTCACTCAGCCACTGCCTAATCCACTCAACAATATGGGAGTCCATGCTCAATGACTGCAGTTTATTGATAAGTCTTCTATGTGGGACAGTGTCAAAAGCCTTACTAAAATCTAGATATGCGATGTCTACTGCACCTCCACCGTCTATTTTATTCACCCAGTCAAAAAAATCTATAAGATTTGTTTGACATGATCTCCCTGAAGTAAACCCATGTTGTTTTTCATCTTGCAATCCATGGGATTTTAGATGTTCCACAATCCTATCCTTTAATAGGGTTTCCATTAATTTGCCTACTATTGATGTCAGACTCACTGGTCTATAGTTGCTCGATTCCTCCCTACTACCTTTCTTGTGAATGGGCACGACATTTGCCAATTTCCAATCTTCCGGGACGACTCCTGTTACTAATGATTGGTTAAATAAATCTGTTAACGGTTTTGCCAGCTCACCACTAAGCTCTTTTAATAATTTTGGGTGTATCTCATCAGGCCCCTGTGACTTATTTGTCTTCACCTTAGACAGCAAACTTAGAAAATCTTCCTCTGTAAAGATACATGCATCAAACGATTTAATAGTCATTCTTTCTAGTGGAGGTCCTTCTCCTTTTTCTTTTGTAAAAACTGAACAGAAGTATTCATTAAGGCAGTCTGCTAGCCCTTTATTCTCTTCTACATACCTTCCGTCCTTTGTTTTTAATTTAGTTATTCCTTGTTTTAATTTCCTTTTTTCATTTATATATCTGAAGAATGTCTTATCCCCTTTTTTCATAGACTGAGCTAGTTTTTCTTCTGCCTGCGCTTTAGAAGTTCTTATAACTTGCTTGGCCTCTCTCTGCCTAATCTTGTAGATTTCCTTATCTTCATTGCTCTGGGTTTTTTTATAATTACAAAATGCTAGCTTTTTATTTTTAATGATTTGGGCCACTTCTGCTGAGTACCACATTGGTCTCCTCCTTTTTTTGCTTTTACTGACGAGTCTAATGCAATTTTCTGTTGCCTTCAATAATGCACCTTTTAAGTAGTCCCATTTCTCCTGGACTCCATGTAATCCGTTCCAGTCTGATAAGGACTCATTTATGACTAATTTCATTTTTGAAAAGTCTGTTTTTCTAAAATCTAAAACTTTTGTTTTTGTGTGGTGGGACTCTTTCACAGTTCTTATATTAAACCACACTGACTGGTGATCACTAGATCCCAAGGTTTCGCCTACAATGACATCATATACCGAATCCCCGTTTGTGAATACCAAATCCAAAATGGCCTCCCTCCGGGTTGGCTCCTCAACCACTTGTTGTAGAGATAACCCCAGTAGGGAATTTAGAATATCTGTACTCCTGGTAGAACTTGCTATTTTGGTTTTCCAGTTTATCTGGAAGATTGAAATCTCCCATAATGATAACTTCTCCTTTCATTGTCATTTTAGCTATTTCTTCAACTAGTAGATCATCTAGTTCTTTAACTTGACCAGGTGGTCTATATATCACACCTACACGAGTTACTGCATGGTTAGCAAACTGCAACGTAACCCAAACTGACTCTATGTTGGCCTCACCAACTTGTATTAGGTTAGATTTAATGCTATCTTTCACATACAGGGCCACTCCTCCTCCTTTCTTGCCTTCTGTCTCTTCTGTATAAAGAGTACCCTGGTATGGTTATGTCCCAGTCATTTCTTTCATTAAACCATGTCTCCGTAACAGCCACTAAATCTACATTCTCAGATGCCATTATTGACCCAAGTTCATTGATTTTTTTACCTAAACTGCGAGCATTTGTAGATAGGACTCTGATCTTATCATTTCTTAACCTCTGTGCTTCTGACCTGTTCTGGCATTGTTTCGGGGGGCAATTGGACTCTTTTATTTTCACTCTTTTGCCCCCCCCCTTCCTAGTTTAAATACTCTTTCGCAAATTCTTGGAGCTGTTCACTAAGTACATTTGTTCCTTTGAGAGAAAGATGCAAATCATCTTTTTTGTACAGTTCCTTTCTATTCCAAGTAGAACTATCATGAGAAACAAAGCCAAATCCTTGCTCTTGACACCATTTACCAAGCCATATGTTGAACCTCTTTATGCGCCTCTGCCTATCATTCTGAACATTATGCACAGGCAGAACTTCAGAAAATGAAATGGTGGATGCAAAATCCTGTACGTCATTACCAAGTGTGATAAAAGATTTTTTCACCTCTGACACTTCATTGCAAGCCAGGTCATTTGTCCCTAGATGGACAAGAACATCCACGTCCCCTTCCTGCTTTGCTTGCTTAACAATATTAATAATACGTCTTCTATCTCTTCTAGCAGTAGCCCCAGGGAGACATCTCACAAAACCATTTTCTTTAAGCTCCACACTTCTTATGATTGAATCACCCAGCAACAGCTGCATCCTTTGAGACTTCACTTTATCTTTTTTGTTGCATACATTAGACATAGGAGTCGATGGTTTCTCACCCTCTGTGCTTGAGTCCATATCCATGTTGTCCTTACATTCTGAGAGTGCTGCAAATGAATTATGGAGAACCACCGACTGTGGGACATGTCTTCTATCCACCACTCTAAGACTTCCAGAACCTACATTAACCCATCTGCCATTTCTGGGGGTCCTCTGTGGCAGTGGCATTGCAGCAGTCCTAGCTGGAGTTTGTTTAACAGATAATTTAAATATTTCAGCTTTCAAAAATGCAATTTCCTGCTGCAGTAAGGAGAACTGTCTACAGATCTGACAGCATCCGAATCTCCAAAGAGTGGATCATGAAATAAATGCACAACAATTCCTGCACTGAACCAAGTCTGCCATTTTAAAGAGGAGAAAAAAATAAAAAAAATAAATTTGTAACTTTAAATCAAACAAATCTTACCTTTTTTTTGTATTGTTTCCACCTTCCAGCCTACCTCCTGACTATCTCCTGCAATATCTCTTTACTAGTACTTAATGTAGTACTTTCAGCTAATGAATTAGGCCAGCTAATGAGTCTGTCTCTATATATACACACACTCCTTCCCAAACTCCTCCCCCAGCAACAAATGTAACACCTTAGTGAGCTAGGCTCATTAGCAAACGCACAATAGCAAACAGCTGACCGAATTTCTTACCTCTTCTCAAGCAATGATCAGCAAAAACAACACAGATGAGCCAGTTGGAGACTCTAAGCCAATCTCTTGCAGTATCTCTTGAATCTCTTCAGTCTGCTGCAATATCTCTTTACTAGTACTTAATGTAGTACTTGAAGCTAGTACTTTCAGCTAATGAATCATTCAGTTTAATGAATCATTCAGTTTAAATTGAACAAACATGCAAATTAAAAGGGAAATAAAGTAAACGGGGATAAAAGGTGTTTTCCTTTCAGGCAGAGATCAGCATTCAGGGGAGTCTAAGTGACAAAAAAATTTCTTCAATGAGTGTAAAGGGGGTGAGCCAACCATGGGTCCCAAGTTTTATCTCTTTCTAGGATCAATAATGGAGGGAGGAAGACATTTTTCATACCTACACGTAGTGTTTACAGCGAGTATAACTTCTTGTTTACTTGGAGGTGTTGCTGACTTCCAATTCCTAGTAATAACTAGCTTGGTGCTAAGTAGTATGTGATCCAGTAAATTAATGTGGGGAGGGTGGAGTCTATGAATGCCTATAAATAAAAGGGCTAGTTCCAGGGAGGGAAGAGCTGCAGAGACCTGGGATACCAAATTAAAAATTTGTTGGCAGTAGTAATGCAGTTTAGGGCAGGACCAGAAAATGTGGTATAGAGTGCCCATGTTTCCACACTCTCTCCAACAGGCTGACACCCCCGGATACATTTGTCTCAGCTTGGCTGGACTGAAGTACCATCTCAGTAGGGTCTTCGCCCCTGCTTCATAATGCGTGACACATTTAAAGTTGGAGGAAATAAAACCAATGGCTTGAGACTACTCCTCCGAGTAAATTTGTCCTAAATCTGATTCCCGCTTTATAATAGGATTAGATTTTACAAACGTTGCTTTGTCATTAAGCAGATCATAAACATGCTTAGTACAATGTTTTTTTTAATGTAATAAAGGGTTTTGGAAGAGTTTAATTATGTCAGGATTTAAACTCCATGGTACTTTTAGGCAGGTATTGTAAAAATCCCTATGAGGGATGGGGATGCTGCCTTGTATTAATTCAAAGGAAAGCAGCATACCTCCCCTTCCCCAAAGGTTTAGAAGAGGTGTCACTCCACCATTCTCTCAGGAATGATAGGCCAATTGCACAGTTTTTTTTTTTTTATATATGGATGGAAGGCCCAGACCTCCCGCTCCCCTCCTCCTAGTTATTAGCTATCCGCGGGTGGCCAGATTTCGACAGGAATTTATTCAGGAGTGCTTGTACCTTGTGAAGAAGGATTCTGGAATAGGAAGGGTTCGAAAGACATACATTCGTTTTGGCAGTCATCTGAAATGAGGCTATTCTACAAACCCAAGATATGTTCTTCATGGAGAAGCTATTAAGCTCTTGCGCTAAGGTGGACAAGAGGGGCTTATAGTTTTGTTGATATAAGAAAGAGCAGGGAGAGGTAAGCTTAATGCCCAGGTACATCAGCTCTGAAGTTTGCCAGTCTAGAGGATATAAAGCTCTTAGTTGTCTGACCTCAGATAAGGGGATATTAATTGGAAGTACTTGTGTTTTAGATTCATTTACTTTGTAGTAGGATAAGGACCCAAAATGAGATGTAACTTTTAATGCAATACCGAGGGACTCCGTTGGGTTAGATAAGGTGGGAATAATGTCATCTGCATATAATGAGATAGTATGGGTAGATGATCCCACCGCAAATCCTTGAATCTCGGCTGTATGTCTGATATGTTGTGCTAGGGGTTCTAGAGCTAAAATAAAAAGGAGGGGCGATAATGGGCAACCCTGATGGGATCCATTAGTTATTGGAAAGCTGTTAGAGTACGCCATTCACGAAAACCTTTGCCGTCGGGGTGGAATATAAGCTGGATATGGTATTCAAGATGCAACCCTGAAACCCCATCTCCTCCAGTACAGAGAAGGCAAATGACCAATGCAGGTGGTCAAATGCCTTTTCCGCATATAATGCTACCGCCAGTAAAGGGGATTTATGAGACTCGGCATAGTTAAAAAAAGGTTCATCACCCTACGGATGTTATCAAGCCAGGCGCCCCTTAATGAAGCCGGTTTGGTCAGTTTCTATCAACGAGGGGAGAATGGGGGAAAGTCTAATGGCTAGAAATTTTGCAAATACAGTGATACCTCGGTTCACGAACGCTTCTGTTCACGAACAACTCGGTTCACGAACAGAAAAGTTCATAAAAATATGCTCCGGTTCACGAACTCCGCCTCGGTTCACGAACAGGAGCCGTGGCCATTTTAATGCTTTTTCCAGGCTGTCACATGGTCGTGACTTCCTGTAGGAAGACCGTGGAGAGAAGAAGAGACACAGAAAGAAGTACTGTGAGTACTCTGCAAACATTTTAAGTGATTTTTTGATTTTTGGTGTGCTTTTTAGCACATACAGTACTGTACAGTTCACTGGACACCCAATATGGCTCTCAAGAAGCATAGTGGAAAGAAGAAAGTGCGGAGCAGCAATGAAGGTGACAATGTGCAAAGTGGAAATGCAGGTGACAAGAATGTGCAGCGCAAGCATGGTGGCAAAAAGAAAGTGCAGAGCAGTACTAAAGGTGACAGCAAGGTTGTGAAGAAAATAACCATTGAGCTATACTATACTGTACTAATGTGTATTGTAATTTGTTTCATATTTTTGTGCTTCAAAAACCCACTAAAAAAAGGTCAGCACGGATTAACCGGATTTACATTGAACCCTATGGGAAAATGTGCCTCGGTTCACAACCAATTCGGTTCGCGACCAGAGTCAGTTCACGAATTAAGTTCGTGAACCGAGGTATCACTGTATTTTGATGTCTGAATTTAATAAAGAAATCGGTCTAAAGTTTTGCGGGACGTCATTGGGTTTGCCAGGTTTCGGGATCGTTACAATCAACGCCTGGAGCATATCTGTTGGGAAAGGAGTGCCCGACATACATTGTTTAAAAATAGATAAGAGGTGAGGCGATAATATAGAATGGAACTGCTTATAGTATTCATTTGATAAGCCGTCGGGCCCAGGAGATTTTCCTAGAGGTAGGGCTGATATTAATTTTTGAATCTCCAAATCAGTAGGGGGGGGGGGAGTTCAGAGCTTCTAGTTGAGCCTGACTGAGTGAAGGCAGAGCTGCTTTTGCCAGGAATTTTGAGACCAGTGAGGAGTAATTCTCCGGCAAAGCGGTGGAGTCCCTAAGATTGTAGAGATTCATATAAAAGCCTAAATTGTTCAGCAATATCTCTAGGATCTAATAATTTTGCCCGGGTTTGAGGATGGGTTAAATAAGGGATCCTAGATTTAGCTTGCTGGATTTTGAGTTGTCTAGCTAATAGTCGCCCGGCTTTGTTACCTTGCGCATAGTAGGTAGATCTTAGTCTGAGTAAGCCTTTTTCGTAGTCCTGTTGCAGTACTGAATCTCAGTTTGTCCCTTTCTATTCTCAGCTCTTTTGAGGTAAGGGGGGACGGATTCTGTTTAACCACTTGCCATCTGGGCCATTTGCCCCCTTCCTGACCAGGCCAAATTTTGCAAAACTGACATATCTCACTTTATGTGGTAATAACTTTGGAACGCCTTTATTTATCCAAGTCATTCAGAGATTGTTTTCTCGTGACACATTGTACTTCATGATAGTCATAAATTTGAGTCAAAATATTTCACCTTTATTTATGAAAAAATCCCAAATTTACCCAAAAATTAGAAAAATTCGCAATTTTCTAAATTTCAATTTCTCTGCTTTTAAAACAGAAAGTGATACCTCATAAAATATTTATTATTTAACATTCCCCATATGTCTACTTTATGTTGACATCATTTTGGAAATGTCATTTTATTTTTTTAGGACGTTAGAAGGCTTAGAAGTTTAGAAGCAATTCTTCAAATTTTTAAGAAAATTGCCAAAACCCACTTTTTAAGGACCAGTTCAGGTCTGAAGTCACTTTGTGGGGCCTACATAGTGGATACCCCCATAAATGACCCCATTGTAGAAACTACACCCCTCAAGGTATTCAAAACCGATTTTACAAACTTTGTTAACCCTTTAGGCGTTCCACAAGAATTAACCCCTTAAGGACACAGCCTTTTTACACCTTAGGACCAGGCCATTTTTTGCAAATCTGACCAGAGTCCCTTTAAGTGCTGATAACTTTAAAACGCTTTGACTTATCCAGGCCGTTCTGAGATTGTTTTTTCGTCACATATTGTACTTCATGACACTGGTAAAATGAAGTCAAAAAATTATTTTTTTTTGCACCAAAAAATACCTAATTTAACAAAAATTTGGAAAAATGTTTCAAATTTCAAAGTTTCAGTTTCTCTACTTCTGTAATACATAGTAATACCCCCTAAAATTGTGATGACTTTACATTCCCCATATGTCTACTTCATGTTTGAATTGTTTTGGGAATGATATTTTATTTTTTGGGGATGTTATAAGGCTTAGAAGTTTAGAAGCAAATCTTGAAATTTTTCAGAAATTTACAAAAACTAAATTTTTAGGGACCAGTTCAGGTCTGAAGTCACTTTGCGAGGCTTACATAATAGAAACCACCCAAAAATGACCCCATCTAAGAAACTACACCCCTCAAGGTATTCAAAAGTGATTTTACATACGTTGTTAACCCTTTAGGTGTTGCACAAGAGTTATTGGCAAATGGGGATGAAATTTGAGAATTTCATTTTTTTGTCTAATTTTCCATTTTAACCCATTTTTTCCACTAACAAAGCAAGGGTTAACAGCCAAACAAGACTGTATCTTTATTGCCCTGACTTTGCCGTTTACAGAAACACCCAATATGTGGCCGTAAACTACTGTACGGCCACACAGTGGGGCGTAGAGTGAAAGGTGCGCTGTTTGGTTTTTGGAGGGCTGATTTTTATGGACTGGTTTATTTACACCATGTCCCATTTGAAGCCCCCTGATGCACCCCTAGAGTAGAAACTCCCTAAAAGTGACCCCATCTAAGAAACTACACCCCTCAAGGTATTCAAAACTGATTTTACATACGTCGTTAACCCTTTAGGTGTTGCACAAGAGTTATTGGCAAATGGGGATGAAATTTGAGAATTTCATTTTTTTTGTCTAATTTTCCATTTTAACCCATTTTTTCCACTAACAAAGCAAGGGTTAACAGCCAAACAAGACTGTATCTTTATTGCCCTGACTCTGCCGTTTACAGAAACACCCAATATGTGGCCGTAAACTACTGTACGGCCACACAGCGGGGCGTAGAGTGAAAGGTGCGCCGTTTGGTTTTTGGAGGGCTGATTTTTATGGACTGGTTTATTTACACCATGTCCCATTTGAAGCCCCCTGATGCACCCCTAGAGTAGAAACTCCCTAAAAGTGACCCCATCTAAGAAACTACACCCCTCAAGGTATTCAAAACTGATTTTACATACGTCGTTAACCCTTTAGGTGTTGCACAAGAGTTATTGGCAAATGGGGATGAAATTTGAAAATTTCATTTTTTTGCCTTATTTTCCATTTTAACCCATTTTTTCCACTAACAAAGCAAGGGTTAACAGCCAAACAAGACTGTATCTTTATTGCCCTGACTCTGCCGTTTACAGAAACACCCAATATGTGGCCGTAAACTAATGTACGGCCACACAGCGGGGCGTAGAGTGAAAGGTGCGCCGTTTGGTTTTTGGAGGGCTGATTTTTATGGACCGGTTTATTTACACCGTGTCCTGTTTCAACCCCTCTGATGCACCCCTGGAGTAGAAACTCCCTAAAAGTGACCCCATTTTGGAAACTACGGGATAAGGTGGCATTTTTTTGGGGACTATTTTTAGGGTAAATATGATTTTTGGTTGCTCTATATTACATTTTTGCGAGGCAAGGTTACCAAAAATTTCAATTCTGAAATTTCATCTCCATTTGCCATTAACTGTTGAGGAACACCTAAAGGGTTAATAAAGTTTGTATAATCAGTTTTGAATACCTTGAGGGGTGTAGTTTCTTAGATGGGGTCAGTTTGGGGGAGTTTTTACTCTAGAGTGCATCAGGGGGGCTTCAAAAGGGACATGGTGTCAATAAAAAAAGGCCATCAAAATCGGCCTTCCAGAAACCATGTCGGTCCTTTGATTTTGCGGCCTCCCTTTTACTGATACAGCAGTTTACGACCACAAATGTGGTTTTTCTGTAAACTGCAGTATCAGGGTAATAAATATTAAGTTTTGTTTGGTTGTTAACCCTTGTTTTGTTACCGGAAAAAACGGATTGAAATGGAAAAGTGCCAAAAATAGCGGTTTTGGCACCGTTTTTTTTTTTTTTTTTTTTTTTTAACCGTGTTAATCTGGGGGGTTAGGTAATGGGATATTTTCATAGAGGAGATTCTTACGGACACGGCAATACCTAATAAGTCTACTTTTTTTTTACAATTATTTAGGTTTTTGACTATATTATCTTTTTTGATACAAATCTTTTTTTTGGGTATCTCTAAAGTCTAAGGGTCATTTTTTTATTTTTTTTTTATCCAATTATCTCATGTGGGGGCTCATTTTTTGCGGGATGAGCGGACGGTTTTATTGGCACTATTTTGGGGGCTATATGACTTTTTTTTCGCTTGCTATTAAACTTTTTGTTATGTAAGGTGACAAAAAAATTCTTTTTTTGCACCTATTTAATTTTTATTTTTTGACCATGTTAATCTGGGGGGTTGGGTAATGGGGTATTTTTATAGAGGAGATTCTTACGGACGCGGCAATACCTAATAAGTCTACTTTTTTTACAATTATTTAGGTTTTAGACTATATTATCTTTTTTGATCCAAATTATTTTTTGGGTATCTCTAAAGTCTAAGGGTCATTTTTAAAAAAAATTTTTTATCCAATTATCTCATGTGGGGGCTCATTTTTTGCGGGATGAGCGGACGGTTTTATTGGCACTATTTTGGGGGCTATATGACTTTTTGATCGCTTGCTATTAAACTTTTTATTATGTAAGGTGACAAAAAAAAACTTATTTTGCACCTTTTTTCTTTTTTTTTTCTTGACCGTGTAAATCTGGGGGGGTTGGTCATGGGGTAGTTTTATAGAGGAGATTATTACCGACGCGGCGATACCTAATATGTCTACTTTTAATAAATTATTTTAGGTTTTTTGGGTGTCTCAGGTCTGAGAACCATTTTTTTTTATCCGATGTCAGTGCTAAATTGGGATATAAATTTAGTACTCCATGGAAGTGTGATACTCCCTGAAGCAACCGTCAATGCAGAGGCCCGGATGATCGGGGCACGTAGTCGTGTCCTAACGTATCCCCCCTCCTGCGACACACTCTGCACTTTTTTTGGGTTCGTCCCTTCTTTCCAGTATGGGGGACCACACCTGGAAAGTGTTGGCCAGGGACGATCCGGGCACCTACAGTTCCCGAGGTACTCCGGCCTGCTCTTTCCCGGTCCGAAAAGATCAGGGCCTTGAGGACTGCCTCATAGAACTGGAGGAATGTCCCTGTGCTGCCAGCGCTTCGGGATAGTACAAAAGAGTTGTACATGGCAACCTGCACCAAGTAGACCGCAACTTTTTTGTACCATGCCCGGGTTTTGCGCATGGCATTATATGGCTTGAGGACTTGATCAGAGAGATCAACTCCTCCCATATACCGATTGTAGGCGACGATACAATCGGGCTTGAGGACCGTTGCCGCGGTACCTCGCACAGGGACAGGGGTGATGCCGTTACCATGAATTGTGGACAGCATAAGGACATCCCTCTTGTCCTTATACCTGACCAGCAACAGGTTTCCAGTGGTAAGGGCACGGGTCTCACCCCTGGGGATAGGTACCTGGAGGGGGTGGGCAGGGAGGCCGCGTTGATTTTTCCGCACGGTCCCACAAGCGGACGTGGATCTGGCGGCAAGGGACTGGAACAAGGGGATACTGGTATAAAAGTTATCCACGTAAAGGTGGTAACCCTTATCCAGCAGTGGGTACATAAGGTCCCACACAGGTTTCCCGGTAACACCCAGAGTGGGGGGACATTCTGGGGGTTGAATCCGGGAATCTCGCCCCTCGTACACACGAAATTTGTAAGTGTACCCTGAGGTACTCTCACAAATTTTGTATAGCTTTACGCCATACCTCGCCCGCTTGGAGGGCACATACTGGCGGAAAATGAGTCTCCCCTTGAACGCAATGAGAGACTCATCAACCGCGACCTCCCTTCCAGGTACATAGGCCTCCATGAATTTGGCCCCAAAGTGATCGATGACCGGCCGTATCTTATACAGACGGTCATGGGCAGGATCACCTCGGGGGGGGGGACATGCTGCATTATCGGAATAATGCAGACATTTCCGGATGGCCTCAAACCGGGAGTGTGTCATGTCTGTACTGTAAAGTGGGGCCTGGTATAGGACGTCCCCACTCCAGTACAGCCTGACACTGGGTTTTTTGACCAGGCCCATATGCAGCACGAGGCCCCAAAATGTCCTCATTTCGGCTGCACTGACCGGCATCCAGCCACCGGGCCTGGCCAAAAAGGAGCCCGGGTGTTGAGCGACGAACTGTTGGGCGTACAGATTCGTCTGCTCCACCATCAGATTTACCAGTGGGTCACTGAAAAAATGACAAAAAAAGTCATATTCAGTGTAGCCCACTGTGGAAATCTGGATTCCTGATTGGCCTACAAAATCAGGAATCACAGGCTCGTATCGCTCTGGGCTACACCAGACAAGTTCACCGGCAGGGGGCTCCGGTGGATTTAACTGGTGGGCCGGGAAACCAGTACGAGCCCCAGAGCTGCTCGTACTAGTGTGGGCCACAGGGTCCCTAACATGGCGGTCCCCTTGCTCCGCCTGGCGGCGTCTCCGCCGCCTTGGGGGCTCATCATCATCGCTAGATGATGAGGAGGATGCGGATGACAACAGGAATGTGGGGTCATCCTCATCCTCACTGGGACTCTCGGAGTCGGAGGCAAGCTGGGCGTATGCCTCCTCGGCTGAGAACGTCCGGCGGGCCATAGGGGAGTGTGTGCGTGTATATGTGCGTGTGTGTAACTCTATTTTGTGTGCGTGTGTGTGGGGGCACGGGTGTTCACGAACTCACCCTAAAACTAACAGAAAAAAAATAAAATAAACTAACTAAAAAAAATGCAAAAAATGTGGGGGAAAAAAATCCAAACCGCTGATCAACCGTCCGAAGTTGATCAGCGGTGGGGTGTGCGATGCGCTAACAGTGGCCGGACACTAAGTGCCGGCCACAATCAGCGTACACAAAAAAAAAAAAATGCACCCCAAAAAAGGTGGGGGGGGGGCAGGGGGAAGGGGGGGCAAGTGGCACCACCCCTGGGGGGGTCTAGGGTCACACAGCTGTGCTGTGGACCCCAGACACCCTAACTTAGGGTGATGCAATAAAAGTTAGAAAAGTTCAAAAACTAACTTTCCCTTTTTTTTCCCTGCCTAAACCAAACTTTCCCTATGCTGTCCCTATGTACCTGATGGGGGGTGCTGGGGCACAGATCGGGTCCTGGGGGCACAGATCGGGTCCTGGGGGTGCTGGCAGACACACGTGCAGGCAGCTCCTCTCTCCTCCGGCTCCGGAACACAAAAGGAGGAAGAGAGGAGCGCCTGCCTCTTTTGAATTTGCCGCCGGACCGCCCACAGACCAATCAGGAAGCGATCCTGAGTGGTGATGTCACCATCACCACTCAGGATCGCTGGATGGTGATTGGTGGGGTGAAATCACACCACCATCACCATCCTGTTCCGGGTTATCGGGTCTTCAGAGACCCGAACAACCCGGAAACGCAGAAAACCGCAGGTCTGAATTGACCTGCGGTTTTCTGCGATCGCATACATGGGGGGGTCACCGGACCCCCCGGCGCATTTGCCCCAAGTGCCTGCTCAATGATTTGAGCAGGCACGGGGTTCTGATCACCGCCCGCCGCGCGGCCGTGATCGAAAATACACAGGGCGTACATGTACGCCCTGTGTCCTTAAGTACCAGGGCACAAGGGCGTACCTGTACGCCCTATGTCCTTAAGAGGTTAAAGGAAAATGGAGATCAAATTTTTAAATTTCACTTTTTGGGCAGATTTTCCATTTTAATCAATTTTTTTCTTTAACACATCGATGGTTAACAGCCAAACAAAACTCAATATTTATTACCCAGATTCTGCGGTTTACAGAAACACCCCACATGTGGTCATAAACTGCTGTATGGGCACACGGCAGTGCGCAGAAGAAAAGGAACTCCACATGGTTTTTAGATGCCATGTCCCATTTGAAGCCCCCTGATACCCCCTTACAGTAGAAACTCCCAAGAAGTGACCCCATTTTGGAAACTAGGGGATAAGGTGCCAGTTTTATTAGTACTATTTTTGGGTACATATGATTTTTTGATCATTCATTATAACACTTTATGGGGCAAGGTGACCAAAACATTGGTTGTTTTAGCACAGTTTCAGTTTCAGTCAAGTGACATTTTTATAGAGCAGATTGTTACGGACGTGGCGATAACTAATATGTATACTTTTTCTCATTTATTAAAGTTTTACACAATAATAGCATTTTTGAAACAAAAAAATTATGTTTTAATGTGTCCATGTTCTGAGAGCTATAGTTTTTTTATTTTTTGAGAGATTTTCTTATGTAGGGGCTCATTTTTTGCGGGATGAGGTGACGGTTTTATTGGTACTATTTTGTGGGACATACGCGTTTTTGATCACTTGGTGTTGCACCTTTTTTTTTTACAGTGTTCACCCGAGGGGTTAGGTCATGTGATATTTTTATAGAGCTGGTTTTTACGGACGCGGCAATACCTAATATGTATACTTTTTTATTTTTTCTATTTTTTTTTTTTTTCATTCCTTACTTGGGGACTTTTTTTTTTACATGTGAAACTTTTTTAAATTTTTTTATTTTCAACCTTTTATTTTTATTTCTTTTATTTTACACTTTTCGTCCCCCATAAGGTCATAAGACCTCTGGGGGACATTTACTTCACTCTTTTTTTTTTTCACTGTTGATTTCTCCTGTAACTGGGGCTGACATAGTAGCCCCAGTTACAGGACAAATACACCCCTAGAGAGGCTGTACAGCAGCAATCCAGCGCTGTACAGCCTCACAGCAGGGCTGATCGAGGTCTCTGAGAGACCTCACACAGCTCCTGCACACTCCGGTCACGGCGGTCACATGACAGCCGGGCCGGAACAGGAAGCGCACAGCTCGGTGAACGCTGTGTCTGCAGCGATCCGGAAGGCAGGGACACCTGGGCACTGTCCCTGCCTTGTCTTAGGGTTGCCCTGCTGTCACTGACAGCGGGCAACCCGATCAGCAGCTGCACGATTAGCGTGCAGCTGCTATTTCTGAAAAGACGTTTTAAAACGTGCTTTCAGAAATAGACGTCCACCCATAGGACGTTTATATCCTATGGGCGGACGTAAAGCGGTTAATAGAAAAAATATCTAAACTAGAAAAGACTAATAGGGCCAGATTTATCATTAGCTCAGGTCAGAATAATGGAGTGAAAAAGTCCCAAACGCTAAAACTGTGCACAAATTTGCGACTTTTTTCTGCTCTGCACTATGCTCGCCAGTTTTCTGAAAGTGGGGGTGTTTTCTTATGTAAATGGATCTCTTGACAGATTTACTATTGGGACTATTTAAAAAGTCGCAAAAAAGTCGCAATTTCACTCCAGTGAGGACCATGCTTATCTTATGAGACTTTTTAATAGAACGTGCGACTTTTTCATAAAAACGTGCGACTTTTTCATAAAAACGTGCGACTTTTGTAAAGCTGCTTACTGACGGATAATCTGCTACCATCAAACCACATTTATTACAGTCTTAAAGGGCCGATCATAAATCTGACTTGGCTAAAACTGACTTTAGCCATATGTTAAAGTGGAGTGAGCTGTCAGTAATGATAAATCTGGCCCATAGTGTTTTAGCTGTCTGCTCCTTTATTTTCTTCTCTATATGGTTAATTTTGATAAGTTGGCCTCTAATATAGGCCTTGTGTGCTTGCCAAACTACAAAAGGGTTCAGGGCCGATCCTACATTGAATAAAAAGTACTTCTGCAATGATTGTGCAATTTCTTTCTGGTAAGAAGGGAGGGTGAACAGGAAGGAGTTATTCCTCCACACAGGGGCTGTGCTAGTCTGATATTTTATCTTCTAAAGTGATAGTGATGGGAGCATGATCTGAGCTGCTGATAAGACCAATTGCTGACAATATTGTTTGGAAGAGTGTAGTTTGGTCTACTAGGAATAGGTCTATGCGAGAGTATGATTCATGGAATGGAGAGAAATAGGTATAGTCCCTCTCCAAACTATGCTGTGCACGCCAAGGATCATTAAGGCCCTCGGAGTTGATGAAGGATGCCAAGCTTTCTGAGGAACACCTAGACGTGTTAGTAGAATCTAGGGAGGGGTCTATAACAGAATTGAAGTCCCCACACAAGATCGATTTACCTTGTTTACAAGAATGTACTAGTCTCATTACTTTGTGGAGGAAGGAAATTTGGCGCATGTTAAGGGCATAAAGGTTAACCAAGGTGTACACAATATTGTTGATTGAGCAAATTAGAATGACAAACCTTCCACTTTTGTCCGCCTGATGGGATATGAGTGTAAAGGAGACTGTATTTTTGATCGCAATGAAAACACCTCTAGCTTTTTTGGAGTGGTGTGAGTGGATAATGTTAGGAAACAGACGGTGTTTGATCCGATGGGCATCGCTACTTAAGAGATGTGATTCCTGGACGCATAGGGCCAGATTTATCATGACTCTGACAGCTCACTCCACTTTCACATATGGCTAAAGTCAGTTTTAGCCAAGTCAGATTTATGATCGGCCCTTTAAGACTGTAATAAATGTGGTTTGATGGTAGCAGTTTATCCGTCAGTAAGCAGCTTTATAAAAGTCGCACATTTTTATGAAAAAGTCGCATGTTCTATTAAAAAGTCTCATAAGATAAGCATGGTCCTCACTGGAGTGAAATTGCGACTTTTTAAATAATCCCAATAGTAAATCTGTCTAGAGATTCATTTACATAAGAAAACACGCCCACTTTCAGAAAACTGGCGAGCATAGTGCAGAGCAGAAAAAAGTCGCAAATTTGTGCGCAGTTTTAGCGTTTGGGACTTTTTTGGGGACTTTTTCACTCCATTATTCTGACCTGAGCTAATGATAAATCTGGCCCAATGTGTCTGAAAACCTATTAGAAAGGTTAGCGGGAGGAAATAACATAGCCATTGTATTAACAAAAACATAGCAATCTGAACGGTATGACCGTTGTAGGGTTAGGTGAGGCAGAAGTTCTTGCAAGTGACTGGGAATGCAGAACAAAGAGGGGAGTTAACACTTCCGCAACGCCGGTGAAGAAGAAACTGCACCTATAATGGAAGCATATTAACCCCTTAGTGACCAAGCCTGTTTGGCCCTTTATGACCAAGCGTTTTTCTTCCTTTTTTCATGGTCTCGTTCCAAGAGCTATAACTTTTTTATTTTTTCGTCTATATAGCTTTATGAAGGCTTGTTTTTTACAGGACAAGTTGTAGTTTCTAATGGCGCCATTTTGGGGTACACATAACTTTCTGATTAACTTTTATTAACTCTTTCTGGGAGGGAGATGGGGAAAAATAGCAATACTGCCACTGCGTTTTTACATTATAAATTTTATGGCGTTCATTTTTCGGTACAAATAACATAATATCTTTATTCTCTGGATCAGTACGATTACAGTGATGCTAAATACTTATAATTTTGTTTACGTTTTACTACTTTTTTTTGCAATGAAACCCCTTTTATTAACCAAAAAAATGATTTTGCATTGCCACTTCACAAGACCCATAACTTTTTTTTTATTTTTTATATGGAATTGTGTGAGGGCTTAATTTTTGAAAGACGACTTGTATTTTTCATTGGTATGATTTTGGAGTAAATGCCGCTTTTTGATCGCCTGTCATTACGTTTTTTTCGGTGGAAACTAAGAATAAATTCGAAATTCTGTCTTTTTTTATTTATTTTTTACGGCGTTCACCATAGGGGATAATTTATGTAATATTTATGTAGTCCCGGTCGTTACGGATGCGGCAATACCAAAAATATGAGGGATATTTTCTTTTTGCAATTTTTTTTCATTGAAAAGCGTATTTTCAATGGAAAAAAAAGCATATTTTTTTATTTTATGGAATTTTTTTTATTTAATAAATGTGTATTTTTTTCTATTTTTTTTTTTTACTACTTAATAGTCCCACAAGGTGACTATAATATACAGTATTTTGACTGCTTTTAAAATGTAATGCATTATCTCTATAATGCATTGCATTTCAATAGCAATGCTATTCAAACATTGACCAGCAGGCTGCGCCAGAGAGGCACAGCCTGCTGGAGATAACTGAAGACAGGCTCAGGGCCCTGATCGGAAGCAAGGTAAGCTTCCCAACACATCAGCACCCCGCGGTCGCATTTTCGGGGTGCTGATGGGAGACACAGGGAGTCCGCTCCCTCTGTCACCACTTTACATGCAGCGGGCGCCATTGCGCCGGCATGTAAAGGGTTAAACAGCCCGGATCGGCACTCTGCCGGTCCGGGCTGTTAGAGCAGGGCCCCGGCTCTCATGTGAGAGCCAGGTCCGCGCTCCCCGCTGCACGGGGGAGCCGTGCAGCGCTTAGACTGGGCCGCCGTAAAAACGCGGCGGCCCAGCCTAAGGCCCCTTAGTGACCGCCGTAAAAACACGTATGGGTGGTCACTAAGGGGTTAAAGAAAGAAAACCTCTATAGCAATAGACAATAAGGCCCACCATGGCCTAAGGACCTTTACAAGTAGGTCTGTATATTTGAGAAACCCTCAGCATATAGATGTGGATAGCTGATGGGAAGCTATTGTTTTGCCTCTAAAGAGTTCCTTCATGTTTTTCGGCTTCTCCTGCGGGTTACTTGCTTTCATTCCTGTGTGGTCACGGGTATGGTAGTGGGAGATTTGGAATCCGGATGGTATAGCGGGATTCTCCAATCTTGAAGCAGGCTCTTGCCCTCTTCCAGGGTGCGAATCACATGCATGCTTCCATTTCTGTGTACCAACAACTTCAAGGGAAAGCCCCAACGGTACGGAATATTGGAATTGCGTAGGGAGACAGTTATAGGCAGGAGATCGCGCCTTTGTTTTAGGGTCAATGCAGATAAGACCGCAAAGATTTTCACGGATTGAAAAGGAGAAGTTAGTGTGCCAGTCTTTCTAGCAGCAGACATTATGGCTTCTTTCACATGGAAAAAGTGGATCCGCGCTAGAGTGTCTCTCGGGATGTCAGGGCCAAGATGTTTTGGCTTTGGGACCCTATGAGCTCTATCACTAATGAGGTCTTGCTCTGTCAGCTTTGGCAAGAGCTTGCAAAGAAGGTTCTTGATATATGCGGCACGGTCTTGGGGGGGGGAAACATCTTCTGGGATGCCCCTAAACTTAATATTGTTTCTACGTGAGCGATCTTTAAAGTCCGCCATTTTTCTTTTAATTGCTTCAACCTCCTCCACCATGTCATTGTGAGCATCTATCACATTATATTGAGACATGGCAAACTCGCCCATTTTCGTTTCCACATGCAGGACTCTGTCTTTCATGTCCTGCAATCTTGCAGTTATTGGATGGGTTACTGCGACAATGTCCTGTTGTATAGCAGATTTTAGTGCTAGTAGCATGTGTTTTAAAGTCTCCTCTGTTGGCGGTTTATCTGATGTAGGTAAGTTAGAGAAAGGGTCTGCTTGGTTGTCATACAGTGAGGAACTCTCTAAAGCGACACTGACCTGAGGATTTTCCAACCTCTCCTGTCTCAATCTTTGTTGCTTGCGGATTGTTGCTGCTCCGTCTGGTCGTTCTGGGTGCCATGCTGCAGGTCCGCATCTGGTAACGGTGGAGATTGCGCGCCTTCAGGAGTGGGAGGAAGAGAAGGCATAGCCGGCTCTGGGTACACCGGGGAGCTTTGTTCTGATGGTGGAGACAGCGATCTAACAGATTGTGTCGGAGAATCGCTGCGGACGGAGGCGGGAGACTCTTCCTTGCTCTGCGAGTCGGCGCCATCTTTGTTTTTCCCCTTCTGGAAATAAAAAGCCAGATTTGCATTGTTTATCTTCGGCAGGGTCTTTTTAGTCTTCCCCATGTTGTCAGGAAGGGTCATGGGTAGTGGGACCACCGATTTAAGCGTGGTGGCTGAGGATTTTTCCGCTGGATAAACGTCGCTCTGGTGAAGGAGCTGCTCACCTATGCGGCCATTGTTTTCAGCAGCCAAGCCACGCCCCCATCAGTAAGTTTGTGTTGACATCACAGATTATTTTGCCCTTCCTCTGATCCGTCAAAACAATAACCCTCAAAAAATGGATCCTGTCTGTAGAGCATCTGCCTTCACTCGGTCAGCATTTGGTCAATAATCGATCAGTATTCCTAATTCCAAAAAAAAACAGGAGTGGATCCAAAACAGAGATGACACGTGAACAGAATATTTGCATGTCTTCTGTGTTTTGTAGAAGGGTCAATTAAATGATGATGTCAGCCAAGCCAAAAAGGCTAAATAGTGGCCCAGTCATGAAATGGGGAGGGTCGGAACAGTATGAGAAGTCCACAGAGTGGCCTTATGACATATGACAGTAGTGAGGTGGCAGCAGCATGAGGCCAGAGAGTGTGGAGGTGGCGCAACATCAAGAGAGCACAGAGTGACAAGGTGACAGTGTGAAGGTGGCAGCATCAGGAAGCAATAGGAGAAGAGAAAAAAAGAGGTTGAGTGGGTCCACCAGGGTTATTCGCCCTGGGGAAAAGGCACCAGAGGGATGGAGAAGATGCTGGTGTAGATAAAGAAAAATAAAATAGCACCACCGTCTACGTGCTGTTCGGTAACTATTAAGGGAAGGCAGCACAAGTGGGGAAGTGAAAAAACAATTTTTAATCCCAACAGACAAATACCAGTATTAGATGAATCTCGTCTGGTGGTTCCAAACCAACTGAATGGATCCAACCGGACGTGACTCAAAAAAAAGAAAACACTATAGTAGGCGCCACTCCCAAGAGTATGGAGGAGATAGGTATGGTAAGTAATCACCCCTTATACCAGATGATGGTGATGATACAGAATAATCTCCTGACAGGAAGTTGGTGATTCTGAAGGTTAGAGTACTCACTTCACAGGGGGGGGTAGTCACAGGATAAAGCTCAAGACACCCGTGACCAATTGCCCCCCTAGCCAGGATCGCATATCAGATGGTATCAATTGATGGCCGCCAAACGATAAGGCTTCTGATCAAATGCAGTTTATTTTAGTAGAAAATACAAATATACCAACGCGTTTCGGAGGTCTCACAACCCTCCTTCTTCAGGGGTATCTAGAAAAGAATAAGACCTATAGAATAACTTAATACACAAAGTGAACAGATATACAAATAAGCACATATTCTAATGCATAAAAAAAATAATATATATATATATATATACAGTCTTGTGAAAAAATTAGGACACCCTTTGAAAGCATGTGTTTTTTTGTAACATTTTTAATAAATGGTTATTTCATCTCCGTTTCAACAATACAGAGAGATTAAAGTAATCCGACTAAACAAAGAAAACTGAAGAAAAGTCTTTTCAAGATCTTCTGTAAATGTCATTCTACAAAAATGCCTATTCTAACTGAGGAAAAAGATAGGACACCCTTGCCCCTAATAGCGAGTGTTACCTCCTTTGGCTGAAATAACTGCAGTGAGACGGTTCTTGTAGCCATCTACCAGTCTTCGACATCGGTCTGAGGAAATTTTACCCCACTCCTCAATGCAGAACTTTTTCAGCTGTGAGATGTTTGAGGGGTTTCTTGCACGTACAGCCCTTTTCAAGTCACCCCACAGCATCTCAATGGGATTCAAATCTGGACTTTGACTTGGCCATTCCAGGACTCTCCATTTCTTCTTTTTCAGCCAATCTTTGGTTGATTTACTAGTATGTTTTGGGTCATTGTCATGTTGCATGGTCCAGTTCCGCTTCAGCTTTAATTTTCTAACTGATGGTCTCACATGTTCTTCAAGCACCTTCTGATACACAGTAGAATTCATCGTGGATTCTATGATGGTGAGCTGACCAGGTCCTGCTGCAGCAAAGCAGCCCCAAACCATGACACTTCCACCTCCATGCTTCACAGTTGGTATGAGGTTCTTTTCTTGGAATGCTGTGTTTGGTTTACGCCAAACATGTCCTCTGCTGTTGTGTCCAAATAATTCAATTTTGGACTCATCTGTCCAAAGAACATTATTCCAGAAGTCCTGGTCTTTGTCAACTTTATCGCTGGCAAATGTCAGTCTGGCCTCGATGTTTCTCTTGGAAAGCAAAGGTTTCCTCCTTGCACACCTCCCATGCAAGTTAAACTTGTACAGTCTCTTTCTGATTGTAGAGGCATGTACTTCTACATCAACAGTAGCCAGAGCCTGCTGTAGTTCTCGAGATGACACTTTAGGGTTTTTGGATACCTCTTTTAGCATCTTGCGGTCTGCTCTTGGGGTGAACTTGCTGGGGCGACCAGTCCTGGGCATGTTGGCAGTTGTTTTGAAAGCCCTCCACTTGTAGACTATCTTCCGGACAGTGGAATGGCTGATTTCAAAATCTTTTGAGATCTTTTTAAATCCCTTCCCAGACTCATAGGCTGCTACATGTCACGGAACCATGAACCAGACGTACAACAAGAGATAAATGAAAATAAGAAGGCTTTATTGAAAATAAAGCTGTAAAGCAAAAGTCCAAACGGATGGTGAAACCGAGCAGAGTCTTTGCGAAGCCAGAGGTCAGGAACCAGAAGGGTAGTCAGACGAAGCCAGGATCAGGAACCAGCAGGGTAGTCAGACGAAGCCAGGATCAGGAACCAGCAGGGTAGTCAGACGAAGCCAGGATCAGGAACCAGCAGGGTAGTCAGACGAAGCCAGGATCAGGAACCAGAAGCAGCAGCAGTCTTAGAAGCATGTGAACACAAGAGGACCAAGCAAGGAACTGAAGCCACAGACCTCCTATATATATGAGCTAGGCATCCAGCTCCTCCCAGGGGAAGGAGGAGCCGCAGGGTGGAAGGCTACAAGAAACCCAGGACCCAAGATGGCCGCCAGCACATGTCAAACGAAGGAGAGCAGCAAGCAGGTAAGACCATGACAGTACCTCCCCCTCAAGGGCCCCTCCTCCGCGGAGCACAAAACGGTTTCTGAGGGAAGCGTGCGTGGAAGGCTCGGAGCAAGGCAGGAGCATGGACATCTGCGGAGGGAACCCAGGAACGCTCCTCTGGACCATAACCACGCCAATGGACCAAAAACTGCAACCGACCGCGGACCAGGCGTGAGTCCAGGATATTGCTCACCTCATATTCCTCACGATTGCCCACTTGGACCGGACGAGGCCGAGGAACCGAGGAAGTGAAACGATTACACACCAGTGGCTTCAACAGGGAGACATGAAACACGTTGGAGATCCGCATGCCAGGAGGAAGCGCAAGGGCATAGGCTACCGGGTTTACCCTGCGAAGCACTCGGAAGGGACCAACAAAGCGAGGCGCCAGCTTGGGAGTGGGCACTCGAAGGTTGAGGTTGCGGGTGGACAACCATACACGGTCTCCGACCTGGTAGGAAGGAGCAGGCGCTCGTCTGCGATCAGCCTGGAATCTCTGGCGCTGCGCAGAGACCTCAAGGGACTTCTGGATCTGTACCCAAGAAGCACGTAGGACGGAAAGGTGATCCTCCACAGCCGGAATATCCTGGGGAGAGAATACCTCCGGTAACACGGCAGGTTGGAACCCATAATTGGCCATGAAGGGAGACGTCCCAGAGGAAGAGTTCACCGCCGTGTTCCTGGCAAACTCAGCCCAAGGCAGGAGGTCAACCCAATTGTCTTGGTGATCGGAGACATAGCAACGAAGGAATTGCTCCAAGGCCTGATTGGATCGTTCTGCGGCCCCATTGGACTGAGGGTGGTAGGCCGAGGAGAAGGAGAGATGAATCCCCAACTGGGAGCAAAAGGCGCGCCAGAACCTGGACACAAACTGACTCCCCCGATCCGACACAATCTCCTTAGGCAAACCGTGCAACCGGAAGACCTCCCTGGCAAAAATCGTGGCCAACTCTTGTGCAGAGGGTAACTTCTTGAGAGGAACACAGTGGCACATTTTGGAAAACCGATCCACAATCATGAGAATGACCGTATGGCCTCGGGATGCAGGGAGGTCCACAATGAAATCCATCCCCAGGTGTGACCATGGGCGCTCCCCGGTGGCTATGGGTTGCAGAAGGCCCAACGGAAGGTGCCGAGGGGACTTACTCTGGGCACAAACGGAGCATGCCGCTACATATGCGGCGATGTCGGAACGTAGGGAAGGCCACCAGAACAGACGTGAAACAGCCCAGGACAGCTGATTCTTTCCAGGATGCCCCGCGGTCTTGGAGTTATGGTAGGTTCGCAACAACCGAGTGCGCAACTCCTCAGGCACAAAACATCTGCCGTTGGGTCTCCCAGAGGGAGCACCAGATTGAGCCGCCAAAATCTGCTCACCCAGGGGAGAGGTCAGGCTGGTGCGAATGGCGGCCAGGATCTGATTCGGAGGTATGACCGAAGTCGGAATCGACTCCTCCCTGGACAGCTCGGAGTACTGCCGTGATAAGGCATCCGCCCTGATGTTCTTGGAACCGGGTAGGTAGGAGACCACGTAATTAAAACGTGACAAGAACAGAGCCCATCTGGCCTGACGTGGTGTCAATCTCTTGGCCTCAGAAAGGTAGGTCAGATTCTTGTGGTCCGTCAGGATGAGAACCGGAACCACCGAACCCTCGAGCAAGTGCCTCCATTCTTTAAGGGCCTGCACGATGGCCAATAACTCCCTGTCACCAATCTGATAGTTGCACTCCGCGGAAGACAGTTTCCGGGAGTAAAACCCACAAGGAAGCAGAGGACCCTCTGGTGTTCTACGCTGAGACAGAAGGGCGCCTACTCCCGTCTCAGACGCGTCCACCTCGAGGACAAAGGGCAACCCAGGGTTGGGATGCGACAGAATCGGAGCCGACACAAAGGCGGACTTTAGGGCCTCAAAAGCTCGGATGGCCTCGAGCGGCCAGACCTGGGAATTACTGCCCTTCCTGGTCAGATCCGTGAGAGGCTTGGCCAGCATGGAAAAGTCCCTGATGAACTTCCGATAATAATTGGCGAAGCCCAAAAAGCGCTGCAGGGAACGAAGACCACTGGGCTGGGGCCACTGTAAGACAGCCGAAACCTTCTCAGGATCCATGGAGAACCCCTCAGCGGAAATTATGTAACCTAAGAAGGTTACCTGGGATCGGTGAAATTCGCATTTCTCAAGCTTACCGAACAGCTTGTTCTCTCGTAACCGTTGCAACACTCGTCTGACATCCAGAATGTGGGCCTCCATGGATTCAGAATATACCAAGATGTCATCCAAATAGACTACCACACACTGCTGCAACAGGTCACGGAAAACATCGTTGATGAATTCCTGAAAGACTGCGGGCGCATTGCACAACCCAAAGGGCATAACCAAGGATTCGTAATGACCGGTCCTGGTGTTAAACGCGGTCTTCCACTCATCGCCCGCCTTGATCCTTACCAGGTTATATGCCGCCCTCAGGTCGAGTTTGGTAAAGACCGTGGCCCCTTTAAGGCGATCGAACAGCTCGGAAATCAAGGGTATCGGGTAAGCGTTCTTGATCGTGATGCGATTGAGACCCCTGTAATCGATGCAAGGCCTCAACTCACCGCCCTTCTTTTTCACAAAGAAAAATCCAGCCCCTGCCGGGGACGAAGATTTGCGAATGTGTCCGCGTGAAAGCGCCTCCCTCACGTACTCCTCCATGGCCTCATTCTCCGCTACCGACAGTGGATAGACTTTGCCACGAGGAGGAACGGCACCAGATTGTAACTCTATGGCACAATCGTATGGGCGGTGCGGAGGTAGGGCAACCGCGCGCACCTTATCGAATACATCCCGGTACTCCTCGTATTCAGGAGGCAACAGAGAGTCCGAGGAAGTACACAGCAACTTGACAGACCCATGGATGCAACTAGCCCCACACTGCGGTGACCACGAGAGGATCTCGACCGATCTCCAATCGAAAGTCGGATTATGCTTCTGGAGCCAGGGGTACCCCAAGACCACCGAGTAGTGTGGAGACGAAATAACCTGGAGGCGGACCGACTCTCTGTGAACGGCACCAATGGCTATCCCCACTGGAAGGGTCTCATGAGTCACGTGTGGCGGCAGAAGGGGTCTGCCGTCTATCGCCTCAAGAGCCAGTGGGGAACCTCGAGCCTGCAGAGGAATGGAATTGGCGGCAGCGAACACACTATCAATGAACAAACCACCAGCACCAGAGTCCACCAACGCCTGGGTCGTCACCGAGCCCCCGACCCAGGAGAGGACAACAGTGATCAGTGGTTTGTCAACACGGGAAACCGGGGACGAGGAGACTCCACCCAAGATCTGCCCCCGACAGGATCTCAGGGTACGAGCGTTTCCCGGACGGTTCGGACATGCCAACCGAAAATGCCCACCGAGACCACAGTACATGCATCGGCCCTCGCGTCTCCGGAGTGCCCTCTCCCCCTCGGACAGGCGAGCAAACCCCAGCTGCATGGGTTCACCCCCAGACAAGTCATCCCCAGGAGGCGTGGGAGGAGAGGGAGGCACGGGTGGGACAGCAAACGTAGGCACCAATCTGTTAGAAGACCTCCGCAGGTTCTCCTTAAAGGAAGGTCTCTCCCTGAGTCTGGTGTCAATCAAAATCAGGAAAGAAATAAGAGACTCGAGCTCAACTGGTAGGTCCTTAGCTGCAACCTCATCCTTCAAGGCATCCGAGAGACCATGAGAGAAAGCAGCGACCAGAGCCTCATTATTCCAGCCCACCTCTGCTGCCAGGGTACGAAACTCAATGGCGTATTCAGCTACGGATCGTGAACCCTGTCTGATGGACATAAGGAGCTTCGCAGCAGAGGCAGCACGAGCCGGCACATCGAATACCTTCCGAAGAGAAGCAACAAAACCGGAAAACTCGGCAACCACCGGATTGTTGTTCTCCCATAAAGGGCTGGCCCAGGCCAAGGCCTTGTCCGAGAGCAGCGAGATCAAGAAGCCCACCTTTGATCTCTCAGTAGGAAAGGCATGTGGCAGCAACTCGAAATAAATGCCCACCTGGTTAAGGAAACCTCGGCACTGAGTTGGCTCTCCCCCAAAGCGCTGTGGAAGAGGGGCAGAACCGGTCATACCCCGAAACACCGCAGGCGCAACAACAGGTGTCGGGGTAGACTCTGGCGCAACAACCGGAGCGGCAGTAGGAGCGAGCCCAGGAGCGACAACCGACCCATCGGCAACGGGAGCGAAATGAGCCGTGCGTTCAAGCAGGGTTTGCAACGCCACAGCGAACCGACCCAACAGGTGATCCTGCTGATCAAGTCTGGCAACCAGCGTGGGTAGCGAGGATGGCCCTGTACCGTCAGAATTCATGGCTTGGTCCTAATGTCACGGAACCATGAACCAGACGTACAACAAGAGATAAATGAAAATAAGAAGGCTTTATTGAAAATAAAGCTGTAAAGCAAAAGTCCAAACGGATGGTGAAACCGAGCAGAGTCTTTGCGAAGCCAGAGGTCAGGAACCAGAAGGGTAGTCAGACGAAGCCAGGATCAGGAACCAGCAGGGTAGTCAGACGAAGCCAGGATCAGGAACCAGCAGGGTAGTCAGACGAAGCCAGGATCAGGAACCAGCAGGGTAGTCAGACGAAGCCAGGATCAGGAACCAGAAGCAGCAGCAGTCTTAGAAGCATGTGAACACAAGAGGACCAAGCAAGGAACTGAAGCCACAGACCTCCTATATATATGAGCTAGGCATCCAGCTCCTCCCAGGGGAAGGAGGAGCCGCAGGGTGGAAGGCTACAAGAAACCCAGGACCCAAGATGGCCGCCAGCACATGTCAAACGAAGGAGAGCAGCAAGCAGGTAAGACCATGACACTACAATCTTTTTTCTGAAGTCCTCTGACAGCTCTTTTGCTCTCACCATGGTGCTCACTCTCACTTCAACAGTCAGGAGCACACCAAACTAAATGTCTGAGGTTTAAATAGGGCAAGCCTCATTCAACATGCAGAGTAACGATCTACTAATTATGTGCACCTGGTGTGATATACCTGTGTGAGATCTGAGCCAATTTAAGAGGGAATACATGTGAGGGTGTCCTATCTTTTTCCTCAGTTAGAATAGGCATTTTTGTAGAATGACATTTACAGAAGATCTTGAAAAGACTTTTCTTCAGTTTTCTTTGTTTAGTTGGATTACTTTAATCTCTCTGTATTGTTGAAACGGAGATGAAATAACCATTTATTAAAAATGTTACAAAAAACCACATGCTTTCAAAGGGTGTCCTAATTTTTTCACATGACTGTATATATAAAATAAAATTTCTATACAGAAAGGGCCAGGTATGAGAACAACTACACTATGAATATCCAGTACAGTGTAGTTCGAATTGTAAGTCAAACTATTAGGCATTGAACTTGTAAACAATACCGTATAAACAGGTAGATATTTTTTCCCCTTATCCAATTTTGATTCAGACCCGATCATCAATCCAAGTAAATTACCAGCACTATACTAACGTGTCTCAACTTTACCTTCAGGGGTCTTTTGACAGAGGTCTCCAATACTTCAGGAGGAGATAGTCCCACTGTGTAAACTTCCCCTTTAATGGACGCTTAAATAGGATAAAGAAAGCACATGGGGGTGGCGTCCCAGGGGAGGAGGGCCCGAAACCGGAAGTAGAAGTTTATCCAATATTAGTGGAATCCATGATTATAGTAAACCTAAGGACCACCTCCCTACTGTGCAATAATAACTTATCTTGGCCGATTATGCTTTCTTTCCTCTGTATTCTAGCTTTAAGCCATGATCAGGGGCCTAAAACTGGCCGGATCGCCATGCGTTCCAGTGTGGAACGCACGGCCACTTCCGGTAAGCGGCCTGTATTGTAACTTCCTGTGCGTTCCACAGTGGAACGCATAGCAACTTCCAGGGAGGATCTTGGTGCAATCCACAGTGGAACGCACAGCACCTATCGACGGGGATTTCGGCTCCATCCTGCGCTCCACTATGGACCGGACAGTCGGCTCCGCCCGGGGTAACATCGCTGGTGCCCTGGATGTTTCACCAAAGAGTTCATCACAGGGATGCAAGGACCAAATATTGTGTATATACACTCACCTAAAAGAATTATTAGGAACACCATACTAATACTGTGTTGGACCCCCTTTTGCCTTCAGAACTGCCTTAATTCTACGTGGCATTGATTCAACAAGGTGCTGATGGCATTCTTTAGAAATGTTGGCCCATATTGATAGGATAGCATCTTGCAGTTGATGGAGATTTGAGGGGTGCACATCCAGGGCACAAAGCTCCCGTTCCACCACATCCCAAAGATGCTCTATTGGGTTGAGATCTGGTGACTGTGGGGGCCATTTTAGTACAGTGAACTCATTGTCATGTTCAAGAAACCAATTTGAAATGATTCGAGCTTTGTGACATGGTGCATTATCCTGCTGGAAGTAGCCATCAGAGGATGGATACATGTTCTCATTCTGTTTACGCCAAATTCGGACTCTACCATTTGAATGTTTCAACAGAAATCGAGACTCATCAGACCAGGCAACATTTTTCCAGTCTTCAACAGTCCAATTTTGGTGAGCTCGTGCAAATTGTAGCCTCTTTTTCCTATTTGTAGTGGAGATGAGTGGTACCCGGTGGGGTCTTCTGCTGTTGTAGCCCATCCGCCTCAAGGTTGTGTGTGTTGTGGCTTCACAAATGCTTTGCTGCATACCTCGGTTGTAACGAGTGGTTATTTCAGTCAACGTTGCTCTTCTATCAGCTTGAATCAGTCGGCCCATTCTCCTCTGACCTCTAGCATCCACAAGGCATTTTTGCCCACAGGACTGCCGCATACTGGATGTTTTTCCCTTTTCACACCATTCTTTGTAAACCCTAGAAATGGTTGTGCGTGAAAATCCCAGTAACTGAGCAGATTGTGAAATACTCAGACCGGCCCGTCTGGCACCAAAAACCATGCCACGCTCAAAATTGCTTAAATCACCTTTCTTTCCCATTCTGACATTCAGTTTGGAGTTCAGGAGATTGTCTTGACCAGGACCACACCCTTAAATGCATTGAAGCAACTGCCATGTGATTGGTTGACTAGATAGTTGCATTTATGAGAAATAGAACAGGTGTTCCTAATAATTCTTTAGGTGAGTGTATATCTATATCTATACTTTGACTATATACTCCTCCAGAAGGGAGAACCATTAGATAATAAATGGAAGTAAGCTGAATCTTAAATTACACATAAAATGGCAGGCATTAAAAAATAAATAGTAAATGGGGTAGAAATAAAAATAGAGTATATATGGAGCTAGATGGACTCCCCCTTCCATGAAAAATACATATTATGGGATATATAGAAATATAGAAATATAAATAAAAATAAGAGATATATATAAGATAAAAAATATATAATAAATACTGGAGACATGGGACTAAAAAAAAATAATAATAATAAAAAAAATAAAGAAAATATTCATCGGATATATCCAAAAATATTTTCCATATGTGTATAGGTACAGAGAAAAAACCTGTGACCCAAAGGATAAATCCCGAGACAAGATAGGATTCTAACATCACATATCTATAGAAATATGATATATAGTATATGAGATGAATAGTAAAAAAAAATCATCAGGAAGCCACAGAGTGGCAAGGTGACATAGTGTTGAGGTAGCAGCAGCATGAGGAGACCACAGACTGGCATGGTGATATATTGTGGAGGTAGCAGAAGCATCAGGAGACCACAGAGTGGCAGCATCAGGAGGCCACAGAGTGGAAAATTGACATAGTGTTGAGGTTGCAGCAGCATGAGGAGACCACAGAGTGACCCAGTGACAGAGTGTGGAGGTGGATGGCAATAACATTACCCGATGATGATGGTGGGTGTAAGAAGGAGCACTTGGCATCAGATGTGTTGCATGACAGATGCGGGTGAGAGCATCAGAATAGTAGCTGAGGCAGGTAGCTAGAAGAAACTGGTCTCTTGTCAAGGTTATGGTAAGGCAGCATGGATAATCTAATCTGATGCATCAGGCATTGATGGGTGGAAATCCTGGCTGATCCACGCCTAATTCATCTTGAAAAAGGTCAGTCTCTCCACATTTAGGGTGGACTGGCGAGTTCTCGGGGTAACTATGGCCCCCGCCGCACTAAACACCCGCTCTGATGCCACACTACTGGCTGGGCAGGACAGCTTTTCCAGGGCAAACTTGGCCAGTTGAGGCCACAATTCCTGTTTGGCTACCCAATAGTCCAACGGATCTTCAATGATGGCTGGCAGAGTGCACTCCAAGTATGCCACCACCTGCTGGTTCAGGTTCTGCTCAATGTCTAGCTACTGGTGAGTAGTTTCTTCACTATGCGGGTAAAGAAAGCTGCTCATCAGCGACTCTAGACTCATGCTGATGGAGCTAGTACTGCTCCTGCCACCCCTCCCCAGCAGCTGGGGCAGTAGAATGTGAGCGCAAATGGCCCCACAGTCAGACTACATAGGATGTCTCTATAGTAGTTCAGTTTGTTCTCCCTCTCAGCGGGTGTAAAACAGGCCCCCATTTTGGACCAGTAGCGAGGGTCCAAAAAGGGGGAGAGCTAGAAGTCATCCCTCTGCCGAATGTTGACAATTCGGCTGTCACTACACAAGCAAGTGAGCATGCAGCGGGCCATTTGCACAAGTGACTCGGAGGGACTCCCTGCCTCCATATCTACTGCATACTGCCACGGTGTGTCTTGGTCCTCTGCCTCATCGCCCTGTAGCTCCTCCGGCTGCTCCTGCTCCTCTCCTGTCACCTGTGTAGAAAAACCACCCATTTTGCTACACATTGCTTGTGCTCCAATGTCCTCCTCCTCCAGTTCAGCCCCCACAGGGCTCATGTGGCTGTGAGATCTAGGCGTCACGTCTCCAGTCCCCTGACCAGCCAGATTTACCAGCATCTGTTCCAGGACATGAAGCAGTAGAATGACATTGTTCATACAGTACTCCTGGCGACTGCCAAATAACGTTGCCTCCTCAAAGGGCCTAAGCAAACGGCACGCATGAGCTGCCACTGGCTGACATCAAAGTTGCACAGGAGAGTACTCCTGTCCGCTTGGGTCATCAAGAAATCGTTGATGGCCTTTCTCTGTTCCTATAGTCGGTCCAACATATGGAGGGTGGAATTTTAACGGGGGGAAACGTCGCATATCAGCCTATGTTGTGGGATGCCGTTCTGCAGGTCACGGAGGGTGTGCTTTGCGGTGTACGAGTGGCTGAAGTGCATGCAAAGTTTCCTGGCCATTTTCTAGAATGACTTACAGATGGGTGGAAGACTTCAGGAACCGCTTGACAACCAGATTGAACACGTGTGCCATGCATGGCTTAGCCCTTCTTGACGCAGCGCAGACACCATGTTCTTCCTGCTGTCAGTCACCATTGTTCCGATTTTGAGTTGTTGCGGAGAAAGCCAGGATTCAATTTCTTGCTGAAGGACACAGAGCAGTTCCTCCCCTGTGTGACTCCGTTCGCCCAGGCAAACCAGGTGCAGAACAGCGTCAGAGTGATGAGTGGGGTTGCACATGGCTTGCATACACTTACTACATGCCTCCAACATAATTCTTGGATCTCTACATGAAAATAATGTATTTGCTGTAAATCGCGAGAGGGGCATAGTTAGAGACATTTACGTCATAAGAGATGCAGAGCAGCGTAGTTTAGCCACCTCTATTTGCTTCCCGCTGTTTACTGCTCCTGAATTAAAATTGGGGCAACCAGCTTCAGCTTCCTCTGATATGTATGCCTATGGAGTCCTTTTGATATGGCTTTGCACAGGGAGCAAGAATGTTACGCACAATTCTGATGGAACTCTTGATCTTAAGAAACTAGACTTGGACTCCAAAGCAGAGGCTCTTCTGTCATGTCTTGTGTGCTGTGGAGATCGAATGCAGACAGAGCAGATAAAAACACATGAATATTTTCAACTTACTGAAGCTGCTTGATTTAATTGTGAATAGATGGTAAAGGAAAAGTCTCCTGGTGTGTTATCATTAGCGTCTTCATTATGTTTACTGCAGGACCCACGACGACGTAATTCGGTCCATACAGCAAAAGGTGTACAATCACCCATCAATTTTCCTGAAGAAAAAAAAATGTTTAAAATACAAAATTTTATCATTGAAAGGATAATAGAATTCGGTTCATACAGAAGAAAGTCTGCAATCACCCATCAATTTTACCCCAAAAAGCCTGGTTCACATAAAAAATTTCACCACCACGTAATTCGGTCCATGCAGCAAAAGGAGGTGTACAATCACCCATCAATTTTCCTGGGGAAAAAAATGTCACCAATGAAAGGATAATGAAATTCTGTTCATACAGAAGAAAGTCTACATTCACCCATCAATTTTCCTGGAAAAAAATATGTCACTAATGAAAGTATAATGAAATTCTGTTCATACAGAAGAAAGTCTACAATCACCCATCAATTTTCCCAAAAAAAGCCTGTTTCACATGAAAAATTTCACCACTACTAGAGTTGAGCGGACACCTGGATGTTCGGGTTCAGCCGAACTTCACAAAAAAGTTCGAGATGGGGACCCAAACTTTTGAGCACTAAAATGGCTCTAAAAAAGTTATGGAGAGGGCTGCAAATGGCAGAAAAATGTGGTTAAGAGCATGGCAAGTGCTCTGCAAACAAATGTGGATAGGGAAATGACTTAAAATAATAAAATAAGTAAAAGTAAAAAATAATAATCTTGATCTTGGAGGATGAGGTCCATATAGAGTAGGAGGTTGAGGGGGTGGTAGATGTGGTGGTGTAGGTGGAAGCGGCGGTGGAGGATGAGGAGGTAGCTTACACTGCTTTTTGGGTTTTATTTATTTTTTGTTTAAATTAGGGTACACCCCAAAACATTGGGAAATATAACCTGTGATAACCCCCCTCTGGCCGTGCTAAACAAACGTTCAGACAATACACTGGCTGCAGGGCAGGCCAGCACCTCCAAGGCGTAAAGGGCAAGCTCAGGCCATTTGCCCAATTTGGAGACCCAAAAGTTGAAGGGGGCAGACCCATCAGTCAGTACGTGTAGGCGTGTGCACACATACTGCTCCACCATATAGCATGTCCCCGTGATGTCCACGATCCAATTGGATATCTGCTCTATCAACTTTCGATGTTCTTTTCTGCACCTACCATGTTGATCACGGTTAGCGGCGAATCAGGGTTCCACGCCGGAGAGGGAGCATGAGAAAGGGAGACCACAAGGGAGGTCAATGGCTGCAATGTGACCAAGCTGAAATGTGGGACAAATTATTGAAGCCGAAGCTTCCAAGTAAAGGAGGGGGCGCACAGCAATTACCCACTCCTGACTCGGGGAGGTAGTAACGATAAATAACCATACAGGACTCTTAAGATGCCCTGTTATTGGAATGATTAATAAAAAATTATAGGGAATATCACTGGGGTATTTTGGATTTGGAAACGTTAGACAGGAGAGGCCCTGCTGCCGCTTTGTTGACTCTATATAACTTCTGCCGCGTGTTCTTTTCTGCTCCTACCATGTTGATCACGGTTATTGGCAAATCATGGTTCCACGCCGGAGAGGGAGAGTGAGAAAGAGATACCACATCCAAGGGAGGTCAATGGCTCCAATGTGATTGAGCGGAAATGTGGGACAAGTTGTTAAAGTTGAAGCATCAAATGAAAGGAGGGGGCGCGCGTCAATTAAAGACAAATTTTTTAAATTTTATTCCCTGTCACCTATGCAGAGTAGGGTTTTTTTATCACCAAAAATGGGTTAATGTCGCCCACCAATGGAACAGACGATTTTAAAAAAATTTGGTCCCTGTCACCTATGCAGAGCAGGGGTTTATTCATGGCAAAAATGGTAAAATGTCATCCAAGAATGTAACAGACGAATTAGTGAAATGTATTTCCTTGTGCACTAGGTAGAGCAGGGGTATATCACAGCCAAAAATTGGTGAATTTCACCCAACAATGCAACAGACAAATTAGTGAAATTTATTAACCTGTTCACTAGGTAGAGCAGGGGTATATCACAGCCAAAAATTGGTGAATCTCACCCAACTATGTATCAGAAAAATTACTGAAATTTATTAACCTGTCCACTAGGTATGGCAGGGGTATATCACAGCCAGAAATTGGTGAATGTCACCCGAGAATGTAACAGACAAATTTGTGAAATGTATTAACCAGTCCACTAGGTAAAGCAGGGGTATATTACAGCCAAAAATTTGTGAATTTCACCCGAAAATGTAACAGAAAATTATTAAAATTTGTTTACCTGTCTACTATTTAGAGCAGGGGTATATCACAGCCAAAAATTGGTGAATTTCACCTGAAAATGTAACAGACATAAATTACATAAAATAAAATACGTACAAATAAAAAAAAAAATCTTGATGTATGAGGTGGAGGTCCATATGAAGTAGAAGGTTGAGGAGGCGGTGGATGTAGCGGTGTAGGTGAAAGCGGCGGTGGAGGAGGACGAGGTAGCCAACACTGGTTTTTGGATTTAATTTATATATTTTTTTAAAATTAGAATACACCCCAAAAGAGTGGGAAATTTTAAAAATACAACAATGAGCAATTGCGCTGTAGTATAAAAATGGCTGGGTAAGGCCGGTATACATGTCTATTCTGCAGAAGGTATGGACAAGTCCTGGGGGATCCATGCCTGGTTCATTTTAATGAATGTGAGCGTGTCCAGTTTGGCTGTGGACTGGCGGCTGCGCTTGTCTGTGATAACACCCCCTGCCAAGCTAAACACACGTTCAAACAATACACTGGCTGCAGGGCAGGCCAGCACCTCCAAGGCGTAACGGGCAAGCTCAGGCCATGTGCCTAATTTGGAGACCCAGAAGTTGAAGGGGCAGACCCGTCATTCAGTACATGTAGATGTGTGCACACATACTGCTCCACCATGTTGGTGAAATGCTGCCTCCTGCTAAGACGTTCCATATCAGCTGGTGGTGCTGGTTGTTGCGTGCTGACAAATCTTTTCCACATTTCAGCCATGCTAACCCTCACTTATGAGGTGCTGGTGGTGCCTCAGATGTGTTGGCGACCTCTTCCTTCTCCTCTGCCTTCGCCTTGTGCTTCCACTGTGCCCCCGCTGTCCTGTGGGAATGCCACCAGCAGCGCGTCTACCAGCGTGCGCTTGTACTCGCGCATCTTACGATCACGCTCCAGTGACGGAATTAAGGATGGTACGTTGTCCTTGTAATGGGGATCCAGCAGCGTGGCCACCCAGTAATCAGCACAAGTTAGAATGTGGGAAACTCGGCTGTCGTTGCAGAGACACTGCAGCATGTAATCGCTCATGTGTGCCAGGCTGCCCAGAGGCAAGCTGTCCTCTGTGGGAGGTGTATCGTCTGTGTCCTCTGTATCCCCCCAGCTACGCACCAGTGATGGCTATGAGCTGGTCTGGGTGCCACCCTGCTGTGAACACAGTTCCTCCTCATCCTCCACCTCGATATCCTCCAGAACTGTGCCCTGGCTTGACAATTGTGTACTTGGCGTTTGTTGGTGCAGGAACCCTCCCTCGGAGCCACTTGTGAATGACTGGCCGGAAACCCTATGAAATGGTCCTTCTTCCTCCTCCTCTTCCTGTGCCACATCCCCTTCCATCACCACCAGAAGCATTTTTTAAAGGAGGCATAGAAGTGGGATAGTAACGCTGAGAACGGCGTTATCGGCACTGGCCATGTTGGTGGAGTAATCGAAACAGCGCAACAAGGAACACAGGTCTCTCATGGAGGCCCAGTCATTGGTGGTAAAGTGGTGCTGTTCCGCAGAGCGCCTCACACGTGCGTGCTGCAGCTAAAACTCTGCTATCGCCTGCTGCTGCTCGCACAGTCTGGAGTTCCAGCTTGTGGGCACGTCGCATATGAGGCGGTGAGAGGAAAGGCCGAAGTTACGCTGCAGCGCTGACAGGCGAGCAGCAGCAGGGTGAGAACGCCGAAAGCACGCACAGACGGCCCGCACTTTATGCAGCAGCTCTGACATATTGGGGTAATTTTTAAGGAACCTTTGCACCACCAAATTCAGCACATGCACCAGGCAAGGGATGTGCGTCAAACCGGCTAGTACCAGAGCTGCTACAAGATTTCGCCCATTATCGCACACCACCAGGCCGGGCTTGAGGCTCACTGGCACCAACCACTCATCGGTCTGTTGTTCCGTGCCCGTCCACAGCTCCTGCGCGGTGTGGGGTTTTCCCCCCAAACAGATAAGTTTTAAAACTGCCTGCTGTCGTTTACCCCTGGCTGTGCTGAAGTTGGTGAAGGTGTTATGCTGACCGGATGAGGAGGCGGTAGAGGATGAGGAAGCAGAGTAGGAGGAGGAAGCAACAGGAGGCAAACTGAAGCGCCCTGCAATTCTCGGTGGTGGAAGGACATGCGCCAAACTGTAATCCGCCTCAAGCCTAGCCGACACTGCATTTACCCACTGTGCTGTTAGGGAGATATAACATCCCTGACCATGCTTACTGGTCCACGTATCCGTAGTTAGGTGGACCTTGCCACAGATGGCGTTGCGCAGTGCACACCTGATTTTGTCCCCCATTTGGTTGTGCAGGGAAGGGATGGCTCGCCTGGAAAAGCCATAAGGCTTTTAAAACTCTCCGTCTCCACCACATGGAATGACAGCATTTCAAAGGCCAGTAATTCTGAAATGCTGGCATTCAGGGCCAGGGATCGCGAGTGGATAGAGGGGTACTTCCTCTTCCGCTCCAGTGTTTGGGAGATGGAGAGCTGAACGCTTCCGTGGAACACTGTGGAGATGCTTGGTGACCCAGGTGGTGGTGTTGCTGTTTGCGGGGTGGCAGGTGCCACTGTCACTCCAGAGGTGGATGAAGAGGCCGAGACTGCAGCAGAAGAGGAAGCAGGAGGAGCCAGAGACCTTTCTTTGTTTTTGAGGTGTCTACTCCACTGCAGCTCGTGCTTTGCACTAAGATGCCTGGTCATGCAGGTTGTGCTCATGTTGAGAACATTTATGCCTCGCTTCAGGCTCTGATTGCACAGCTTGCAAACCCCTTGTGTCTTGTCGTTAGCACATTGTCTGAAGAACTGCTACGCCAGGGATCTCCTTGGAGCTGGCTTTGGTGTGCTCGGTCCCTTGCTGCGTTGGGCAGTAGCAGGCGTACTGTCTGGGAGACGGCCACTCCGCTTTTGCACCCTGATCCCTCTTCTGCTGTGCTGGTGGCTCTGTGCAACTACCGCCTCTTCCTCCGAATTACATAGGTCACTCGCATGACCTTGATTCCATGTGGGGTCAAGGACCTCATCGTCCTCCACATCATCTTCCACCCAGTCTTTACCCCTGTCCTCCTTTTCGGTCTGCACATTGCAGAAAGCCATAGCAGTTGGCATCTGTGTTTAGTCATCATTCGAGACGTGCTGCGGTGGTCCTCCCATGTACTCATCTTGAAACATAAGTGGTTGGGCATCGGTGCACTCAATCTCTTCCACTTCTGGGGCAGGGCTATGTGGATGGCCCTGGGAAACCCTGCTAGCAGAGACATCAAAAAGCAGAAGAGACTGCTGCATGACTTGGAGCTCAGACTGCTTGTCTGATTTGCAAGGGGGTGAGGTGAAAGACTGATGGACATCGGCCGCAGGTGCTAACTCTTATCTCTGAGCAGGAGACTGGGTGGGAGACCATGTGAAGGAACTGGAGGTACTGTCAGCAAAGCAATCTACTATCGCCTGTACTTGTTCTGGTCTCACCATTCGTAGAGCCGCATTTGGCCCGACCAAATAACGCTAAAGGTTCTGTTGCCTACTTGCACCTGAGGAAGGTGTTTCACTTGTGTGTGTAGCTGGCACAGATCGACCACGTCCTCTCCCTGCAACAGGAGCTCCACCAGCAGCACCACGACCGGGGCCACGTCCCTTATTCGATGCTCTCCTCATTCTCTGCAAATTTAGTATTTGGCCCAAAATGGGTGTTTTTTAGTAACAGAATATAACAGCAGTATTTAGCGTGTGTATTACACACTGACAGATGCAGCAAAGGCCGCAACTTTTGTATTTGGCCTAAAATGGGTGTTTTAAAAAAAGAAAGAATATAACAGCAGTATCTAATGCGTGTATTTCACACTGACAGATGCAGCAAAAGCTGCAAATTTAGTATTTTGCCCAAAATGGGTGTTTTTTTAAACTAAGAATTTATTGCAATATTTCAAGCTTGTATATCACACTAACAAATGCAGCATATGCCCCAGATGTAGGGCATTACCAAAAATTGGTGTGTTTTTTTTTTAACCCAGAAAATTATTGACGTATTGCAAGCTTGTATTTCACACTGACAAATGCAGCATAGTCCCCAGATGTAGGGTATTGCCAAAAAATTGGTGTTTTTTTAAAACCAGAAAATTATTGAAGCATTGCAAGCTTGTGTTTTACACTGACAAATGCTGCAAAGGCACGAGATGTAAAATATTGCCAAAAATTTGTGTTTTTTTAAACCCAGAAAATTATTGAAGTATTTCAAGCTTGTCTTTCACACTGACAAATGCTGCAAAGGCACCAGATGTAGGGTATTGCCAAAAATGGGTGTTTTTTTATACCCAGAATATTATTGAAGTATTTCAAGCTTGTCTTTCACAATGACAAATGCTGCAAAGGCACCAGATGTAGGGTATTGCCAAAAATGGGTGTTTTTTTAAACCCAGAATATTATTGAAGTATTTCAAGCTTGTATTTCACACTAACAAATGGAGCATAGGCCCCAGATGTAGGGTATTGCCAAAAATGGGTGTTTTTTTATACCCAGAAAATTATTAAAGTATTTCAAGCCTGTCTTTCACACTGACAAATGCTGCAAAGGCACCAGATGTAGGGTATTGCCAAAAATTTGTGTTTTTTTAACCCGAAAATTATTGAAGTATTTCAAGCTTGTCTTTCACACTGACAAATGCTGCAAAGGCAACATATGTAGGGTATTGCCAAAAATAGTTTTTTTTTAATTAAAACCAGATTATTATTGCAGTATTTTAAGCTTGGATTTCACACTGACAAATGCTGAAAAGGCCCCAGATGTAGGGTCTTGCCAAAAATGGGTGATTTTTTAAATCCCAGAATATAATTGCAGTATTTCAAGCTTGTCTTTGCTGTCACAGATGCACATTTGCTGTGCTAGTGCACTGAACTTGCATAAAATGGCCTCCGCCGCCCACCTAACTAACAGACGGATAAAAGTTATTTTTCTGTGTCACTGGGCTCAGTGCAGGGTAAAATAATTGTGCACTGCACCCACAAAACAAAATCTATGTAGATCGCTGAGTTAACAAGCACTTCAGATTAAAGATTCTTTCCTATTCTCTCCCTCACAGCAGCAGCATCCTATCCCTACACTAATCAGAGCAGAGTGACGTGCAGCGCTACGTGACTCCAGCTAATATAGAGGCTGGGTCACATGCTGCACTGGCCAATCACAGCCATGCTATTAGTAGGCATGGCTGTGATGGCTTCTAAGTGCACAAGAGTAAAACGCTTGTTGATTGGCTGCTCTGCAGCCTTTCAGAAAGCGCCATTAAGTCGCCGAACACCGAACTCGGGGTCCAAAAATCCTAAAGTTCGGCTCAACCCTAACACTACATAATTCAGTCATAACAGCAAAAGGAGGTGTACAATCACCCATCAATTTTCCCCAAAAAAGCCTGTTTCACATAAAAAAAAGTTCACCACTATTTAATTTGGTCCATACCGCAAAAAGGGCTTTACCACTAGTGATGAGCGAGCATGCTCGGCCGAGTACCGGTTCGGCTGGAGCATCGCTATGCTCGTTACGCGGCGGTACTCGGCCGAATAGCACGTGTGCTCGTCGCATTGCTCGAATCTCCACCCCGCACGTTTGACGCCTCTTGAAGCATCCAATTAGCGTTTAGGTAAGTAATGCCCTCCAGTGTAATGCCATAGCCATGTTGGCTATAAGCCTTACACTGGTTGTCTGGCTGGAACACGTGGTACTAGTTTATATAGGAGCCGACGTCCCGCGCTCGGATCATTCAGCGTCAAGGAAAGCCGACAGTAGGCAGGGACGTGTAGCGGTTTGCTGAAATTACAACGATTGAACTCCCAAAAAGCTCTTGAAAGACAAAACAGTCCTCTTCAGGACTAAAGTGTGTGTTTGACAGCATTTTATTTTATTTTTTTAAAAGGGTTAAATTCAGCAGTATTCGGGACTGGCGTCTGCAGGAAGGGACATATAGTGCAGGGCTGGAAAATCGCTGTGATATTACATATCAGTGAGATCTACAGTACACCATCAGAAAGCAGTGTCTTTAGCAAAAATTCTAAAAAGGGCCTTATTCACTAGAGTGTGCCTGCTAGTGAGATACACACCACTCCATCATAGAAATGTATTTTTCTGGGGAAATTAACCTAATTTGTGCCACATCTGTGTGCGCGCTTAATCCACAAACGTTATATACAGTATTCCAGCCTAGAATAATTTCAATTTGGGACAAATTTCACTAGTTTCGGTGACTTCTGTGCGTGAATTTAGTCCACATATATATATACAGTTAGTCAACAGAGAATTATTTCAATTTGTGACAAATTTCACAAATTTTAGTCACATCTGTGCGTGAATTTAGGCCACAACCATATATAAAGTTATTCACTAGGGATGAGCGAACCCGAACTGTATAGTTCGGGTTCGTACCGAATTTTGTGGTGTCCGTGACACGGACCCGACCCCGAACATTTTCGTAAAAGTCCGGGTTCGGGTTCGGTGTTCGGCACTTTCTTAGCGCTTTTTGAAAGGCTGCAAAGCAGCCAATCAACAAGCGTCATACTACTTGCCCCAAGAGGCCATCACAGCCTTGCCTACTATTGGCATGGCTGTGATTGGCCAGTGCAGAATGTGACCCAGCCTCTATATAAGCTTGGGTCACGTTGCGCTGCACGTCACTCTGTTGATTCAAGCATAGGGAGAGGTTGCAGCTGCGACGTTAGGGCGAGATTAGGCAGATTAACTCCTCCAAAAGACTTCATTCTGTGATCGATCTGCAGCTGTGGATCATTGAAGTGCTAATATTGACTTGCTCACTTTTTTGAGGCTGCCCAGAGCGTTTTTAGATCACTTTTTTTCTGGGGTGATCGGCGGCCATTTTGTGACTTGTGGTGCGCCAGCACAAGCTATCACCAAGTGTATTTAACCATCAATAGTGTGGTTATTTTGTGCTATATCCTACATCAGCTGCAGGCTGAGCCTGTGTCACCGAAGTGCATTTAACCATCAACAGTCTGGTTATTTTTTGGCCATATACTACATCAGCTGCAGGCTGAGCCTGTGTCACCGAAGTGCATTTAACCATCAACAGTCTGGTTATTTTTTGGCCATATACTACATCTGGTGCAGGCTGAGCCTGTGTCACCCAAGTGCATTTAACCATCAACAGTGTGGTTATTTTTTGGCCATATACTACATCAGGGGCAAGTTGAGCCTGTCACCCAGCGCCTAAAAAATAGACCTGACATTTCTATTCAACCAAATCTGTACTGTTTTAGCTGGTCAAGTTATTTGTAGTGACCGTAAAAGCACATTTTTTATTCTGGGTTGAAAAACTATTCCCAAATTTGCCATTCTCAAACAACTAGTTTCTGCTATATGAGGCCAACTTGAAATCTACTCCAAAAAGGATATCTGACATTGAAGGTGCTAATAGTGTCATTCAGAAAAACCTAAGACACACGCTACCGTGCAGATAGAAGTCTGATTCTGTGATTAAACCTATACCTGTCACACAGCGCAAAAAAAAACAGGCCTCACATTTCTATTCAACCAAATCTGTACTGTTTTAGCTGGTCAAGTTATTTGTAGTGACCGTAAAAGCACACTTTTTGTTCTGGGTTGAAAAACTATTCCCAAATTTGCCATTCTCAAAATAACTAGTTTCTGCTATATGAGGCCTACTTGAAATCTATCCCAAAAAGGATATCTTACATTGAAGGTGCTGATAGTGTCATTCAGAAAAACCTAAGACACACGCTACCGTGCAGATAGAAGTCTGATTCTGTGATTAAACCTATACCTGTCACACAGCGCAAAAAAAAACAGGCCTCACATTTCTATTCAACCAAATCTGTACTGTTTTAGCTGGTCAAGTTATTTGTAGTGACTAGAGTTGAGCGAACACCTGGATGTTCGGGTTCGAGAAGTTCGGCCGAACTTCCCGGAAATGTTCGGGTTCGGGATCCGAACCCGATCCGAACTTCGTCCCGAACCCGAACCCCATTGAAGTCAATGGGGACCCGAACTTTTGGTCATTAAAAAGGCTGTAAAACAGCCCAGGAAAGAGCTAGAGGGCTGCAAAAGGCAGCAACATGTAGGTAAATCCCCTGCAAACAAATGTGGATAGGGAAATGAATTAAAATTAAAATTAAAAAAATTAAAATGAACCAATATCAATTGGACAGAGGTCCCATAGCAGAGAATCTGGCTTCACGTCAGCAGAGAATCAGTCTCTTCATGCCATAGCAAAGAATCTGGCTTCATGTCAGCAGAGAATCAGTCTCTTCATGCCATAGCAGAGAATCTGGCTTCATGTCAGCGCAGAATCAGTCTTCATGTCATAGCAGAGAATCAGGCTTCACGTCACCCACCACTGGAACAGGCCACTGTCACACATTTAGACCCAGGCAGAGGAGAGGTCCCGTAACAGAGAATCTGGCCTTATGTCAGCGCAGAATCTGTCTTCATGTCATAGCAGAGAATCAGGCTTCATGTCACCCACCACTGGAACAGGCCACTGTCACACATTTAGGCCCCGGCACCCAGACAGAGGAGAGCGGTCCCGTAACAGAGAATCTGGCCTTATGTCAGCGCAGAATCTGTCTTTATGTCATAGCAGAGAATCAGGCTTCACGTCACCCACCACTGGAACAGGCCACTGTCACACATTTAGGCCCAGGCACCCAGGCAGAGGAGAGAGGTCCCGTAACAGAGAATCTGGCCTTATGTCAGCGCAGAATCTGTCTTCATGTCATAGCAGAGAATCAGGCTTCACGTCACCCACCACTGGAACAGGCCACTGTCACACATTTAGGCCCCGGCACCCAGACAGAGGAGAGCGGTCCCGTAACAGAGAATCTGGCCTTATGTCAGCGCAGAATCTGTCTTCATGTCATAGCAGAGAATCAGGCTTCACGTCACCCACCACTGGAACAGGCCACTGTCACACATTTAGGCCCAGGCACCCAGGCAGAGGAGAGAGGTCCCGTAACAGAGAATCTGGCCTTATGTCAGCGCAGAATCTGTATTCATGTCATAGCAGAGAATCAGGCTTCACGTCACCCACCACTGGAACAGGCCACTGTCACACATTTAGGCCCAGGCACCCAGGCAGAGGAGAGAGGTCCCGTAACAGAGAATCTGGCCTTATGTCAGCACAGAATCTGTCTTCATGTCATAGCAGAGAATCAGGCTTCACGTCACCCACCACTGGAACAGGCCACTGTCACACATTTAGGCCCAGGCACCCAGTGTCACAGCCAGACAGCTGAGAAGCGCTCATAGGAGCTTTTCAGATCCTCCTCCTTGAATTTCTTTGTTTTGGTTTAGTTTCTCATCTCGTTAGTCTATCTCAGCTGTCATGCAGTCGGACTGATTGCTGCCCTTTAAATTCCTCCCCATAATGCAGTAGTGTGCGGCTGATACAACTTCCTGGAGTGTGTGTGCATGCTGTTCCCAGTTCCCAGTTCCCAGTCGTCTGCAAGTTAAGTGCTGTTTATGTATTTATGATTATCTCTTTTCTGGATCCAGGTGACCCTGACTCCCTCCGTGTCAGTGTAGGGAGCCGGTGGTCGTGTCCCCTCACTATTGTAGGGTCTTCAGGTAATAGATAGCCGAGGAACGTGGATATGCGCCCATCCACCTTTGGGGTGTTCGCATAGGCTGAGCAGTGAGGGAGAGCGGCAGGTCTATTGCAGGGGTCTCCCTTTGTTCCTTAGTTGTGGATCCAGAGAGACATTGTTTATATGGTTTTGTCTTCTTTCCTTTACACCATCCGTGACACCCAGGCAGAGGAGAGAGGTCCCGTAACAGAGAATCTGGCCTTATGTCAGCGCAGAATCTGTATTCATGTCATAGCAGAGAATCAGGCTTCACGTCACCAACCACTGGAACAGGCCACTGTCACACATTTAGGCCCCGGCACCCAGACAGAGGAGAGCGGTCCCGTAACAGAGAATCTGGCCTTATGTCAGCGCAGAATCTGTCTTCATTTCAAAGCAGAGAATCAGGCTTCACGTCACCCACCACTGGAACAGGCCACTGTCACACATTTAGGCCCAGGCACCCAGGCAGAGGAGAGAGGTCCCGTAACAGAGAATCTGGCCTTATGTCAGCGCAGAATCTGTATTCATGTCATAGCAGAGAATCAGGCTTCACGTCACCCACCACTGGAACAGGCCACTGTCACACATTTAGGCCCCGGCACCCAGACAGAGGAGAGCGGTCCCGTAACAGAGAATCTGGCCTTATGTCAGCGCAGAATCTGTATTCATGTCATAGCAGAGAATCAGGCTTCACGTCACCCACCACTGGAACAGGCCACTGTCACACATTTAGGCCCCGGCACCCAGACAGAGGAGAGGTTCATTCAACTTTGGGTTGCCCCGCAATATAATGGTAAAATGAAATTAAAAATAGTATTGAATGAGGAAGTGCCCTGGAGTAGAATAATATATTGTTAAGGGGAGGTAGTTAATATCTAATCTGCACAAGGGATGGACAGGTCCTGTGGGATCCATGCCTGGTTCATTTTTATGAACGTCAGCTTGTCCACATTGGCTGTAGACAGGCGGCTGCGTTTGTCTGTAATGACGCCCCCTGCCGTGCTGAATACACGTTCAGACAAAACGCTGGCCGCCGGGCAGGCCAGCACCTCCAAGGCATAAAAGGCTAGCTCTGGCCACGTGGACAATTTGGAGACCCAGAAGTTGAATGGGGCCGAACCATCAGTCAGTACGTGGAGGGGTGTGCACAGGTACTGTTCCACCATGTTAGTGAAATGTTGCCTCCTGCTAACACGTTCCGTATCAGGTGGTGGTGCACTTAGCTGTGGCGTGTTGACAAAACTTTTCCACATCTCTGCCATGCTAACCCTGCCCTCAGAGGAGCTGGGCGGGACACAGCTGCGTTGGCGACCTCTTGCTCCTCCTCTGCCTTCGCCTTGGGCTTCCACTGGTTCCCCTGTGACATTTGGGAATGCTCTCAGTAGCGCGTCTACCAACGTGCGCTTGTACTCGCGCATCTTCCTATCACGCTTCAGTGTAGGAAGTAAGGTGGGCACATTGTCTTTGTACCGGGGATCCAGCAGGGTGGCAACCCAGTAGTCCGCACACGTTAAAATGTGGGCAACTCTGCTGTCGTTGCGCAGGCACTGCAGCATGTAGTCGCTCATGTGTGCCAGGCTGCCCAGAGGTAAGGACAAGCTGTCCTCTGTGGGAGGCGTATTGTCATCGTCCTGTGTTTCCCCCCAGCCACGCACCAGTGATGGGCCCGAGCTGCTTTGGGTGCCACCCCGCTGTGAACATGCTTCATCCTCATCCTCCTCCACCTCCTCCTCATCCTCGTCCTCCTCGTCCTCCAGTAGTGGGCCCTGTCTGGCCACATTTGTACCTGGCCTCTGGTGTTGCAAAAAACCTCCCTCTGAGTCACTTCGAAGAGACTGGCCTGAAAGTGCTAAAAATGACCCCTCTTCCTCCTCTTCCTCCTGGGCCACCTCCTCTTCCATCATCGCCCTAAGTGTTTTCTCAAGGAGACATAGAAGTGGTATTGTAACGCTGATAACGGCGTCATCGCCACTGGCCATGTTGGTGGAGTACTCGAAACAACGCAACAGGGCACACAGGTCTCGCATGGAGGCCCAGTCATTGGTGGTGAAGTGGGTCTGATCCACAGTGCGACTGACCCGTGCGTGCTGCAGCTGAAACTCCACTATGGCCTGCTCGCACAGTCTGTCCAGCATATGCAAGGTGGAGTTCCACCTGGTGGGCACGTCGCATATGAGGCGGTGAGCGGGAAGGCCGAAGTTACGCTGTAGCGCAGACAGGCGAGCAGCGGCAGGGTGTGAACGCCGGAAGCGCGAACAGACGGCCCGCACTTTATGCAGCAGCTCTGACATGTCGGGGTAGTTGCGAATGAACTTCTGCACCACCAAATTCAGCACATGCGCCAGGCAAGGGATGTGCGTCAAACCGGCTAGTCCCAGAGCTGCAACGAGATTTCGCCCATTATCGCACACCACCAGGCCGGGCTTGAGGCTCACCGGCAGCAACCACTCGTCGGTCTGTTGTTCTATACTCCGCCACAACTCCTGTGCGGTGTGGGGCCTGTCCCCCAAACATATGAGTTTCAGAATGGCCTGCTGACGTTTACCCCGTGCTGTGCTGAAGTTGGTGGTGAAGGTGTGTGGCTGACTGGATGAGCAGGTGGAAGAAGAGGAGGAGGAAGCTGAGTAGGAGGAGGAGGAGACAGGAGGCAAAGAATGTTGCCCTGCGATCCTTGGCGGCGGAAGGACGTGCGCCAAACAGCTCTCCGCCTGGGGCCCAGCCGCCACTACATTTACCCAGTGTGCAGTAGGGAGATATAGCGTCCCTGGCCGTGCTTACTGGTCCACGTATCTGTGGTTAGGTGGACCTTGCCACAGATGGCGTTGCGCAGTGCACACTTGATTTTATCGGACACTTGTTTGTGCAGGGAAGGCACGGCTCTCTTGGAGAAGTAGTGGCGGCTGGGAACAACATACTGTGGGACAGCAAGTGACATGAGCTGTTTGAAGCTGTGTGTGTCCACCAGCCTAAATGACAGCATTTCATAGGCCAGTAGTTTAGAAATGCTGGCATTCAGGGCCAGGGATCGAGGGTGGCTAGGTGGGAATTTACGCTTTCTCTTAAATGTTTGTGAGATGGAGAGCTGAACGCTGCCGTGTGACATGGTTGAGATGCTTGGTGACGCAGGTGGTGGTGTTGGTGGTACATCCCATGTTTGCTGGGCGGCAGGTGCCAACGTTCCTCCAGAGGCGGAGGAAGAGGCCGAGGCAGCAACAGCAGAAGAGGCCGAGGCGGCGGCAGCAGCAGAAGAGGCCGAGGCGGGAGCAGCAGAAGAGGTAGCAGGGGGAGCCTGAGTGACTTCCTTGTTTTTAAGGTGTTTACTCCACTGCAGTTCATGCTTTGCATGCAGGTGCCTGGTCATGCAGGTTGTGCTAAGGTTCAGAACGTTAATGCCTCGCTTCAGGCTCTGATGGCACAGCGTGCAAACCACTCGGGTCTTGTCGTCAGCACATTGTTTGAAGAAGTGCCATGCCAGGGAACTCCTTGAAGCTGCCTTTGGGGTGCTCGGTCCCAGATGGCGGCGGTCAGTAGCAGGCGGAGTCTCTTGGCGGCGGGTGTTCTGATTTTGCCCACTGCTCCCTCTTTTGCTACGCTGTTGGCTCGGTCTCACCACTGCCTCTTCCTCCGAACTCTGAAAGTCAGTGGCACGACCTTCATTCCATGTGGGGTCTAGGACCTCATCGTCCCCTGCATCGTCTTCCACCCAGTCTTGATCCCTGACCTCCTGTTCAGTCTGCACACTGCAGAAAGACGCAGCAGTTGGCACCTGTGTTTCGTCATCATCAGAGACGTGCTGAGGTGGTATTTCCATGTCCTCATCATCAGGAAAAATAAGTGGTTGTGCGTTAGTGCATTCTATCTTTTCCACCCCTGGGGAAGGGCTAGGTGGATGCCCTTGGGAAACCCTGGCAGCAGAGTCTTCAAACAGCATAAAAGACTGCTGCATAACTTGAGGCTCAGACAGTTTCCCTGATATGCATGGGGGTGATGTGACAGACCGATGGGCTTGGTTTTCATGCGCCATCTGTGCGCTTTCTGCAGAAGACTGGGTGGGAGATAATGTGAACGTGCTGGATCCACTGTCGGCCACCCAATTGACTAATGCCTGTACCTGCTCAGGCCTTACCATCCTTAGAACGGCATTGGGCCCCACCAAATATCGCTGTAAATTCTGCTGGCTACTGGGACCTGAGGTAGTTGGTTCACTAGGACGTGTGGCTGTGGCAGAACGGCCACGTCCTCTCCCAGCACCAGAGGGTCCACTAACACCACCACGACCATGTCCACGTCCGCGTCCGCGTCCCTTATTAGATGTTTTCCTCATTGTTCCCGTTCACCACAATTTTTTAGAATGGCAAATTTGGGAATGCTTTTTCAACCCAGAAAAAAAAGTGTGCTTTTACGGTCACTACAAATAACTTGACCAGCTAAAACAGTGCAGATTTGGTTGAATAGAGATGTGAGACCTGTTTTTTTTTTGCGCTGTGTGACAGGTATAGGTTTAATCACAGAATCACACTTCTATCAGCACGCTAGCGTGTGTCTTAGGTTTTTCTGAATGACACTATCAATACCTTCAATGTAAGATTTTCTTTTTGGGATAGATTTCAAGTAAGCCTCAAATACCAGAAACTAGTTATTTTGAGAATGGCAAATTTGGTAATGCTTTTTCAACCCAGAACAAAAAGTCTGCTTTTACGGTCACTACAAATAACTTGACCAGCTAAAACAGTGCAGATTTGGTTGAATAGAGATGTGAGACCTGTTTTTTTTTGCGCTGTGTGACAGGTATAGGTTTAATCACAGAATCACACTTCTATCAGCACGCTACAATGTAAGATTTTCTTTTTGGGATAGATTTCAAGTAGGCCTCAAATACCAGAAACTAGTTATTTTGAGAATGGCAAATTTGGGAATGCTTTTTCAACCCAGAACAAAAAGTGTGCTTTTACGGTCACTACAAATAACTTGACCAGCTAAAACAGTGCAGTTTTGGTTGAATAGAGATGTGAGACCTGTTTTTTTTTGCGCTGTGTGACAGGTATAGGTTTAATCACAGAATCACACTTCTATCAGCACGCTAGCGTGTGTCTTAGGTTTTTCTGAATGACACTATCAATACCTTCAATGTAAGATTTTCTTTTTGGGATAGATTTCAAGTAGGCCTCAAATACCAGAAACAAATTATTTTGAGAATGGCAAATTTGGGAATGCTTTTTCAACCCAGAACAAAAAGTCTGCTTTTACGGTCACTACAAATAACTTGACCAGCTAAAACAGTGCAGATTTGGTTGAATAGAGATGTGAGACCTGTTTTTTTTTGCGCTGTGTGACAGGTTGTCATGGTCTTACCTTCTTGCTGTTCTCCTTCGTTTGACATGTGCTGGCGGCCATCTTGGTTTCTGGGTTTCTTTTAGCCTTCCACCCTGCGGCTCCTCCTTCCCCTGGGAGTTGCTGGATGCCTAGCTCACATATATAGGAGGTCTGTGGCTTCAGTTCCTTGCTTGGTCCTCTTGTGTTCACATGCTTCTAAGACTGCTGCTGCTTCTGGTTCCTGATCCTGGCTTCGTCTGACTACCCTGCTGGTTCCTGATCCTGGCTTCGTCTGACTACCCTGCTGGTTCCTGATCCTGGCTTCGTCTGACTACCCTTCTGGTTCCTGACCTCTGGCTTCGCAAAGACTCTGCTCGGTTTCACCATCCGTTTGGACTTTTGCTTTACAGCTTTATTTTCAATAAAGCCTTCCTATTTTCACTTATCTCTTGTTGTACGTCTGGTTCATGGTTCCGTGACATTAGGACCAAGCCATGAATTCTGACGGTACAGGGCCATCCTCGCTACCCACGCTGGTTGCCAGACTTGATCAGCAGGATCACCTGTTGGGTCGGTTCGCTGTGGCGTTGCAAACCCTGCTTGAACGCACGGCTCATTTCGCTTCCGTTGCCGATGGGTCGGTTGTCGCTCCTGGGCTCGCTCCTACTGCCGCTCCGGTTGTTGCGCCAGAGTCTACCCCGACACCTGTTGTTGCGCCTGCGGTGTTTCGGGGTATGACCGGTTCTGCCCCTCTTCCACAGCGCTTTGGGGGAGAGCCAACTCAGTGCCGAGGTTTCCTTAACCAGGTGGGCATTTATTTCGAGTTGCTGCCACATGCCTTTCCTACTGAGAGATCAAAGGTGGGCTTCTTGATCTCGCTGCTCTCGGACAAGGCCTTGGCCTGGGCCAGCCCTTTATGGGAGAACAACAATCCGGTGGTTGCCGAGTTTTCCGGTTTTGTTGCTTCTCTTCGGAAGGTATTCGATGTGCCGGCTCGTGCTGCCTCTGCTGCGAAGCTCCTTATGTCCATCAGACAGGGTTCACGATCCGTAGCTGAATACGCCATTGAGTTTCGTACCCTGGCAGCAGAGGTGGGCTGGAATAATGAGGCTCTGGTCGCTGCTTTCTCTCATGGTCTCTCGGATGCCTTGAAGGATGAGGTTGCAGCTAAGGACCTACCAGTTGAGCTCGAGTCTCTTATTTCTTTCCTGATTTTGATTGACACCAGACTCAGGGAGAGACCTTCCTTTAAGGAGAACCTGCGGAGGTCTTCTAACAGATTGGTGCCTACGTTTGCTGTCCCACCCGTGCCTCCCTCTCCTCCCACGCCTCCTGGGGATGACTTGTCTGGGGGTGAACCCATGCAGCTGGGGTTTGCTCGCCTGTCCGAGGGGGAGAGGGTACTCCGGAGACGCGAGGGCCGATGCATGTACTGTGGTCTCGGTGGGCATTTTCGGTTGGCATGTCCGAACCGTCCGGGAAACGCTCGCACCTGAGATCCTGTCGGGGGCAGATCTTGGGTGGAGTCTCCTCGTCCCCGGTTTCCCGTGTTGACAAACCACTGATCACTGTTGTCCTCTCCTGGGTCGGGGGCTCGGTGACGACCCAGGCGTTGGTGGACTCTGGTGCTGGTGGTTTGTTCATTGATAGTGTGTTCGCTGCCGCCAATTCCATTCCTCTGCAGGCTCGAGGTTCCCCACTGGCTCTTGAGGCGATAGACGGCAGACCCCTTCTGCCGCCACACGTGACTCATGAGACCCTTCCAGTGGGGATAGCCATTGGTGCCGTTCACAGAGAGTCGGTCTGCCTCCAGGTTATTTCGTCTCCACACTACTCGGTGGTCTTGGGGTACCCCTGGCTCCAGAAGCATAATCCGACTTTCGATTGGAGATCGGCCGAGATCCTCTCGTGGTCACCGCAGTGTGGGGCTAGTTGCATCCATGGGTCTGTCAAGTTGCTGTGTACTTCCTCGGACTCTCTGTTGCCTCCTGAATACGAGGAGTATCAGGATGTATTCGATAAGGTGCGCGCGGTTGCCCTACCTCCGCACCGCCCATACGATTGTGCCATAGAGTTACAATCTGGTGCCGTTCCTCCTCATGGCAAAGTCTATCCACTGTCGGTAGCGGAGAATGAGGCCATGGAGGAGTACGTGAGGGAGGCGCTTTCACGCGGACACATTCGCAAATCTTCGTCCCCGGCAGGGGCTGGATTTTTCTTTGTGAAAAAGAAGGGCGGTGAGTTGAGGCCTTGCATCGATTACAGGGGTCTCAATCGCATCACGATCAAGAACGCTTACCCGATACCCTTGATTTCCGAGCTGTTCGATCGCCTTAAAGGGGCCACGGTCTTTACCAAACTCGACCTGAGGGCGGCATATAACCTGGTAAGGATCAAGGCGGGCGATGAGTGGAAGACCGCGTTTAACACCAGGACCGGTCATTATGAATCCTTGGTTATGCCCTTTGGGTTGTGCAATGCGCCCGCAGTCTTTCAGGAATTCATCAACGATGTTTTCCGTGACCTGTTGCAGCAGTGTGTGGTGGTCTATTTGGATGACATCTTGGTATATTCTGAATCCATGGAGGCCCACATTCTGGATGTCAGACGAGTGTTGCAACGGTTACGAGAGAACAAGCTGTTCGGTAAGCTTGAGAAATGCGAATTTCACCGATCCCAGGTAACCTTCTTAGGTTACATCATTTCCGCTGAGGGGTTCTCCATGGATCCTGAGAAGGTTTCGGCTGTCTTACAGTGGCCCCAGCCCAGTGGTCTTCGTTCCCTGCAGCGCTTTTTGGGCTTCGCCAATTATTATCGGAAGTTCATCAGGGACTTTTCCATGCTGGCCAAGCCTCTCACGGATCTGACCAGGAAGGGCAGTAATTCCCAGGTCTGGCCGCTCGAGGCCATCCGAGCTTTTGAGGCCCTAAAGTCCGCCTTTGTGTCGGCTCCGATTCTGTCGCATCCCAACCCTGGGTTGCCCTTTGTCCTCGAGGTGGACGCGTCTGAGACGGGAGTAGGCGCCCTTCTGTCTCAGCGTAGAACACCAGAGGGTCCTCTGCTTCCTTGTGGGTTTTACTCCCGGAAACTGTCTTCCGCGGAGTGCAACTATCAGATTGGTGACAGGGAGTTATTGGCCATCGTGCAGGCCCTTAAAGAATGGAGGCACTTGCTCGAGGGTTCGTTGGTTCCGGTTCTCATCCTGACGGACCACAAGAATCTGACCTACCTTTCTGAGGCCAAGAGATTGTCACCACGTCAGGCCAGATGGGCTCTGTTCTTGTCACGTTTTAATTACGTGGTCTCCTACCTACCCGGTTCCAAGAACATCAGGGCGGATGCCTTATCACGGCAGTACTCCGAGCTGTCCAGGGAGGAGTCGATTCCGACTTCGGTCATACCTCCGAATCAGATCCTGGCCGCCATTCGCACCAGCCTGACCTCTCCCCTGGGTGAGCAGATTTTGGCGGCTCAATCTGGTGCTCCCTCTGGGAGACCCAACGGCAGATGTTTTGTGCCTGAGGAGTTGCGCACTCGGTTGTTGCGAACCTACCATAACTCCAAGACCGCGGGGCATCCTGGAAAGAATCAGCTGTCCTGGGCTGTTTCACGTCTGTTCTGGTGGCCTTCCCTACGTTCCGACATCGCCGCATATGTAGCGGCATGCTCCGTTTGTGCCCAAAGTAAGTCCCCTCGGCACCTTCCATTGGGCCTTCTGCAACCCATAGCCACCGGGGAGCGCCCATGGTCACACCTGGGGATGGATTTCATTGTGGACCTCCCTGCATCCCGAGGCCATACGGTCATTCTCATGATTGTGGATCGGTTTTCCAAAATGTGCCACTGTGTTCCTCTCAAGAAGTTACCCTCTGCACAAGAGTTGGCCACGATTTTTGCCAGGGAGGTCTTCCGGTTGCACGGTTTGCCCAAGGAGATTGTGTCGGATCGGGGGAGTCAGTTTGTGTCCAGGTTCTGGCGCGCCTTTTGCTCCCAGTTGGGGATTCATCTCTCCTTCTCCTCGGCCTACCACCCTCAGTCCAATGGGGCCGCAGAACGATCCAATCAGGCCTTGGAGCAATTCCTTTGTTGCTATGTCTCCGATCACCAAGACAATTGGGTTGACCTCCTGCCTTGGGCTGAGTTTGCCAGGAACACGGCGGTGAACTCTTCCTCTGGGACGTCTCCCTTCATGGCCAATTATGGGTTCCAACCTGCCGTGTTACCGGAGGTATTCTCTCCCCAGGATATTCCGGCTGTGGAGGATCACCTTTCCGTCCTACGTGCTTCTTGGGTACAGATCCAGAAGTCCCTTGAGGCCTCTGCGCAGCGCCAGAGACTCCAGGCTGATCGCAGACGAGCGCCTGCTCCTTCCTACCAGGTCGGAGACCGTGTATGGTTGTCCACCCGCAACCTCAACCTTCGAGTGCCCACTCCCAAGCTGGCGCCTCGCTTTGTTGGTCCCTTCCGAGTGCTTCGCAGGGTAAACCCGGTAGCCTATGCCCTTGCGCTTCCTCCTGGCATGCGGATCTCCAACGTGTTTCATGTCTCCCTGTTGAAGCCACTGGTGTGTAATCGTTTCACTTCCTCGGTTCCTCGGCCTCGTCCGGTCCAAGTGGGCAATCGTGAGGAATATGAGGTGAGCAATATCCTGGACTCACGCCTGGTCCGCGGTCGGTTGCAGTTTTTGGTCCATTGGCGTGGTTATGGTCCAGAGGAGCGTTCCTGGGTTCCCTCCGCAGATGTCCATGCTCCTGCCTTGCTCCGAGCCTTCCACGCACGCTTCCCTCAGAAACCGTTTTTTGCTCCGCGGAGGAGGGGCCCTTGAGGGGGAGGTACTGTCATGGTCTTACCTTCTTGCTGTTCTCCTTCGTTTGACATGTGCTGGCGGCCATCTTGGTTTCTGGGTTTCTTGTAGCCTTCCACCCTGCGGCTCCTCCTTCCCCTGGGAGGAGCTGGATGCCTAGCTCACATATATAGGAGGTCTGTGGCTTCAGTTCCTTGCTTGGTCCTCTTGTGTTCACATGCTTCTAAGACTGCTGCTGCTTCTGGTTCCTGATCCTGGCTTCGTCTGACTACCCTGCTGGTTCCTGATCCTGGCTTCGTCTGACTACCCTGCTGGTTCCTGATCCTGGCTTCGTCTGACTACCCTTCTGGTTCCTGACCTCTGGCTTCGCAAAGACTCTGCTCGGTTTCACCATCCGTTTGGACTTTTGCTTTACAGCTTTATTTTCAATAAAGCCTTCCTATTTTCACTTATCTCTTGTTGTACGTCTGGTTCATGGTTCCGTGACACAGGTATAGGTTTAATCACAGAATCACACTTCTATCAGCATGCTAGCGTGTGTCTTAGGTTTTTCTGAATGACACTATCAATACCTTCAATGTAAGATTTTCTTTTTGGGATAGATTTCAAGTAGGCCTCAAATACCAGAAACTAGTTATTTTGAGAATGGCAAATTTGGGAATGCTTTTTCAACCCAGAACAAAAAGTGTGCTTTTACGGTCACTACAAATAACTTGACCAGCTAAAACAGTGCAGATTTGGTTGAATAGAGATGTGAGACCTGTTTTTTTTTGCGCTGTGTGACAGGTATAGTTTAATCACAGAATCACACTTCTATCAGCATGCTAGCGTGTGTCTTAGGTTTTTCTGAATGACACTATCAATACCTTCAATGTAAGATTTTCTTTTTGGGATAGATTTCAAGTAGGCCTCAAATACCAGAAACTAGTTATTTTGAGAATGGTAAATTTGGGAATGCTTTTTCAACCCAGAACAAAAAGTCTGCTTTTACGGTCACTACAAATAACTTGACCAGCTAAAACAGTGCAGATTTGGTTGAATAGAGATGTGAGATCTGTTTTTTTTTGCGCTGTGTGACAGGTATAGGTTTAATCACAGAATCACACTTCTATCAGCACGCTAGCGTGTGTCTTAGGTTTTTCTGAATGACACTATCAATACCTTCAATGTAAGATTTTCTTTTTGGGATAGATTTCAAGTAGGCCTCAAATACCAGAAACTAGTTATTTTGATAATGGCAAATTTGGGAATGCTTTTTCAACCCAGAACAAAAAGTCTGCTTTTACGGTCACTACAAATAACTTGACCAGCTAAAACAGTGCAGATTTGGTTGAATAGAGATGTGAGACCTGTTTTTTTTTGCGCTGTGTGACAGGTATAGGTTTAATCACAGAATCACACTTCTATCAGCACGCTAGCGTGTGTCTTAGGTTTTTCTGAATGACACTATCAATACCTTCAATGTAAGATTTTCATTTTGGGATAGATTTCCAGTAGGCCTCAGAAACTAGTTATTTTGAGAATGGCAAATTTGGGAATGCTTTTTCAACCCAGAAAAAAAAGTGTGCTTTTACGGTCAATACAAATAACTTGACCAGCTAAAACAGTACAGATTTGGTTGAATAGAAATGTCAGGTCTATTTTTTACAGAGGTAAAGAGATAAAATATCCCAGGGCGCAAGAATCCAATCCAGATAGTTGTAGTAAATAGAAAACTTATTTATTGCAGAAGTACAACGCGTTTCGGGGAGTAGTTCCCCTTCATCAGGTACATAACACTGCATATGAAATTACACAAACATACAGCATTTAAATACACTCAAAAGAACCGCCAAAATGAAAAGTAGGCGGGGCTAAGAAAAGGGGGAGTGGTTAGTGGGGATGGGTCCCCAGCAGATGTGCATAGGTTTGGTGTTCAGTAAATAATGATAAAGTGACAATGCAGGGGTACCGTCATTGGTGGTGTAGTGAAGCCAGAGACGTAGGCATGTTTGTGCTCTGATCAGTTTATAGGCCTCTGATCAAGGAGCGCTCGTACTGAAGGGGGAGGTCACGTGATCGGACCCGGTCACGTGATCGCGGCTTGCCGGCAGTAGATAGTAACCTGGTTGCTGGGTAACCAGGACGCTTAGTGGCCGCACTGGTGTACTGCGGACACGAGCGCAGCGAGGATGGCAGGGGAGGGAGGTGGAGTGGGTGTTGCAGGGAGGGCGGACCTGTGGTGTGGAATATATTGATAGCAAGGGGGAGGACTCTGCCGTTGTGTCTGGGTGAGGGGGTAGGAGGAAGAGACATTCAAAACAATGGTAGTTGGTGCTAAAACGATTTAATCAATCACCTCTGATAATGGTGTAGTATCATAACAATTGATTATCATCCATTAATGGTTGATGAATTAGTGATACATAATTGATAATAGATGAGTAGACAAATGGAGTAATTATCAACCAATAATTAATCAGGACTAATGATTTGATAGGAGAGTGAAAAGATAATGAGGAGGGGGGTAATAAATTAATTAGAAGGTATTGATCCATGGTGATGCATGTGCATATTGTTCATTAAACAATTAATGAAAAATAATGGGTATAATAATAATGTATCAAAAATATATATGGATAATGAATGATGAATATTAGATGAATAAATAAATAAATAATAAATGATTAATAATATTGATAATGACAAAAAAATTATATTAATATGGACAAAATAACAATGATGAAGATAACAAAGAAAAAATATATATGTGTATATATATATATATAAATAAATAAATATAAAAAAAAATATATATATATATAAAAATAATAATAATAATGAAAGATAAATAGTAAAAATTATAAAATATAAAAATAATGATGAAAATGAAATGAAGATAAATGATACAAAATATGAAATAAATAAAAATGTTGGTTAAATATATGGAGCGTCATGCTTACGTATGTACAGAAAATCAGGTGGCGGTGGAATATACTTGTAAAAGACTATATTACACAACCTTGGGGGACCTCGGCTGTTTGAAATAGGGAACGCCACGATTGAAACATAGCTGAACTCGGGGTATTTCAGAGGTTTATCTCGAAGGCTTCGTTAAGACCAAATGGGTTAAGGCAGTTGAGTTTGTATATCCAAAACATCTCGCGCCTTTTGATTGTCTGCATGACATTGTGGCAATCAGAGCCGATTTGCTCAATGGGCGTGATGGAAAAGCCAGTGGCGAGGCCCTCATGACGAATGGTTGCGTGTCGAGACACGCTGTGCTGTAGGAAACCCTTTTTGATATTTGACCGGTGTTTGTTGAGCCTGTTGCGCAAGGTTTGTATTGTCCGCCCCACATACTGTAGGCCGCAGGGGCATTCCAGTAGGTAGATAACATTTTTTGATCCACAGTGTAAATGTTGTCTGATGGAGAAGGTTCCCCCATTAGATCTACTTTGGAAAGAGGTTGATATCCGTATAGCGGTACAACAGAGACATTTGGGTTGGTTGCATCTGAAACTGCCAGGTTGTTCGGAGTGTTGGGTTCTCGTGGGGGAAGGTTTGTAGTCGAATCTGTCGGCACGCAGTTTGCTTGGAGCTAATAGATTTTTTAGAGTTTTAGCTCTCCTGAACGTCAAGGGAGGATGGCTGGGTAGTGATTTGGATAGAAATGGATCGCTTCTTAGGATATGCCAGTGTTTGGACAGTATGCTCCTAATATCCTTATGGTTATTGCTGTATGTCGTGATAAAGTTAGTACTCCACTTGTTTTCGGATTTCTTGTTTTTTTTGATATTTTTAGTGATATCATCTGTATTATCGTTTTTATTAGTGGGTAGGCAGTTTTCTTGTGTGAGGGTTTTTGCTTTGTTGAAGGCCGCTTCTATGATTGGGAGAGGGTAACCTTTTTGTATAAACCTCTTACGGATGATCTCACTCTGGGTCATGAAGTCTTTGTCTAGGGAGCAGTTCCTTCTAATTCGTTTAAACTGGCCGAATGGAATATTGGTTTTCCATTTTTTGTGGTGTGAACTGGTGAAGTCCAGGTAGCTGTTGCAGTCCACCCTTTTGAAATACGTGCGTGTTTCTAATTTATTATTGATGACGTTCAGTTCCAGGTCCAGGTACTCAATTTGCGTCTGATTGTGGGTTCCGGACAAGGTGATGCCCCAATCAGTGGAATTGAGGTGTGCAACGAAATTATTAATAGAGCAAATGTCGCCGTTCCAAATAATTAACAGGTCGTCAATGTACCGTCGATAAAAAATTATGTTTTGATCCCAAAAGCTAGAGTTATATATGAATCTGGTTTCGAAAGCCCCCATAAACAAATTCGCGAAACTCGGCGCGAAACGCGTGCCCATGGCGGTCCCCCTGGTTTGCAGGTAAAGTTGATCCTGGAAGCGAAAAAAGTTGTGCGTCAAAATAAACCTAATGGATTCGAGAATGAAGGATTTTTGGTCGGTGGGCAAGAGATGGTCATTATCCAGATATTGTTTGGTACAGTTGATACCCAATTCATGTTCGATGTTTGAATACAGTGCAGTGACGTCTAATGTCATCAATCTGTAGGTGCCTTCCCACTTAATCTCCTTGAGTGATTGTAACAAGGAGGAGGAGTCTCGGAGGTATGATGGTAGAGTGGTGACATACTTCTGTAGGAGAACGTCAACGTAATGTGAGAGGTTACAGGTAAGGGATGAGATGCCTGAGATGATCGGGCGGCCTGGGGGTTTCATTGGATCCTTATGGATTTTTGGTAAGTGGTAGAATATTGCAATTGCTGAGTCTGGGTCAAGGATGTAATTTTGTTCCTTCTTGTCTAATATGTGTTTTGCGGATTCAATGAGGGTTTTGAATGCCTTCTTGTGCTCTACGGAGGGGTCCTCATTAAGAGGGAGGTAATAGTCTCTATTAGATAGAATGTGAAGTGCCTCTTTCACATAACCCTCTTTGTTCTGGATCACGACACCCCCACCTTTGTCTGCCCCTCGGATGACAATCCCAGTGTTCTCTTGAAGGTGTTTCACTGCTAGTTTCTCACTGGAGTTTAAATTACTGTTGAATAATGGTTTTTGGTGGACAGTCCGGAAATCCTCCAGAACTAAGTTGTGAAAGGTGTCAATGAAGTTGCCCTTATGTTGAGTGGGGTAAAAATTGGATGGGGGCTTCAAGCCGGTAGAGATGTATGTTGAGACTCCTGTGGTCGTTTGGGTATCCACGTGCTTCTCATCCGATGTTTTACTCGAATTCTCCAGGATGTTGAAGTGCCTTTTGAGGGTTAATTTTCTGGTAAAATTGTGTAGGTCTAAAAAAAGGTCAAAACCCTTGATGTTTGAGGAGGGACAAAAAGATAGACCTCTGGATAACAAAGCGGTCTCCTCAGGCCTGAGTGTGTATGTGGATAAATTGAAGATTCTAACCTCTGGTGCTGCAGGATCAGGGCATCCTATGTTTTGCGTTTTGCTCTTGCCTGCCCTACAGCCCCTTCGGCATTTTTTCTTTTGGCTGTTCTTTTTCCCAGCGGATGAAAATAATTTGTGATTGCGACTGTGCTGGGACTCTTTAGTATGGGGTATGAGTTGGTGGGTGTGAGGGTGGGGGGAAGGGATAAAAAAGAAACCGGGCCTGGATTGGAAAGGCAAGTGGTATTGGGTGTGGGGGGTGAGTCTGAATTAATGTGTTGATGGTGGTTGGCGAGCGGGGACCCGCTGGGAACTTGGGACGGGGATGTGGTATGTAAAGTGATCAATGAATCAAGTTCAAAATCCACAGGGGTAGGCGGGGAGGAAGGAGTGGACTGTAGCGAGGGTGGGGGGGGGAGAGAGGGATTGGGGAGGGAGGGAAAGGAGGTCGGTGGAAGATTGAGAGGGGCACAGTTGGACAAGACGTCTGGATCGAAGATCTCTGGGGTGCAGCTGGGAGGTGTGGGGGAGGTGTGGCCCAGGGGAGAGCATGATGTGGGGAGTGTGGGCCGGGCTTGGGATCTGAGATGATGGATGGGGTGGGTCTGGAGTTGGAGGTATAGGCCAACGGTGTGTAGAAGGCTATGTCAGGTGACAAGGAGGGGTTGGGAGTGGTGGCCCCAAAGGGAGATTGGTGGTGGGTTGGGTTGGACTGTAATCTTTTGGGGAATGCCATCCCAGGGGCTGACGATAGGGGAGGTGTATCGTGGGTATGGGATGTGGCGTGGTGTTTGGTGGTATTGCGTCTATGGAATTTGGATTGGGAGGGGCGTGGTATGAAGGTACCGGATCTACGGGTGAAGGATTTGGTTGTATGCCGGGTGGGGACATGTGGCTCTACTCGGGTTGTGTTGGTGGGCGGAACGGATGAGGAGTGCGGTTTAGTGGAGGTGGGGTCATTGAGCCAGAATTTGACATTGTTTGTGGTGAAGTCGCTCCTATCCCTATTTAATTTGCCTGCTTTTTTGTTAAGGATTTCCTTCTCATGTGTGATCACTCGTGCAGTGACCATCCGGTCAAATTTATAGTAGGATTTGTGTTCTTTATGGCACAGGAGATTTTTGTGACATAATGATATTTTAACATCAAGATCTGATGCTAGGCTTTTCCTTTTTGTCAGTAATCTAGTCATGAGTCCTCTGGCACAATCCAAGAGATACTCATCCCAGTCCTTGCAGAAAGTCGGATCGTCTGCAAAGGAATGTCTAAAACGTAAACGCAGGCCCCTGGGGACCAGACCCTCAGCTAGGTAGATCTCCAGGAATCTTGCGTCCAGTTGGTGTTGGATTTCACTGACCATATAATGTTCAAGGTCATAAAAACATGAAAGTAAAGTTTTTTCATCGATACCTTCATATGGTTTGTCAGGTTCCATGGTGGCATGAGTAGGAGAGGAAAAATTCTGGATCTGTACGCATTGAACGATGAGTCTTTCACGTTGCTCCAGGCGGCTGATTGCGTAGTCCATGTTGTCAGTAGGTCAGATGACGGTCCCTATTTGCTGCCTCAGCGTCCAGATGAACTGGATAACGGGAATGGATCCACAGGATTTACTTTATGCTGTTAAAAACAAAGCAGGGCGCACCATAGGGTAATACCGTTGGTAGACAGATAAAATAAATGGTTCCAGTACAGGGCTCACCTTTTGTGGTTGTGCTATCTGTAGGCACAACTCTAGTAAAAGCTTGTCAATACATGTGATGGAGTCACGATTCGCTGGTGGATCTGCAGCCGCGGAGGGATGACTTCTTGTCGGAGATCCCTGAAGTCTCCAAGAAGTGATAGGATACAGAGGTAAAGAGATAAAATATCCCAGGGCGCAAGAATCCAATCCAGATAGTTGTAGTAAATAGAAAACTTATTTATTGCAGAAGTACAACGCGTTTCGGGGAGTAGTTCCCCTTCATCAGGTACATAACACTGCATATGAAATTACACAAACATACAGCATTTAAATACACTCAAAAGAACCGCCAAAATGAAAAGTAGGCGGGGCTAAGAAAAGGGGGAGTGGTTAGTGGGGATGGGTCCCCAGCAGATGTGCATAGGTTTGGTGTTCAGTAAATAATGATAAAGTGACAATGCAGGGGTACCGTCATTGGTGGTGTAGTGAAGCCAGAGACGTAGGCATGTTTGTGCTCTGATCAGTTTATATGCCTCTGATCAAGGAGCGCTCGTACTGAAGGGGGAGGTCACGTGATCGGACCCGGTCACGTGATCGCGGCTTGCCGGCAGTAGATAGTAACCTGGTTGCTGGGTAACCAGGACGCTTAGTGGCCGCACTGGTGTACTGCGGACACGAGCGCAGCGAGGATGGCAGGGGAGGGAGGTGGAGTGGGTGTTGCAGGGAGGGCGGACCTGTGGTGTGGAATATATTGATAGCAAGGGGGAGGACTCTGCCGTTGTGTCTGGGTGAGGGGGTAGGAGGAAGAGATATTCAAAACAATGGTAGTTGGTGCTAAAACGATTTAATCAATCACCTCTGATAATGGTGTAGTATCATAACAATTGATTATCATCCATTAATGGTTGATGAATTAGTGATACATAATTGATAATAGATGAGTAGACAAATGGAGTAATTATCAACCAATAATTAATCAGGACTAATGATTTGATAGGAGAGTGAAAAGATAATGAGGAGGGGGGTAATAAATTAATTAGAAGGTATTGATCCATGGTGATGCATGTGCATATTGTTCATTAAACAATTAATGAAAAATAATGGGTATAATAATAATGTATCAAAAATATATATGGATAATGAATGATGAATATTAGATGAATAAATAAATAAATAATAAATGATTAATAATATTGATAATGACAAAAAAATTATATTAATATGGACAAAATAACAATGATGAAGATAACAAAGAAAAAATATATATGTGTATATATATATATATATAAATAAATAAATATAAAAAAAATATATATATATAAAAATAATAATAATAATGAAAGATAAATAGTAAAAATTATAAAATATTAAAATAATGATGAAAATGAAATGAAGATAAATGATACAAAATATGAAATAAATAAAAATGTTAGTTAAATATATGGAGCGTCATGCTTACGTATGTACAGAAAATCAGGTGGCGGTGGAATATACTTGTAAAAGACTATATTACACAACCTTGGGGGACCTCGGCTGTTTGAAATAGGGAACGCCACGATTGAAACATAGCTGAACTCGGGGTATTTCAGAGGTTTATCTCGAAGGCTTCGTTAAGACCAAATGGGTTTTGTCTACTCATCTATTATCAATTATGTATCACTAATTCATCAACCATTAATGGATGATAATCAATTGTTATGATACTACACCATTATCAGAGGTGATTGATTAAATCGTTTTAGCACCAACTACCATTGTTTTGAATATCTCTTCCTCCTACCCCCTCACCCAGACACAACGGCAGAGTCCTCCCCCTTGCTATCAATATATTCCACACCACAGGTCCGCCCTCCCTGCAACACCCACTCCACCTCCCTCCCCTGCCATCCTCGCTGCGCTCGTGTCCGCAGTACACCAGTGCGGCCACTGAGCGTCCTGGTTACCCAGCAACCAGGTTACTATCTACTGCCGGCAAGCCGCGATCACGTGACCGGGTCCGATCACGTGACCTCCCCCTTCAGTACGAGCGCTCCTTGATCAGAGGCATATAAACTGATCAGAGCACAAACATGCCTACGTCTCTGGCTTCACTACACCACCAATGACGGTACCCCTGCATTGTCACTTTATCATTATTTACTGAACACCAAACCTATGCACATCTGCTGGGGACCCATCCCCACTAACCACTCCCCCTTTTCTTAGCCCCGCCTACTTTTCATTTTGGCGGTTCTTTTGAGTGTATTTAAATGCTGTATGTTTGTGTAATTTCATATGCAGTGTTATGTACCTGATGAAGGGGAACTACTCCCCGAAACGCGTTGTACTTCTGCAATAAATAAGTTTTCTATTTACTACAACTATCTGGATTGGATTCTTGCGCCCTGGGATATTTTATCTCTTTACCTCTGTATCCTATCACTTCTTGGAGACTTCAGGGATCTCTGACAAGAAGTCATCCCTCCGCGGCTGCAGATCCACCAGCGAATCGTGACTCCATCACATGTATTGACAAGCTTTTACTAGAGTTGTGCCTACAGATAGCACAACCACAAAAGGTGAGCCCTGTACTGGAACCATTTATTTTATCTGTCTACCAACGGTATTACCCTATGGTGCGCCCTGCTTTGTTTTTAACAGCATAAAGGTCTATTTTTTAGGCGCTGGGTGACAGGCTCAACTTGCCCCTGATGTAATATATGGCCAAAAAATAACCACACTGTTGATGATTAAATGCACTTGGGTGATACAGGCTCAGCCTGCACCAGATGTAGTATATGGCCAAAAAATAATCAGACTGTTGATGGTTAAATGCACTTGGGTGACACAGGCTCAGCCTGCACCAGATGTAGTATATGGCCAAAAAATAATCAGACTGTTGATGGTTAAATGCACTTGGGTGACACAGGCTCAGCCTGCAGCTGATAGAAACATAGAAACATAGAATGTGTCGGCAGATAAGAACCATTTGGCCCATCTAGTCTGCCCAATATACTGAGTACTATGGATAGCCCCCGGCCCTATCTTATATGAAGGATGGCCTTATGCCTATCCCATGCATGCTTAAACCCCTTCACTGTATTTGCAGCTACCACTTCTGCAGGAAGGCTATTCCATGCATCCACTACTCTCTCAGTAAAGTAATACTTCCTTATATTACTTTTAAACCTTTGCCCCTCTAATTTAAAACTGTGTCCTCTTGTGGTAGTTTTTCTTCTTTTAAATATGCTCTTTTCCTTTACCGAGTTGATTCCCTTTATGTATTTAAAAGTTTCTATCATATCCCCTCTGTCTCTTCTTTCTTCCAAGCTATACATATTAAGGTCCTTTAACCTGATGTAGGATATAGCACAAAATAACCACACTATCGATGGTTAAATACACTTGGGTGACACAGGCTCAGCCTGCAGCTGATGTAGTATATAACCAAAAAATAATCAGACTGTTGATGGTTAAATGCACTTGGGTGACACAGGCTCAGCCTGCAGCTGATGTAGTATATGGCCAAAAAATAATCAGACTGTTGATGGTTAAATGCACTTCGGTGACACAGGCTCAGCCTGCAGCTGATGTAGGATATAGCACAAAATAACCACACTATCGATGGTTAAATACACTTGGTGATAGCTCGTGCTGGCGCACCACAAGTCACAAAATGGCCGCCGATCACCCCAGAAAAAAAGTGATCTAAAAACGCTCTGGGCAGCCTCAAAAAAGTGAGCAAGTCAATAATAGCACTTCAATGATCCACAGCTGCAGATCGATCACAGAATGAAGTCTTTTGGAGGAGTTAATCTGCCTAATCTCGCCCTAACGTCGCAGCTGCAACCTCTCCCTATACTGATCATAGCAGAGTGACGTGCGGCGCTACGTGACTCCAGCTTAAATAGAGGCTGGGTCACATGGTGCACTGGCCAATCACAGCCATGCCAATAGTAGGCATGGCTGTGATGGCCTGTCATGGTCTTACCTTCTTGCTGTTCTCCTTCGTTTGACATGTGCTGGCGGCCATCTTGGTTTCTGGGTTTCTTGTAGCCTTCCACCCTGCGGCTCCTCCTTCCCACTGGGAGGAGCTGGATGCCTAGCTCATATATATAGGAGGTCTGTGGCTTCAGTTCCTTGCTTGGTCCTCTTGTGTTCACATGCTTCTAAGACTGCTGCTGCTTCTGGTTCCTGATCCTGGCTTCGTCTGACTACCCTGCTGGTTCCTGATCCTGGCTTCGTCTGACTACCCTGCTGGTTCCTGATCCTGGCTTCGTCTGACTACCCTTCTGGTTCCTGACCTCTGGCTTCGCAAAGACTCTGCTCGGTTTCACCATCCGTTTGGACTTTTGCTTTACAGCTTTATTTTCAATAAAGCCTTCTTATTTTCACTTATCTCTTGTTGTACGTCTGGTTCATGGTTCCGTGACATTAGGACCAAGCCATGAATTCTGACGGTACAGGGCCATCCTCGCTACCCACGCTGGTTGCCAGACTTGATCAGCAGGATCACCTGTTAGGTCGGTTCGCTGTGGCGTTGCAAACCCTGCTTGAACGCACGGCTCATTTCGCTCCCGTTGCCGATGGGTCGGTTGTCGCTCCTGGGCTCGCTCCTACTGCCGCTCCGGTTGTTGCGCCAGAGTCTACCCTGACACCTGTTGTTGCGCCTGCGGTGTTTCGGGGTATGACCGGTTCTGCCCCTCTTCCACAGCGCTTTGGGGGAGAGCCAACTCAGTGCCGAGGTTTCCTTAACCAGGTGGGCATTTATTTCGAGTTGCTGCCACATGCCTTTCCCACTGAGAGATCAAAGGTGGGCTTCTTGATCTCGCTGCTCTCGGACAAGGCCTTGGCCTGGGCCAGCCCTTTATGGGAGAACAACAATCCGGTGGTTGCCGAGTTTTCCGGTTTTGTTGCTTCTCTTCGGAAGGTATTCGATGTGCCGGCTCGTGCTGCCTCTGCTGCAAAGCTTCTTATGTCCATCAGACAGGGTTCACGATCCGTAGCTGAATACGCCATTGAGTTTCGTACCCTGGCAGCAGAGGTGGGCTGGAATAATGAGGCTCTGGTCGCTGCTTTCTCTCATGGTCTCTCGGATGCCTTGAAGGATGAGGTTGCAGCTAAGGACCTACCAGTTGAGCTCGAGTCTCTTATTTCTTTCCTGATTTTGATTGACACCAGACTCAGGGAGAGACCTTCCTTTAAGGAGAACCTGCGGAGATCTTCTAACAGATTGGTGCCTACGTTTGCTGTCCCACCCGTGCCTCCCTCTCCTCCCACGCCTCCTGGGGATGACTTGTCTGGGGGTGAACCCATGCAGCTGGGGTTTGCTCGCCTGTCCGAGGGGGAGAGGGCACTCCGGAGACGCGAGGGCCGATGCATGTACTGTGGTCTCGGTGGGCATTTTCGGTTGGCATGTCCGAACCGTCCGGGAGAACGCTCGTACCTGAGATCCTGTCGGGGGCAGATCTTGGGTGGAGTCTCCTCGTCCCCGGTTTCCCGTGTTGACAAACCACTGATCACTGTTGTCCTCTCCTGGGTCGGGGGCTCGGTGACGATCCAGGCGTTGGTGGACTCTGGTGCTGGTGGTTTGTTCATTGATAGTGTGTTCGCTGCCGCCAATTCCATTCCTCTGCAGGCTCGAGGTTCCCCACTGGCTCTTGAGGCGATAGACAGCAGACCCCTTCTGCCGCCACACGTGACTCATGAGACCCTTCCAGTGGGGATAGCCATTGGTGCCGTTCACAGAGAGTCGGTCTGCCTCCAGGTTATTTCGTCTCCACACTACTCGGTGGTCTTGGGGTACCCCTGGCTCCAGAAGCATAATCCGACTTTCGATTGGAGATCGGTCGAGATCCTCTCGTGGTCACCGCAGTGTGGGGCTAGTTGCATCCATGGGTCTGTCAAGTTGCTGTGTACTTCCTCGGACTCTCTGTTGCCTCCTGAATACGAGGAGTACCGGGATGTATTCGATAAGGTGCGCGCGGTTGCCCTACCTCCGCACCGCCCATACGATTGTGCCATAGAGTTACAATCTGGTGCCGTTCCTCCTCGTGGCAAAGTCTATCCACTGTCAGTAGCGGAGAATGAGGCCATGGAGGAGTACGTGAGGGAGGCGCTTTCACGCGGACACATTCGCAAATCTTCGTCCCCGGCAGGGGCTGGATTTTTCTTTGTGAAAAAGAAGGGCGGTGAGTTGAGGCCTTGCATCGATTACAGGGGTCTCAATCGCATCACGATCAAGAACGCTTACCCGATACCCTTGATTTCCGAGCTGTTCGATCGCCTTAAAGGGGCCACGGTCTTTACCAAACTCGACCTGAGGGCGGCATATAACCTGGGAAGGATCAAGGCGGGCGATGAGTGGAAGACCGCGTTTAACACCAGGACCGGTCATTACGAATCCTTGGTTATGCCCTTTGGGTTGTGCAATGCGCCCGCAGTCTTTCAGGAATTCATCAACGATGTTTTCCGTGACCTGTTGCAGCAGTGTGTGGTGGTCTATTTGGATGACATCTTGGTATATTCTGAATCCATGGAGGCCCACATTCTGGATGTCAGACGAGTGTTGCAACGGTTACGAGAGAACAAGCTGTTCGGTAAGCTTGAGAAATGCGAATTTCACCGATCCCAGGTAACCTTCTTAGGTTACATCATTTCCGCTGAGGGGTTCTCCATGGATCCTGAGAAGGTTTCGGCTGTCTTACAGTGGCCCCAGCCCAGTGGTCTTCGTTCCCTGCAGCGCTTTTTGGGCTTCGCCAATTATTATCGGAAGTTCATCAGGGACTTTTCCATGCTGGCCAAGCCTCTCACGGATTTGACCAGGAAGGGCAGTAATTCCCAGGTCTGGCCGCTCGAGGCCATCCGAGCTTTTGAGGCCCTAAAGTCCGCCTTTGTGTCGGCTCCGATTCTGTCGCATCCCAACCCTGGGTTGCCCTTTGTCCTCGAGGTGGACGCGTCTGAGACGGGAGTAGGCGCCCTTCTGTCTCAGCGTAGAACACCAGAGGGTCCTCTGCTTCCTTGTGGGTTTTACTCCCGGAAACTGTCTTCCGCGGAGTGCAACTATCAGATTGGTGACAGGGAGTTATTGGCCATCGTGCAGGCCCTTAAAGAATGGAGGCACTTGCTCGAGGGTTCGGTGGTTCCGGTTCTCATCCTGACGGACCACAAGAATCTGACCTACCTTTCTGAGGCCAAGAGATTGACACCACGTCAGGCCAGATGGGCTCTGTTCTTGTCACGTTTTAATTACGTGGTCTCCTACCTACCCTGTTCCAAGAACATCAGGGCGGATGCCTTATCACGGCAGTACTCCGAGCTGTCCAGGGAGGAGTCGATTCCGACTTCGGTCATACCTCCGAATCAGATCCTGGCCGCCATTCGCACCAGCCTGACCTCTCCCCTGGGTGAGCAGATTTTGGCGGCTCAATCTGGTGCTCCCTCTGGGAGACCCAACGGCAAATGTTTTGTGCCTGAGGAGTTGCGCACTCGGTTGTTGCGAACCTACCATAACTCCAAGACCGCGGGGCATCCTGGAAAGAATCAGCTGTCCTGGGCTGTTTCACGTCTGTTCTGGTGGCCTTCCCTACGTTCCGACATCGCCGCATATGTAGCGGCATGCTCCGTTTGTGCCCAGAGTAAGTCCCCTCGGCACCTTCCGTTGGGCCTTCTGCAACCCATAGCCACCGGGGAGCGCCCATGGTCACACCTGGGGATGGATTTCATTGTGGACCTCCCTGCATCCCGAGGCCATACGGTCATTCTCATGATTGTGGATCGGTTTTCCAAAATGTGCCACTGTGTTCCTCTCAAGAAGTTACCCTCTGCACAAGAGTTGGCCACGATTTTTGCCAGGGAGGTCTTCCGGTTGCACGGTTTGCCCAAGGAGATTGTGTCGGATCGGGGGAGTCAGTTTGTGTCCAGGTTCTGGCGCGCCTTTTGCTCCCAGTTGGGGATTCATCTCTCCTTCTCCTCGGCCTACCACCCTCAGTCCAATGGGGCCGCAGAACGATCCAATCAGGCCTTGGAGCAATTCCTTCGTTGCTATGTCTCCGATCACCAAGACAATTGGGTTGACCTCCTGCCTTGGGCTGAGTTTGCCAGGAACACGGCGGTGAACTCTTCCTCTGGGACGTCTCCCTTCATGGCCAATTATGGGTTCCAACCTGCCGTGTTACCGGAGGTATTCTCTCCCCAGGATATTCCGGCTGTGGAGGATCACCTTTCCGTCCTACGTGCTTCTTGGGTACAGATCCAGAGGTCCCTTGAGGTCTCTGCGCAGCGCCAGAGACTCCAGGCTGATCGCAGACGAGCGCCTGCTCCTTCCTACCACGTCGGAGACCGTGTATGGTTGTCCACCCGCAACCTCAACCTTCGAGTGCCCACTCCCAAGCTGGCGCCTCGCTTTGTTGGTCCCTTCCGAGTGCTTCGCAGGGTAAACCCGGTAGCCTATGCCCTTGCGCTTCCTCCTGGCATGCGGATCTCCAACGTGTTTCATGTCTCCCTGTTGAAGCCACTGGTGTGTAATCGTTTCACTTCCTCGGTTCCTCGGCCTCGTCCGGTCCAAGTGGGCAATCGTGAGGAATATGAGGTGAGCAATATCCTGGACTCACGCCTGGTCCGCGGTCGGTTGCAGTTTTTGGTCCATTGGCGTGGTTATGGTCCAGAGGAGCGTTCCTGGGTTCCCTCCGCAGATGTCCATGCTCCTGCCTTGCTCCGAGCCTTCCACGCACGCTTCCCTCAGAAACCGTTTTGTGCTCCCCGGAGGAGGGGCCCTTGAGGGGGAGGTACTGTCATGGTCTTACCTTCTTGCTGTTCTCCTTCGTTTGACATGTGCTGGCGGCCATCTTGGTTTCTGGGTTTCTTGTAGCCTTCCACCCTGCGGCTCCTCCTTCCCACTGGGAGGAGCTGGATGCCTAGCTCATATATATAGGAGGTCTGTGGCTTCAGTTCCTTGCTTGGTCCTCTTGTGTTCACATGCTTCTAAGACTGCTGCTGCTTCTGGTTCCTGATCCTGGCTTCGTCTGACTACCCTGCTGGTTCCTGATCCTGGCTTCGTCTGACTACCCTGCTGGTTCCTGATCCTGGCTTCGTCTGACTACCCTTCTGGTTCCTGACCTCTGGCTTCGCAAAGACTCTGCTCGGTTTCACCATCCGTTTGGACTTTTGCTTTACAGCTTTATTTTCAATAAAGCCTTCTTATTTTCACTTATCTCTTGTTGTACGTCTGGTTCATGGTTCCGTGACATGGCCTCTTGGGCCAAGTAGTATGATGCTTGTTGATTGGCTGCTTTGCAGCCTTTCAAAAAGCGCCAAGAAAGCGCGGAACACCGAACCCGGACTTTTACGAAAATGTTCGGGTTCGGGTCCGTGTCACGGACACCCCAAAATTCGGTACAAACCCGAACTATACAGTACGGGTTCGCTCATCCCTAGTAGTGACCGTAAAAGCACACTTTTTGTTCTGGGTTGAAAAACTATTCCCAAATTTGCCATTCTCAAAATTGTGGTGAACGGGAACAATGAGGAAAACATCTAATAAGGGACGCGGACGCGGACGTGGACATGGTCGTGGTGGTGTTAGTGGACCCTCTGGTGCTGGGAGAGGACGTGGCCATTCTGCCACAGCCACACGTCCTAGTGAACCAACTACCTCAGGTCCCAGTAGCCAGCAGAATTTACAGCGATATTTTGTGGGGCCCAATGCCGTTCTAAGGATGGTAAGGCCTGAGCAGGTACAGGCATTAGTCAATTGGGTGGCCGACAGTGGATCCAGCACGTTCACATTATCTCCCACCCAGTCTTCTGCAGAAAGCGCACAGATGGCGCATGAAAACCAAGCCCTTCAGTCTGTCACATCACCCCCATGCATATCACGGAAACTGTCTGAGCCTCAAGTTATGCAGCAGTCTCTTATGCTGTTTGAAGACTCTGCTGCCAGGGTTTCCCAAGGGCATCCACCTAGCCCTTCCCCAGGGGTGGAAGAGATAGAATGCACTAACACACAACCACTTATGTTTCCTGATGATGAGGATATGGGAATACCACCTCAGCACGTCTCTGATGATGACGAAACACAGGTGCCAACTGCTGCGTCTTTCTGCAGTGTGCAGACTGAACAGGAGGTCAGGGATCAAGACTGGGTGGAAGACGATGCAGGGGACGATGAGGTCCTAGACCCCACATGGAATGAAGGTCGTGCCACTGACTTTCAGAGTTCGGAGGAAGATGCAGTGGTGAGACCGAGCCAACAGCGTAGCAAAAGAGGGAGCAGTGGGCAAAATCAGAACACCCGCCGCCAAGAGACTCCGCCTGCTACTGACCGCCGCCATCTGGGACCGAGCACCCCAAAGGCAGCTTCAAGGAGTTCCCTGGCATGGCACTTCTTCAAACAATGTGCTGACGACAAGACCCGAGTGGTTTGCACGCTGTGCCATCAGAGCCTGAAGCGAGGCATTAACGTTCTGAACCTTAGCACAACCTGCATGACCAGGCACCTGCATGCAAAGCATGAACTGCAGTGGAGTAAACACCTTAAAAACAAGGAAGTCACTCAGGCTCCCCCTGCTACCTCTTCTGCTGCTCCCGCCTCGGCCTCTTCTGCTGCTGCTGCCGCCGCCTCGGCCTCTTCCTCTGCCTCTGGAGGAACGTTGGCACCTGCCGCCCAGCAAACATGGGATAGACCACCAACACCACCACCTGCGTCACCAAGCATCTCAACCATGTCACACGGCAGCGTTCAGCTCTCCATCTCACAAACATTTGAGAGAAAGCGTAAATTCCCACCTAGCCACCCTCGATCCCTGGCCCTGAATGCCAGCATTTCTAAACTACTGGCCTATGAAATGCTGTCATTTAGGCTGGTGGACACACACAGCTTCAAACAGCTCATGTCACTTGCTGTCCCACAGTATGTTGTTCCCAGCCGCCACTACTTCTCCAAGAGAGCCGTGCCTTCCCTGCACAAACAAGTGTCCGATAAAATCAAGTGTGCACTGCGCAACGCCATCTGTGGCAAGGTCCACCTAACCACAGATACGTGGACCAGTAAGCACGGCCAGGGACGCTATATCTCCCTAGCTACACACTGGGTAAATGTAGTGGCGGCTAGGCCCCAGGCGGAGAGCTGTTTGGCGCACGTCCTTCCGCCGCCAAGGATCGCAGGGCAACATTCTTTGCCTCCTGTCTCCTCCTCCTCCTACTCAGCTTCCTCCTCCTCTTCTTCCACCTGCTCATCCAGTCAGCCACACACCTTCACCACCAACTTCAGCACAGCCCGGGGTAAACGTCAGCAGGCCATTCTGAAACTCAAATGTTTGGGGGACAGGCCCCACACCGCACAGGAGTTGTGGCGGGGTATAGAACAACAGACCGACGAGTGGTTGCTGCCGGTGAGCCTCAAGCCCGGCCTGGTGGTGTGCGATAATGGGCGAAATCTCGTTGCAGCTCTGGGACTAGCCGGTTTGACGCACATCCCTTGCCTGGCGCATGTGTTGAATTTGGTGGTGCAGAAGTTCATTCGCAACTACCCCGACATGTCAGAGCTGCTGCATAAAGTGCGGGCCGTCTGTTCGCACTTCCGGCGTTCACACCCTGCCGCTGCTCGCCTGTCTGCGCTACAGCGTAACTTCGGCCTTCCCGCTCACCGCCTCATATGCGACGTACCCACCAGGTGGAACTCCACCTTGCATATGCTGGACAGACTGTGCGAGCAGCAGCAGGCCATAGTGGAGTTTCAGCTGCAGCACGCACGGGTCAGTCGCACTGCAGATCAGACACACTTCACCACCAATGACTGGGCCTCCATGCGAGACCTGTGTGCCCTGTTGCGTTGTTTCGAGTACTCCACCAACATGGCCAATGGCGATGACGCCATTATCAGCGTTACAATACCACTTCTATGTCTCCTTGAGAAAACACTTAGGGCGATGATGGAAGAGGAGGTGGCCCAGGAGGAAGAGGAGGAAGAGGAGAAAGAGGGGTCATTTTTAGCACTTTCAGGCCAGTCTCTTCGAAGTGACTCAGAGGGAGGTTTTTTGCAACACCAGAGGCCAGGTACAAATGTGGCCAGACAGGGCCCACTACTGGAGGACGAGGAGAACGAGGATGAGGAGGAGGTGGAGGAGGATGAGGATGAAGCATGTTCACAGCGGGGTGGCACCCAAAGCAGCTCGGGCCCATCACTGGTGCGTGGCTGGGGGGAAACACAGGACGATGACGATACGCCTCCCACAGAGGACAGCTTGTCCTTACCTCTGGGCAGCCTGGCACACATGAGCGACTACATGCTGCAGTGCCTGCGCAACGACAGCAGAGTTGCCCACATTTTAACGTGTGAGGACTACTGGGTTGCCATCCTGCTGGATCCCCGGTACAAAGACAATGTGCCCACCTTACTTCCTACACTGGAGCGTGATAGGAAGATGCGCGAGTACAAGCGCACGTTGATAGACGCGCTACTGAGAGCATTCCCAAATGTCACAGGGGAACCAGTGGAAGCCCAAGGCGAAGGCAGAGAAGGAGCAAGAGGTCGCCAACGCAGCTGTGTCACGGCCAGCTCCTCTGAGGGCAGGATTAGCATGGCAGAGATGTGGAAAAGTTTTGTCACCACGCCACAGCTAACTGCACCACCACCTGATACGGAACGTGTTAGCAGGAGGCAACATTTCACTAACATGGTGGAACAGTACCTGTGCACACCCCTCCACGTACTGACTGATGGTTCGGCCCCATTCAACTTCTGGGTCTCCAAATTGTCCACGTGGCCAGAGCTAGCCTTTTATGTCTTGGAGGAGCTGGCCTGCCCGGCGGCCAGCGTTTTGTCTGAACGTGTATTCAGCACGGCAGGGGGCGTCATTACAGACAAACGCAGCCGCCTGTCTACAGCCAATGTGGACAAGCTGACGTTCATAAAAATGAACCAGGCATGGATCCCACAGGACCTGTCCATCCCTTGTGCAGATTAGATATTAACTACCTCCCCTTAACAATATATTATTCTACTCCAGGGCACTTACTCATTCAATACTATTTTTAATTTCAATGTTGATGGTGAACAGATTAAAACACTGACAGAACCCATGGATGGCAGGCTTTTGAGTGTCCTTGCAAAGAAAGGTGGCTATATTGGTCACTGATTTGTTTTTGTTTTGTTTTTGAATGTCAGAAATGTATATTTGTGAATGTTGAGATGTTATATTGGTTTCACTGGTAAAAATAAATAATTGAAATGGGTATATATTTGTTTTTTGTTAAGTTGCCTAATAATTATGCACAGTAATAGTCACCTGCACACACAGATATCCCCCTAAAATAGCTAAAACTAAAAACAAACTAAAAACTACTTCCAAAAATATTCAGCTTTGATATTAATGAGTTTTTTGGGTTCATTGAGAACATGGTTATTGTTCAATAATAAAATTAATCCTCAAAAATACAACTTGCCTAATAATTCTGCACTCCCTGTAGTATCAACTAGCGTGGGCGCGGCTAAGCTCCATTCAAGTAAACAGAGCTTAGCCCCACCCACGCTAGTTGATACTAGTCGTGACGTCAGTGGGCCGGCAGTAAACAGTGCCGGCCCACTGTTCCCAAACAGCTGATCGGCGGGGGTCCCGGGTGTCGGACCCCCGCCGATCAGAAGCTGATGATCTATGCAGAGGATAGAGCATCAGTTAAATGAAAGTGCAGAACCCCTTTAATGGTTCAGTGCTTTATTAAATCATACCCAAATTTTACAGAACTACTAGTAAAGGTGTACCGCGTGGGTGGCCATTTCCGCAAGTTGTCCACAGCTTCAGCCACTCTGTCAACGCTGCAGCAGCGCTTGGGGCTTCCAGCTCACCGACTGTTGTGTGACTTGAGCACGTGCTGGAACTCTACGTTCTACATGTTGTCCAGGCTTTGTGAGCAGCAGTGGGAAGTTGTGGAATACCAGCTGCAACATGGTCGTCGGCTTTTGAGTCAACTTCCATCATTTACAAGCGAGGAGTGGGCATTGATGGCAGACCTCTGTGAGGTGTTAAGAAACTTTGAGGAATCCACACAGATGGTTAGTGGCGATAATGCTATAATCAGCGTAAGCGTCCCACTTCTGTGTCTACTCAAACGATCGCTGCTCACGATTAAGGACGACGCTCTGAATGTGGCAGACGTGGAAATGGGTTGATAGCCAAACCACCCACATTTCGTCTTCTCAGCGCGAATTAGACCATGAGGAGGAGCTGGAGAATGTTGCCTCTGCTACAGAGGGTACTACCGATGGAACTTTAATTCCACTGGTTCGACGTGGATGGGCACAAGGGAATGATGAGATAAAGAGTCATGCTGACATCGACATAGACGTCTTGCCTGTTGGTACTCTGGCACACATGGCTGACTTCATGTTAGGCTGCCTTTCCCGCGACCCTTGCTCTATACACATTTTAGACAACACGGATTACTGGGTGTACACCCTTCTCGACCCCCGCTACAAAGAGAACTTTTCATCTCTCATTCTTGCGGTGGAGAGGGCAAGTAAAATGGTGCAATGCCAGAAGGTCCTTGTTGAGAAATTGCTCCAAACTTTTACATCTGACAATGCTGGCGGCAGAGTCCGTACTTCGTTTGGCAACCGAGGAAGGGAGACAAGGGGAACACACACCAGTTCCAACAAATGCAGGGCAACACTGTCCATGGCATGGGACACTTTTATGACACCCCGCCAGCAACCTCACCCTGAAGCGCGGCATAGTGGCTCACGGAGGGACAAGTTTTGGAAGATGGTGAAAGAATACATAGCAGACCGTGTCAGCGTCCTGAATGATCCCTCGGTGCCTTACAACTACTGGGTGCCCAATCTGGACACGTGGACCGAACTAGCGCTCTATGTCTTGGAGGTGCTGGCCTGCCCTGCGGCCAGCGTATTGTCTGAGCGTGTATTTAGTGCTGCTGGTGGCATTATAACAGATAAGCGTATCTGCTTGTCCACTGGCAATGCTGACAGGTTGACTCAGATAAAAATGAACACCAGAGGAACGCTGAGCTAATGAGGAACAAACACGCAATTTAAATGTATGCTTTACAATGTACTCAATTCACAAGATTCAGATGCACCCTTTTCACCTCCAAAAAAGGGTATATGTTTGAAACTTGTTTTCTCATCCTCCTCCTCCTCCTGTTCCATACAGTATATATGCCCTCAGTACAATGTTTTATAGGGTTCGCTCACCTTCAGGCCCTCACCTCCAATGTTTCATACGGTCTGCTCACCTGTAGGCCCTCAGTACAATGTTTTATGGGGTTCGCTCCCCTTCAGGCCCTCACCTCCAAAGTTTCATACGGTCTGCTCACCTGTTGGCCCTCACTACAATGTTTTATGGGGTTTGCTCACCTTCAGGCCCTCACCTCCAATGTTTCATACGATCTGCTCACCGGTAGGCCCTCAGTGCAATGTTCTATGGGGTTTGCTCACCTTCAGGCCCTCACCTCCAATGTTTCATATGGTCTGCTCACCTATTGGCCCTCACTACAATGTTTTATGGGGTTTGCTCACCTTCAGGCCCTCACCACCAAAGTTTCATACGGTCTGCTCACCTGTTGGCCCTCACTACAATGTTTTATGGGGTTTGCTCACCTTCAGGCCCTCACCTCCAAAGTTTCATACGGTCTGCTCACCTGTTGGCCCTCACTACAATGTTTTATGGGGTTCGCTCACCTTCATGCCCTCACCTCTAATGTTTTATACGTTCTGCTCACCTGTAGGCCCTCACTACAATGTTTTATGGGGTTCACTCACCTTCAGGCCCTCACCTCCAATGTTTTCCAGGGTCAGCTCACCAGCAGGCCCTCAACCATAATGTTTAAGAGGGTCAGCTCAGCCGAAGGCCCTCACCCGTAATGTTTTAGAGGGTAACCAGCAGGCCCTTGCTCCTAATGTTTTTTTAGGGTCACCAGCAGGCCATTAATTATAATTTTTAAAGGGTGTGTATTGTTGTGCCTTTTCATAGGTAAATACATTCATATCCAATTCATTATTGTCAAGATGGATGTTCATTACATTTAAGAGTCATGCTCGACTACAGTTGCAATTTTGTATGTCTTGAGTAGGCCAAATTAAGGTCACACAAAGCTTAGTGTTATTCTTCTCATGAATGTACCAGTCTGAGAAGATGCCTCCTTGTCTACTTTTAAATTTATGACGGGAGAAAAAGATAAGCTCTATGCAGCTGGTGATAATTACCTATACAATTAGGCATTTATTAATGAAGCAAAATATATAATATGTATGTATTCATTTAATGAGCCTTAGTTAGTCCTTAGCATAAGACAATCAGTAGGACATATATATATATATATATATTACTTTATATTATATTGTTATATGTTACGAAGACAACATGTATCCAGTATATTGTATATATTTCTCATTAGAAGAGTGTCTGTGAAGATGTGTGTTTTGTAACAATTAATCACATCTTTGGTATGACAGAGGAGGTACTGATATCTCTGTGAGAAAACAAGGGCATTTACGATCCACAAATAAACAGTGTGAGAGACATTAAGTGAGACGCCTAGAGGTCTGTCTCTAATTGCTACAAGTGTCAGAATTAATCCCTATGGCTTTGAATTAAAGCTTCTAAGGTCAAAATGTATATTCAGACTTACATAAGTTAACCCTTTATACTATGATGCAGATAGCTTATACAGCAGTGCCACCTATGTGTCAGTAGGTGACATTACAACAGTAGCAAAAGTGCATTCTGGGTAGGGTTATGATGTCACAATTTTTATCAATGGTCACGCCCATCCGACAATGATTGGAAAGTTCCAAACTAGGAAGGTGTGTCTAACTGATAAGTTTGTGATCATAAGCCATACACAGAAGGTAGAAGAAAGGAGAGAAAAGAAAGAGAGAAAAAGAGAAGTTGATCTCTCTAGAGGGGTTTATCAAGATGAAAGCCATGGTGAGATTCGCTATGATGGACCACCCAGCTTTCCTAGGAGTAGAAGTGAGATTCCTACTAGGACTTGGTAAGAGACACAGAAAATGATATTTCATTTTATTAAGACTAATTTGATAGTCTGGGTGAAATTATACCATCTAGATTGGCGAATAAATAAATAATTAAATTAATTGATCATCTCCATATTGAGATGTAGTCTTAGGATATTGTGAGGCTTCATTCTACCTGCAGAAGAATCTAGACTCATAATCTAGCAAAGCATTAAATAATTGCTTATATATATATATATTGATAGAACATTCTTCGCCAAGCTAAGTGATGGATTCCCACAGGAAAGATTTATTTCAAATCCTTTCCATTTAAGATCCTAGATCCCTGTTATTTGTCTTAATAGTCTTAGCAAAGTTATATATGTGTGAAAATAGTCCAGGATGGGGCGGAAGGATACAGTTATCTCTTCTAAGTTATATCCTTGGATGGATTTGCCCATCTTGAAGTCATGTGATGTGTAGTTGGTTAGAGGGGGGCAGAATGTAGTTAGCATTCTATAATGATGTCTAGGATTAGACATGTCCATCCTGATATCATGAGGTTTTCTCTGAACAGAAGTAATGTATATAACTTATGTTCATATTTTGATATCCTAACCTATTAATAGCTTGTGTATAATGTGACGAGTTATTTCCACTCACATGTATTGTTAAGCTTGTAATGCTTTATATTAACGCTATATATATTCATTTGCATGTATCTTTGTGCTTATTTACTTATATATGTTTATAATCTTGTAACCAATAAATCTGCATATTTTTATAATATCTGTGTATTATTGTATAATGCAGAACTACATTTTATCATTAACGTCATCTCACGTCAAAAAGAACTTATTTATCTGAGGAAATAGTCTGACTCAGATGTGAATTGTATCAATTAGGTTGTCTACAATTCACCAGGTCATGATTTCAAGAATTTATGACAAATTTTATAAATTTAATTTTTTTATGGTTAATTATTTTTATGACCATAATTAATAATTCTTAATTGAATTATTACCCACCGACATAAATGGAGGTTCCACCGAGATATGATTGATGAGATGACATGTTAATCATAAATTGTCATGTATATTGTTGCTGGCATTAGAATGCTACAGCCAGATCACGTTTACAACCCTTAGAAGGGCGTGGTATATACAGTACAGACCAAAAGTTTGGACACACCTTCTCATTCAAAGAGTTTTCTTTATTTTCATGACTATGAAGGCATTAAAACTATGAATTAACACATGTGGAATTATATACATAACAAACAAGTGTGAAACAACTGAAAATATGTCATATTCTAGGTTCTTCAAAGTAGCCACCTTTTGCTTTGATTACTGCTTTGCACACTCTTGGCATTCTCTTGATGAGCTTCAAGAGGTAGTCCCCTGAAATGGTCTTCCAACAGTCTTGAAGGAGTTCCCAGAGATGCTTAGCACTTGTTGGCCCTTTTGCCTTCACTCTGCGGTCCAGCTAACCCCAAACCATCTCGATTGGGTTCAGGTCCGGTGACTGTGGAGGCCAGGTCATCTGGCGCAGCACCCCATCACTCTCCTTCATGGTCAAATAGCCCTTACTTTCAAAGTTTTCCCAATTTTTCGGCTGACTGACTGACCTTCATTTCTTAAAGTAATGATTGCCACTCGTTTTTCTTTACTTAGCTGCTTTTTTCTTGCCATAATACAAATTCTAACAGTCTATTCAGTAGGACTATCAGCTGTGTATCCACCTGACTTCTCCTCAATGCCACTGATGGTCCCAACCCCATTTATAAGGCAAGAAATCCCACTTATTAAACCTGACAGGGCACACCTGTGAAGTGAAAACCATTTCAGGGGACTACCTCTTGAAGCTCATCAAGAGAATGCCAAGAGTGTGCAAAGCAGTAACCAAAGCAAAAGGTGGCTACTTTGAAGAACCTAGAATATGACATATTTTCAGTTGTTTCACACTTGTTTGTTATGTATATAATTCCACATGTGTTAATTCATAGTTTTGATGCCTTCAGTGTGAATCTACAATTTTCATAGTCATGAAAATAAAGAAAACTCTTTGAATGAGAAGGTGTGTCCAAACTTTTGGTCTGTACTGTACATAGTCAATATGAATGTCCTGGTACTGAAGGGGTTAAGCCCATACCAGAACCGCAGATTAGTTGTTGCAGTAAAGTGTTATTACACGAATGCAACCAGTGCATGACATGTAAATCAACTCAGGAGTTGTTTGTCTATGCTAAACACAATTGATGTTTATGTATCGCCAGAAATTAATAGTAAATGGTCCCAAGATAGGGAACAGATGTAGGTCTCATTAGCCTAGGCGGTACAGGGTCCGGTTCTAGTCCTTTGTTTGACTCAGGAACCTTCCTATTAATTCCTGGCCAGTTAACTCCCATAGTTGGAGATTTACCCCCATATACAGGGAGGTTGAGTTTAGTAGCTCAGGGCGTTACTGGATAATAGAGGAATTTTATATATAAAGTCTGACCCGATGTTATTGATAAATAGAATCTATAAGAGAACAGTTTTAAACAGGTTAATTGCCATGTATGCTAATGTAACCATGCTTTCTTATAGGATCCTAATGTACAATTTGCAATTGTTGCAGATATGATAATCCCCTAAGGGGGGAATTGTTTTTTATCACACTCTGATTAATCTTTTCAGATTTTTTGTTTTATTTGTCTGTGAATTATTATTTTTTTAAGCAGAGTATCTAGAACCTGCTAATTTGTTTTGTAGTGAAAAGCGCAAAACTGTATTTAAATAGCTCTGTTAACTAACCCTAATTGCCTTAAAAAGTCTCCTAAGGGAGGGGTGAGTTTCCTGCAGATGCTGTATGTCCCAACATTTTGCCCACCATCTTAAAGATGGGAGGGGGGGAAGAGCACATTCCTAAGTCTAGATACATGTCAGTGAAGAGGTCAGAGGTCGCAGAGCTGCGCTGCGAGCTGATTTCTTAAGTCAGCCTAATGGAAAGGAAGAGTAAGATTCTCCCAACTTCATTGAATGTAAATTCTTTATCTCATGAAGTGAATAAAGAGTAAAAGAAAAGTTATTTAATACTTTGCTGAGATAGAAATGTCCAGTAAACGAAGCAAACTGCTTCATTAAATTAATAATTATAGCAAGTCAATAAATGATTAATGATATTGATTACTAATCAATTTTTTCCACAGGATCATTAACATAATGTTTGTGTAGAGTTTTTTATTTCAGTGCTAAAAACGGCAAGAGATGAACTGAGATTGAAAAATCAAAAATTTGAAGATGGAGACACATCATAAATTTCATATGATTGGTGGTGGCATTGTATGACTGAAAAGAGACTGAACAGTTATACTAACCATATTGTTTGTCTATCAATTGTGACTAACTTGTCGTCACTGTATTCCATGCAGATATATGGACGCATATATATTACTCTGTTTCGAGGTAGTCTCAAAGTATTGATTGGGTTATGATCTTAAATAGGCACAACACCTAAGGCTATATTAGCCTAGCAGAGGAAGAATAGTTATATCTATTCATGGTACCCTGTAGTTTGTTTTTCCTTGGGAAAAAAATAAAAACATAAAAGTCCTCAACTTGCTGCTGGCTAAAGTAGGGCATAAGTCAAAGGCCTAAAATAGACAGGTATATGTTTGATAAAGTTTTTGCTGCGTTGTTGCTCATACTGTCTGTTGTTTTCTTAAGCTTAGATGATGGCCCAAGATGGGATCACGTGTAGATGGAAGGACAGATGGCGGAATCCTAAAAGTCTTTGTATCCGGAACCAAGAGAACCTGAGGTCAAGGCTATCCGTGACGCAAGAGACGTCCAGTCGGAGCCAACCCAGATGTATCCAAGATGTATCCAGGAGGGACAAGTGGGCAGAGCCCCAGGAGATTCGACAGCCGCTGCAAAAGTACATCACACCAGTGCAACATGACAAAGTATTCGAGATCGCAGATATGAAGATATGATGCCAAGCACCGCTCGCTAAATCGAGTTTCCAAGTTGCTGACAAGCCAGGAAGCTATTACTTCCAGTTTTTCATTTTAGCAACAACGTTATTGAGTTCGAGGACCAAAGAAAGTTCTTAACTAGAGACACGTTTCCAGAAAGTCCAGAAAATGACAGAAACGTCTTTCTCTCTACAGTGGTCATAAAAGAAAAGAACAAAACAATTGTATAATATGCGTTCTATGAACCAGCGCGTTTATCACTAATACAAGGAACGTAACATACTTGTAGTTAAACTAATCATAGAGTTTGTACGTTAGATTTGTGTCGTAAAAGTACACACAAAGTTGTGATAAATTTATTCCAAGGTAAAACTTGTGTTCCCCAATCCATAAGGATTTGGAGCATTTAGCCCTTTATTGCATTTCAGCCTATTCAACCTTCTAATTACTAAATTGAATATGCTGAAAAGGGGGGATTTGTTGTGCCTTTTCATAGGTAAATACATTCATATCCAATTCATTATTGTCAAGATGGATGTTCATTACCTTTAAGAGTCATGCTCGACTATAGTTGCAATTTTGTATGTCTTGAGTAGGCCAAATTAAGGTCACACAAAGCTTAGTGTTATTCTTCTCATGAATGTACCAGTCTGAGAAGATGCCTCCTTGTCTACTTTTAAATTTATGACGGGAAAAAAAGATAAGCTCTATGCAGCTGGTGATAATTACCTATACAATTAGGCATTTATTAATGAAGCAAAATATATAATATGTATGTATTCATTTAATGAGCCTTAGTTAGTCCTTAGCATAAGACAATCAGTAGGACATATATATATATATATATTACTTTATATTATATTGTTATATGTTACGAAGACAACATGTATCCAGTATATTGTATATATTTCTCATTAGAAGAGTGTCTGTGAAGATGTGTGTTTTGTAACAATTAATCACATTTTTGGTATGACAGAGGAGGTACTGATATCTCTGTGAGAAAACAAGTCCATTTACGATCCACAAATAAACAGTGTGAGAGACATTAAGTGAGACGCCTAGAGGTCTGTCTCTAATTGCTACAAGTGTCAGAATTAATCCCTATGGCTTTGAAATAAAGCTTCTAAGGTCAAAATGTATATTCAGACTTACATAAGTTAACCCTTTATACTATGATGCAGATAGCTTATACAGCAGTGCCACCTATGTGTCAGTAGGTGACATTACAACAGTAGCAAAAGTGCATTCTGGGTAGGGTTAGGATGTCACAATTTTTATCAATGGTCACGCCCATCCGACAATGATTTGAAAGTTCCAAACTAGGAAGGTGTGTCTAACTGATAAGTTTGTGATCATAAGCCATACACAGAAGGTAGAAGAAAGGAGAGAAAAGAAAGAGAGAAAAAGAGAAGTTGATCTCTCTAGAGGAGTTTATCAAGATGAAAGCCATGGTGAGATGCGCTATGATGGACCACCCAGCTTTCCTAGGAGCAGAAGTGAGATTCCTACTAGGACTTGGTAAGAGACACAGAAAATGATATTTCATTTTATTAAGACTAATTTGATAGTGTGGGTTAAATTATACCATCTAGATTGGCGAATAAATAAATAATTAAATTAATTGATCATCTCCATATTGAGATGTAGTCTTAGGATATTGTGAGGCTTCATTCTACCTGCAGAAGAATCTAGACTCATAATCTAGCAAAGCATTAAATAATTGCTTATATATATATATATTGATAGAACATTCTTCGCCAAGCTAAGTGATGGATTCCCACAGGAAAGATTTATTTCAAATCCTTTCCATTTAAGATCCTAGATCCCAGTTATTTGTCTTAATAGTCTTAACAAAGTTATATATGTGTGAAAATAGTCCAGGATGGGGCGGAAGGATACAGTTATCTCTTCTAAGTTATATCCTTGGATGGATTTGCCCATCTTGAAGTCATGTGATGTGTAGTTGGTTAGAGGGGGGCAGAATGTAGTTAGCATTCTATAATGATGTCTAGGATTAGACATGTCCATCCTGATATCATGAGGTTTTCTCTGAACAGAAGTAATGTATATAACTTATGTTCATATTTTGATATCCTAACCTATTAATAGCTTGTGTATAATGTGACGAGTTATTTCCACTCACATGTATTGTTAAGCTTGTAATGCTTTATATTAACGCTATATATATTCATTTGCATGTATCTTTGTGCTTATTTACTTATATATGTTTATAATCTTGTAACCAATAAATCTGCATATTTTTATAATATCTGTGTATTATTGTATAATGCAGAACTACATTTTATCATTAACGTCATCTCACGTCAAAAAGAACTTATTTATCTGAGGAAATAGTCTGACTCAGATGTGAATTGTATCAATTAGGTTGTCTACAATTCACCAGGTCATGATTTTAAGAATTTATGACAAATTTTATAAATTTAATTTTTTTATGGTTAATTATTTTTATGACCATAATTAATAATTCTTAATTGAATTATTACCCCCCGACAGTATGATGCCCTCCTTTATGTGTAATAAAAGATGCATTGGAGTGTTGTTCCTTGTAATTTTTGGCAGCCCTTTCACTTAGTGCATAGGCTGTATGAGTGTAGGAGTCCCACTACCTGAACAATTGTACCACCATGTGAATGAGGCCCTCCTTTAGATGAAATACAGGCTGTATCAGAGTGCTTTTTCCTTGTAATTTTTGGCAGTACTTACACTGTATGTACAATTGAATCTACAGGAAAGAAAGTTTCCTAAAATTTTTTCCTCCTAAAAGGTTTTGGGTGTTTTTTTGTCAGTCTGTAATAGTGGCGTACAACTTGGACAACATGGTTCCCAGCAGCGACATTGGTGTCCAAGATGCATCCAGACATGGTCCCCCTGCTGTTCCTGATCGATTTCAGTGGTGTTTCCATCACTTTCAGACCTTTTCTCTATGGTCCAGGCACCCTCCCCTCATCCAAGCAGGGGGTGCCTGGTTGTCTCCCATTGACTTACTTTATACTCGGGTGCTCGGCCGAGCGCACGAATATCGGGATGTGTTTGGACTGAACACTTTGGTGCTCGCTCATCACTATTTACCACATAACTACACCTCTGAACGTCAAATAGGCCCTTATTGTTTTCCACTTTTGCACTAGACAAGGCTTTTCAACAGATAAGTGCAACGCTGAACGGCAAATATATTTTTCTTTTGCCACTAATACATGGCAAACAGGGCTTTAGAATATATAACTGCACCGCTAAACGGCAATTAGGCCCTAATTTTATTCCACTTTTACACTGCACAAAAGGCTTTTCATGAACGGTGAATATATTTTTATTTTGCCACTAATACACGGCACAAAGGGCTTTACAACATATAACTGCTTTGCACAAGGGAAAATAATATGTACTGTAAAAATATTTCCTTGTAATAAACCTTGTTAATGGCTATATTAAACAGCACTTGCACCCTAATAACAAGAACGTATATTTTGCAGTCACATCCAATGCTTATCCAGACCACGAACGCCACAACCTAAACACATGGATCCAACTCCAACCACCATTATACCCCAGTCAGTGTCCTAATTACCATAAAACCGCTGCCAGGTTTGAGCTTATCTCCCTGTCAATACCTTCCCCAGTGCCAACTGTGCATTGGTGGATGTATTTCCCTGAGACTGAGCCCCTCACCTGAGACTACACATGAAACCAATTATTCTCGTCAAAGAAAAATAATTGAAGGGTAGTTGCAGAATCAAGACCTCTATCACTGAAAACAACTACCTAAAACGTAACTTTTATTAAAGATCGTTTAAATACAGATCCCTTACAGGGGACCAATGTATACATGGACAAACACAGAATAGAGCTGTTAAGGACCAGGTAGTTGGCTAATGCTGAAGAATAGAGGTGCGGGGCAACACGTGAGGATCCCTAATGTCTGTCCCTAAGGTATCCCTCAAAATATCCTCAGCCCAGAGATGCACCTGGATGGTAGGAGGACTCTGTCCACGTGCCTCGACTGCCTTTCCCTATAAAGCCCTTGCTAAAGGTGAATTTACCCCATACATATACCTGGGTCTTCATATACACTAAATACAATAGACACATAAAAATCACGAGAGCAGTACAGATTTACAGTCCCGATCAATACTTGGTATTACATTACTCATCCCGACACGTTTCCCCTTATAATTCTAAAGGTTCGTCAGGGGACACAAGTACCAAAAATGTCATGTGTGTCACAGATACACAGCAAATACAGTACAAAACCAAAACAAAAACTGGGGCACCCCCAAACCAGCTCTTGTCTATGAGAGAAACACAATATACGTGTAATTACTAAGTTACTAAGTTTAGACTGAATACCAGTATAAAACTTATCTGGCGATGAACTTCAAATTCCACTCACAGACCGGTGGTGCATGGCTTGAGGGGCTCCAGGGGTCAAAAAAAGATGTGGCTCCAACTAGTCCATTCATACACACTTACTTTTAAACCAATCATTAGCTAATCCTGGGCTGTGAGTCCTGTCATGTGACCTGGCCATTAGCCGTGTTAATTAGCCTAAGTCATGCTGAATTTTGATTATGATTTCAACAGCCCCCACATACACGAATCGCATGCTATATGGGGTCCCAAAATATGTTGGAACAGTGGATTAATGTCTACATCAAACAGGAGGATGTGCATGCATGCCTTGCGATTGAAACGCACGCTCATTCGCAAGATGGCCGTGCGTTCCAAATGAATCCAATCGTGGATACAGAGAAGGACGTGCGCGTCATTAATGCGCTGAAGCGCATGTCTGACGACGCGCTCGGGGCGTGTCAAGATGGCCGTGCGTTCCACCACGGCTTAGTGATGGCCGTGCGCTTCACCATTGCGCCCGCCTCCCGGAACATGTGACGTCAATGAGCATGGACGTGCGTTCCATTCCTGCAGTCCAAGCAGCGCATGTCATGACAAACACATGCGTTCCATATTGCAAGGAAACATTCCACATCTCGCCCCACCTATTCAGGATCACAGGCTGGGGCCTCAGGTGGACTGTATGTTAACCCTCTTGGTGCCAACTTAGTGTCCCAATCGTCACTCAAGGACACATACACTTGTGGAATTCAAGTTACTGGGGGCAACATTAGATACATTTATCTTTTAAGTGTGCTATGGACGCCATGCTGTCCTAACCATAAAAGGGATACATTAGATGCATAAATGGGTACTCAGATATAGAGCTAGCCCTACAATAGTAAATTGACACTTCGTGTGTCGATGTCTTATTCTATCAATTATAGAGGATGAAGGTTATGGATAATTGGAGCAACCCCATTGGACCAGAGAACTAGATGAATCACAGGAAACATGAGAATGTTAATTTTTCATTCAACCCTCCTGCGACTGCGAACGGAACCTATAGATCCATTCAGTTTCTTTCTGAAGGATCCTGCGGTCCCAATCACCCCTCCTGGGAGAGGGTCTAATCACTTCCAGGGCTGAAAATTTCAGGGATTTTGGGTCACCACTATGAAATTCCCATATGTGGTTCGCTATAGGAGTTTCCTTTTTCTTTTTGATGTCATTAATGTGTTCTAAAATACGTCTCCGAAATTCCCTATAGGTTTTTCCCACATAGTCCGTGGGACAAGTACACTGGGCAAGGTATACCACCCCCTTACTTCTACAATTAATAAAATCTCTGATGTCGTAGTTCTTATTAGTGACCGAACAGATGTTAACTTTAGTGTTTTTCACATAGCCGCATGACATACAGGACCCGCACCGGAACATGCCTAGTGGTTTCCGATCTAGCCACGTGCCCACTGGGGCTTGTCGCGAGTAGTGGCTATGAACTAGGCGGTCACGGAGACACCTACCCAGTCTAAAGGTGATACTCGGGCGGGAGGGAAGTACATCCGACACTCCAGAGTCCATCAAGAGAATCGGCCAATATTTACTGATAATCTTCCTGATCTCCTTGTTCCTTACATCAAAGGTTGAGATAATTCTGACAATATCTCCTTCTTTACTTCTAGGTTCCCTCGGTACCAGGAGGGAATTACGCTCACAGGTGGCCGCGTTTTGAAAGGCACCTCTCAAAACATGTTGTGGATAACCTCTCTTACTAAAACGGTTTTCAGTTTCCTTGATTCATTATGGAAACTTTCCGGATCCGAACAATTTCTCCTCATTCTAAGACGTCACACGTTCCGTCACACGTCCTTCTCTGTATCCACGATTGGATTCATTTGGAACGCACGGCCATCTTGCGAATGAGCATGCGTTTCAATCGCAAGGCATGCATGCACATCCTTCTGTTTGATGGAGACATTAATCCACTGTTCCAACATATTTTGGGACCCCATATAGCATGCAATTTGTGTATGTGGGGGCTGTTGAAATCATAATCAAATTTCAGCATGACTTGGGCTAATTAACACGGCTAATGGCCAGGTCACATGACAGGACTCACAGCCCAGGATTGGCTAATGACTTCCGGGACCTACCATGCAGGTGCATCTCTGGGCTGAGGATATTTTGAGGGATACCTTAGGGACAGACATTAGGGATCCTCACATGTCGCCCCGCACCTCTATTCTTCAGCATTAGCCGTCTACCTGGTCCTTAACAGCTCTATTCTGTGTTTGTCCATGTATACATTGGTCCCCTGTAAGGGATCTGTATTTAAATGATCTTTTTTTTTAAATCAAATCGTTTTTATTAATCAAATAAAAGCATCTTATTTTAAAACAATACATTGTCTTTTTTCATTCCAAAATGCAGAGTCAGTATACAGCAGTAACATATGATAACATCATACAAGGATCACCATACAGCGGTATATACAGGGAGTGCAGAATTATTAGGCAAGTTGTATTTTTGAGGATTAATTTTATTATTGAACAACAACCATGTTCTCAATGAACCCAAAAAACTCATTAATATCAAAACTGAATATTTTTGGAAGTAGTTTTTAGTTTGTTTTTAGTTTTAGCTATTTTAGGGGGATATCTGTGTGTGCAGGTGACTATTACTGTGCATAATTATTAGGCAACTTAAGAAAAAACAAATATATAACCATTTCAATTATTTATTTTTACCAGTGAAACCAATATAACATCTCAACATTCACAAATATACATTTCTGACATTCAAAAACAAAACAAAAACAAATCAGTGACCAATATAGCCACCTTTCTTTGCAAGGACACTCAAAAGCCTGCCATCCATGGATTCTGTCAGTGTTTTGATCTGTTCACCATCAACATTGCGTGCAGCAGCAACCACAGCCTCCCAGACACTGTTCAGAGAGGTGTACTGTTTTCCCTCCTTGTAAATCTCACATTTGATGATGGACCACAGGTTCTCAATGGGGTTCAGATCAGGTGAACAAGGAGGCCATGTCATTAGATTTTCTTCTTTTATACCCTTTCTTGCCAGCCACGCTGTGGAGTACTTGGACGCGTGTGATGGAGCATTGTCCTGCATGAAAATCATGTTTTTCTTGAAGGATGCAGACTTCTTCCTGTACCACTGCTTGAAGAAGGTGTCTTCCAGAAACTGGCAGAAGGACTGGGAGTTGAGCTTGACTCCATCCTCAACCCGAAATGGCCCCACAAGCTCATCTTTGATGATACCAGCCCAAACCAGTACTCCACCTCCACCTTGCTGGCGTCTGAGTCGGACTGGAGCTCTCTGCCCTTTAGCCACGGGCCCATCCATCTGGCCCATCAAGACTCACTCTCATTTCATCAGTCCATAAAACCTTAGAAAAATCAGTCTTGAGATATTTCTTGGCCCAGTCTTGACGTTTCAGCTTGTGTGTCTTGTTCAGTGGTGGTCGTCTTTCAGCCTTTCTTACCTTGGCCATGTCTCTGAGTATTGCACACCTTGTGCTTTTGGGCACTCCAGTGATGTTGCAGCTCTAAAATATATGGCCAAACTGGTGGCAAGTGGCATCTTGGCAGCTGCACGCTTGACTTTTCTCAGTTCATGGGCAGTTATTTTGCGCCTTGGTTTTTCCACACGCTTCTTGCGACCCTGTTGACTATTTTGAATGAAACGCTTGATTGTTCGATGATCACGCTTCAGAAGCTTTGCAATTTTAAGAGTGCTGCATCCCTCTGCAAGATATCTCACTATTTTTGACTTTTCTGAGCCTGTCAAGTCCTTCTTTTGACCCATTTTGCCAAAGGAAAGGAAGTTGCCTAATAATTAGGCACACCTAATATAGGGTGTTGATGTCATTAGACCACACCCCTTCTCATTACAGAGATGCACATCACCTAATATGCTTAATTGGTAGTAGGCTTTCGAGCCTATACAGCTTGGAGTAAGACAACATGCATAAAGAGGATGATGTGGTCAAAATACTCATTTGCCTAATAATTCTGCATGCAGTGTAATGTATAGAAACGTAAGACCAAAATTAGACAATAGATGCATTTATCCTAGCATCCACCCTCCCCCTCCCTTCCCCCCCAGCCCATATCCCACCCACCCCCTCCTCCTCCCCCCCATGAACAAATCGTGAATTGTGAAGGACAACCTCTCTTCACAAAAACACCTTTTTCCATCATCAACATGTCATGCACCTTCCAAACAAACTCATCCAATGGGGGCGGACTCCCCTGGATCCACCTCAGAGCCACTAACTTCCTGGCCACATACAACAGCCTCCATACCGCTACCTTAACCGACTCAGACCCTCCAATATCTGACACATACCCCAACACACACACCTTGGGATCCTTTTGAAGTCTCAGCATCATATTACTATTAATCATGTTCAGTACTCCTTCCCAGAAGTTTCCTATTACTGGACAAGACCAAAGCAAATGTAGCAGATCTGTGCCATCTTCCATACACTTTGGACACTTGTCATCAATTCTCACCCCCACCTTTTTTAAGAACACCGGCGTTTTGTACACTCTGTGAATGATGAATAATTGAGACAGCTTGCCCTGTTCACTCAGGGACACTCTGGGAACTCCTTCCAGTATGTCATCCCACTGATCATTAGAGATGGCCCCCAGGTCAGCCTCCCACTTCTTCATCCTTGAAAGCGGAAATCCTTCTAAAAATTTGACCAGTAAGAGAGTATACACCTGCGATATCAGTCCTCTTTTTCCCCCTGTCGGAAGAACAAGTTTATGGACCACCTCCATTTGGGCTATTGTACAACCTTTCCTCATCGTGACCTCAAAGGCATGCCTCAATTGAAGATATTTATAAAACCATACCCTGGGAATATTGAATTCCTGCTGCAAACTCTGAAACTATTTAAATATCTTGCCCTCAGTTAGTTGGCCAATCCTCATCACTCCATGTGATTCCCAATTCCGGAGTCCTGACATTGTTAGGAACTCAGGCAACAAGTAATTATTCCTAATTGGGGAAAGTTCACAGACGCCACCTACACCTCTAAGCTGTTTCACCTTCGCCCAGACATTCTTCATAAGATCAATAAGCATGAACTTCTCTCTCCCAGCATGCATTCCCGACCCCTCCAGAATACCCATAAGGTCCCGACTGCCCAACCAGTGTTGCAGTATCTGTCCCCTCATATCCGGCAATTGGAAATGAATCCATTCCTTAAAATGCTGACATTGGGAAGCTAAGAAATAGATCCATGCATTAGGAACAGCCAGACCACCTTCAGACTTAGGGTATTGCAACGTCTCCAGCCTAATCCTAGCCTGACCGTACTTCAAAATCAGATCTCTAAACATAGAGTGTATTCTCCTAAATCTATCCAGAGGAATCCACACGGGAGCATTATTCAATACATAAAGCAGCTGGGGCATCATTACCATTTTTAAAAGGTTTACTCTACCCACCACCGATAGGAAAAGTCTACACCATGCCCTCACCTTTAGTCTAAAAGTAGCTAGCAGCGGAGACAGATTAAGGTCTTCAAAGTCCGACAGTCTAGGTGTTATATACAGCCCTAAATATTTGAATTTATCCACCCAGGGAACCAAACTATCTACACGCCCACCTGACAGGGCCTGTCCATCAACTGGCATCAAAGCGGACTTCTGCCAATTTATCTGAAGCCCAGAGAAGCTCCCGAATCTGTCAATCAATGCCATGGCCGCATCCAGGGATACACCAGTATCGCCCAAGAATAACAGAGTATCATCAGCGTACATAGCCACTTTATTATGCAGCACACCATATCGAAACCCATCAATATTCGGTGACAGGCGAATAAAAGCCGCAATCGGCTCTATTGCTAGAGCAAACAACAACCATCTGACAACCCCCCATTGGCTCTAATTCTTGCCTTGGGACTCGAGTACAGCACCCTTACCCACTGAATAAACCACGCTCCGAAACCCATGGTTCTCAGGACCCCCCACAGGTAGTTCCATTCCACACTATCGAACGCCTTGGCGGCATCAAGAGCAAGCAAGGCCCTGTCTCCACAGTTATCTGCCGGGATATTCAGGCTAGCATATAGTCTACGGAGATTTATAGCGGTCGATTTCCCAGGCATAAAACCCGTCTGATCCGGGTGCACAATGGTCAAAATCACTCTGGACAACCTGTTCGCCAGCACCTTTGCTAGGAGCTTTAAATTCGCCGTTAAAAGCAAAATTGGTCTATAAGAGTCTGGTAGTTTGGGGTCTTTCCCAGGTTTAGGAATAACTACAATAATAGCCTCCTGCATCGAATGTGGTAGTGAACCTGCCTCCAGTGAGTGTTCAAGTACCTTAAGCAATTCAGGAAGGAGTATCCCCTGCAAGTTTTTATATACCTCCACAGGTAGGCCATCTGCCCCCGGAGCCTTACCATTCGCCATATCCCCAAGCGCAGCTTCCAGTTCTTCAAGTGAGATCGGCTCCTCTAACCTTTCTCTATCCTTGTCTGACAGCACCGATAACTGTGCCTCCATCAGGAAGGCGTTCAAAGCCTCCTCCGAGCTAGAGACAGTGGAAACGTATAGAGACACATTAACCACCTCAGCTCCCCTAGCTTAAACACCCTTAATGACCAGACCACTTTTTACACTTCTGCACTACATTACTTTCACCATTTATTGCTTGGTCATGCAACTTACCACCCAAATGAATTTTACCTCCTTTTCTTCTCACTAATAGAGCTTTCATTTGGTGGTATTTCATTGCTGCTGACATTTTTACTTTTTTTGTTATTAATCGAAATGTAACTATTTTTTTTGCAAAAAAATGAAATTTTTCACTTTCAGTTGTAAAATTTTGCAAAAAAAAACGACATCCATATATAATTTTTTCTCTAAATTTATTGTTCTACATGTCTTTGATAAAAAAAAAAATGTTTGGGTAAAAAAAAAAAATGGTTTGGGTAAAAGTTATAGCGTTTACAAACTATGGTACAAAAATGTGAATTTCTGGTTTTTGAAGCAGCTCTGACTTTCTGAGCACCTGTCATGTTTCCTGAGGTTCTACAATGGCCAGACAGTACAAACACCCCACAAATGACCCCATTTCGGAAAGTAGACACCCTAAGGTATTCGCTGATGGGCATAGTGAGTTCATAGAAGTTTTTATTTTTTGTCACAAGTTAGCGGAAAATTATGATTTTTATTTTTTTATTTTTTTTTCTTACAAAGTCTCATATTCCACTAACTTGTGACAAAAAATAAAAACTTCCATGAGCTCACTATGCCCATCACGAAATACCTTGGGGTGTCTTCTTTCCAAAATGGGGTCACTTGTGGGGTAGTTATACTGCCCTGGCATTTTAGGGGCCGAATGCGTGAGAAGTGGTTTGAAATCAAAATCTGTAAAAAATGGCCGGTGAAATCCAAAAGGTGCTCTTTGGAATGTGGGCCCCTTTGCCCACCTAGGCTGCAAAAAAGTGTCACACATCTGGTATCCCCATACTCAGGAGAAGTTGGGCAATGTGTTTTGGGGTGTCTTTTTACATGTACCCATGCTGGGTGAGAGAAATATCTTGGCAAAAGACAACTTTTCCCATTTTTTTTATACAAAGTTGCCATTTGACCGTGATATTTATCTCACCCAGCATGGGTATATGTAAAATGACACCGCAAAACACATTGCCCAACTTCTCCTGAGTACGGCAATACCAGATGTGTGACACTTTTTTGCAGCCTAGGTGGGCAAAGGGGCCCACATTCCAAAGAGCACCTTTCGGATTTCACCGGCCATTTTTTACAGATTTTGATTTCAAACTACTTCTCACGCATTCGGGCCCCTAAAATGCCAGGGCAGTATAACTACCCCACAAGTGACCCCATTTTGGAAAGAAGACACACCAAGGTATTTCATGATGGGCATAGTGAGTTCATGGAAGTTTTTATTTTTTGTCACAAGTTAGTGGAATATGAGACTTTGTAAGAAAGAAAAAAAAAAAACATAATTTTCCGCTAACTTGTGGCAAAAAATAGAAAGTTCTATGAACTCACTATGCCCATCAGCGAATACCTTAGGGTGTCTACTTTCCGAAATGGGGTCATTTGTGGGGTTTTTCTACTGTCTGGGCATTGTAGAACCTCAGGAAACATGACAGGTGCTCAGAAAATCAGAGCTGCTTCAAAAAGCCAAACCATTTTTTTTTACCCAAACATTTTTTTTTATCAAAGACATGTAGAACAATAAATTTAGAGAAAAAATTATATATGGATGTCGTTTTTTTTGCTAAATTTTACAACTGAAAGTGAAAAATTTCATTTTTTTGCAAAAAAATTGTTAAATTTCGATTAATAACAAAAAAAGTAAAAATGTCAGCAGCAATGAAATACCACCAAATGAAAGCTCTATTAGTGAGAAGAAAAGGAGGTAAAATTCATTTGGGTGGTAAGTTGCATGACCGAGCAATAAACAGTAAAAGTAGTGTAGGTCAGAAGTGTAAAAAGTGGCCTGGTCATTAAGGGTGTTTAACCACCTCCGGACCGCTGTACGCACAGACGCGTCCTGGAGGTGGTTGATTCATTCCGCCTGGACGCATATACGCGTCATCTCGCGAGACGCGAGATTTCCTGTGAACGCGCGCACACAGGCGCGCGCGCTCACAGGAACGGAAGGTAAGAGAGTTGATCTCCAGCCTGCCAGCGGCGATCGTTCGCTGGCAGGCTGGAGATGTGTTTTTTTTAACCCCTAACAGGCATATTAGACGCTGTTTTGATAACAGCGTCTAATATACCTGCTACCTGGTCCTCTGGTGGTCCCCTTTGTTTGGATCGACCACCAGAGGACACAGGTAGCTCAGTAAAGTAGCACCAAGCACCACTACACTACACTACACCCCCCCGTCACTTATTAACCCCTTATTAGCCCCTGATCACCCCATATAGACTCCCTGATCACCCCCCTGTCATTGATTTCCCCCCTGTCATTGATCACCCCCCTGTCATTGATCACCCCCCTGTAAAGCTCCATTCAGACGTCCGCATGATTTTTACGGATCCACTGATAGATGGATCGGATCCGCAAAACGCATCCGGACGTCTGAATGAAGCCTTACAGGGGCGTGATCAATGACTGTGGTGATCACCCCATATAGACTCCCTGATCACCCCCCTGTCATTGATTACCCCCCTGTCATTGATCAACCCCCTGTAAAGCTCCATTCAGACGTCCGCATGATTTTTACGGATCCACTGATAGATGGATCGGATCCGCAAAACGCATCCGGACGTCTGAATGAAGCCTTACAGGGGCATGATCAATGACTGTGGTGATCACCCCATATAGACTCCCTGATCACCCCCCTGTAAAGCTCCATTCAGATGTCCGCATGATTTTTACGGATGCACTGATAGATGGATCGGATCCGCAAAACGCATCCGGACGTCTGAATGAAGCCTTACAGGGGCATGATCAATGACTGTGGTTATCACCCCATATAGACTCCCTGATCACCCCCCTGTCATTGATTACACCCCTGTCATTGATCAACCCCCTGTAAAGCTCCATTCAGATGTCTGCATGATTTTTACGGATGCACTGATAGATGGATCGGATCCGCAAAACGCATCCGGACGTCTGAATGAAGCCTTACAGGGGCGTGATCAATGACTGTGGTGATCACCCCATATAGACTCCCTGATCACCCCCCTGTCATTGATTACCCCCCCTGTCATTGATTACCCCCCTGTAAAGCTCCATTCAGACGTCCGCATGATTTTTACGGATCCACTGATAGATGGATCGGATCCGCAAAACGCATACGGACGTCTTAATGAAGCCTTACAGGGGCATGATCAATGACTGTGGTGATCACCCCATATAGACTCCCTGATCACCCCCCTGTAAAGCTCCATTCAGATGTCCGCATGATTTTTACGGATGCACTGATAGATGGATCGGATCCGCAAAACGCATCCGGACGTCTGAATGAAGCCTTACAGGGGCGTGATCAATGACTGTGGTTATCACCCCATATAGACTCCCTGATCACCCCCCTGTCATTGATTACACCCCTGTCATTGATCACCCCCCTGTAAAGCTCCATTCAGATGTCTGCATGATTTTTACGGATGCACTGATAGATGGATCGGATCCGCAAAACGCATCCGGACGTCTGAATGAAGCCTTACAGGGGCGTGATCAATGACTGTGGTGATCACCCCATATAGACTCCCTGATCACCCCCCTGTCATTGATTACCCCCCCTGTCATTGATTACCCCCCTGTAAAGCTCCATTCAGACGTCCGCATGATTTTTACGGATCCACTGATAGATGGATCGGATCCGCAAAACGCATACGGACTTTTAAATGAAGCCTTACAGGGGCGTGATCAATGACTGTGGTTATCACCCCATATAGACTCCCTGATCACCCCCCTGTCATTGATTACACCCCTGTCATTGATCACCCCCCTGTAAAGCTCCATTCAGATGTCTGCATGATTTTTACGGATGCACTGATAGATGGATCGGATCCGCAAAACGCATCCGGACGTCTGAATGAAGCCTTACACGGGCGTGATCAATGACTGTGGTGATCACCCCATATAGACTCTCTGATCACCCCCCTGTCATTGATCACCCCCTCCTGTCATTGATCACCCCTCTGTAAGGCTCCAGACATTTTTTTGGCCCAAGTTAGCGGAATTATTTTTATTTTTTTCTTACAAAGTCTCATATTCCACTAACTTGTGTCAAAAAATAAAATCTCACATGAACTCACCATACCCCTCACGGAATCCAAATGCGTAAAATTTTTTTGACATTTATATTCCAGACTTCTTCTCACGCTTTAGGGCCCCTAGAATGCCAGGGCAGTATAAATACCCCACATGTGACCCCATTTCGGAAAGAAGACACCCCCAGGTATTCCGTGAGGGGCATATTGAGTCCATGAAAGATTGAAATTTTTGTCCCAAGTTAGCGGAACGGGAGACTTTGTGAGAAAAAAATTAAAAATATCAATTTCCGCTAACTTGTGCCAAAAAAAAAAAATTTCTATGAACTTGCCATGCCCCTCATTGAATACCTTGGGGTGTCTTCTTTCCAAAATGGGGTCACATGTGGGGTATTTATACTGCCCTGGCATTCTAGGGGCCCCAAAGCGTGAGAAGAAGTCTGGTATCCAAATTTCTAAAAATGCCCTCCTAAAAGGAATTTGGGCACCTTTGCGCATCTAGGCTGCAAAAAAGTGTCACACATCTGGTATCGCCGTACTCAGGAGAAGTTGGGGAATGTGTTTTGGGGTGTCATTTTACATATACCCATGCTGGGTGAGAGAAATATCTTGGTCAAATGCCAACTTTGTAAAAAAAAATGGGAAAAGTTGTCTTTTGTCAAGATATTTCTCTCACCCAGCAAGGGTATATGTAAAATTACACCCCAAAACACATTCCCCAACTTCTCCTGAATACGGCGATACCACATGTGTGACACTTTTTTGCAGCCTAGGTGGGCAAAGGGGCCCATATTCCAAAGAGCACCTTTAGGATTTCACAGGTCATTTACCTACTTAACACACATTAGGGCCCCTGGAAAATGCCAGGGCAGTATAACTACCCCACAAGTGACCCCATTTTGGAAAGAAGACACCCCAAGGTATTCCGTGAGGGGCATGGCGAGTTCCTAGAATTTTTTATTTTTTGTCACAAGTTAGTGGAAAATGCTGATTTTTTTTTTTTTCATACAAAGTCTCATATTCCACTAACTTGTGACAAAAAATAAAAACTTCCATGAACTCACTATGCCCATCAGCGAATACCTTGGGGTCTCTTCTTTCCAAAATGGGGTCACTTGTGGGGTAGTTATACTGCCCTGGCATTCTAGGGGCCCAAATGTGTGGTAAGGAGTTTGAAATCAAATTCTGTAAAAAATGACCTGTGAAATCCAAAAGGTGCTCTTTGGAATATGGGCCCCTTTGCCCACCTAGGCTGCAAAAAAGTGTCACACATCTGGTATCTCCGTACTCAGGAGAAGTTGGGGAATGTGTTTTGGGGTGTCATTTTACATATACCCATGCTGGGTGAGAGAAATATCTTGGCAAAAGACAACTTTTCCCATTTTTTTATACAAAGTTGGCATTTGACCAAGATATTTATCTCACCCAGCATGGGTATATGTAAAAAGACACCCCAAAACACATTCCTCAACTTCTCCTGAATACAGAGATACCAGATGTGTGACACTTTTTTGCAGCCTAGGTGGGCAAAGGGGCCCATATTCCAAAGAGCACCTTTTGGATTTCACAGGTCATTTTTTACAGAATTTGATTTCAAACTCCTTACCACACATTTGGGCCCCTAGAATGCCAGGGCAGTATAACTACCCCACAAGTGACCCCATTTTGGAAAGAAGAGACCCCAAGGTATTCGCTGATGGGCATAGTGAGTTCATGGAAGTTTTTATTTTTTGTCACAAGTTAGTGGAATATGAGACTTTGTATGAAAAAAAAAAAAAAAAAAATCATCATTTTCCACTAACTTGTGACAAAAAATAAAAAATTCTAGGAACTTGCCATGCCCCTCACGGAATACCTTGGGGTGTCTTCTTTCCAAAATGGGGTCACTTGTGGGGTAGTTATACTGCCCTGGCATTCTAGGGGCCCAAATGTGTGGTAAGGAGTTTGAAATCAAATTCTGTAAAAAATGACCTGTGAAATCCGAAAGGTGCTCTTTGGAATATGGGCCCCTTTGCCCACCTAGGCTGCAAAAAAGTGTCACACATCTGGTATCTCCGTACTCAGGAGAAGTTGGGGAATGTGTTTTGGGGTGTCATTTTACATATACCCATGCTGGGTGAGAGAAATATCTTGGCAAAAGACAACTTTTCCCATTTTTTTATACAAAGTTGGCATTTGACCAAGATATTTCTCTCACCCAGCATGGGTATATGTGAAATGACACCCCAAAACACATTCCCCACCTTCTTCTGAGTACGGAGATACCAGATGTGTGACACTTTTTTGCAGCCTAGGTGGGCAAAGGGGCCCATATTCCAAAGAGCACCTTTCGGATTTCACAGGTCATTTTTTACAGAATTTGATTTCAAACTCCTTACCACACATTTGGGCCCCTAGAATGCCAGGACAGTATAACCACCCCACAAGTGACCCCATTTTGGAAAGAAGAGACCCCAAGGTATTTCGTGATGGGCATAGTGAGTTCATAGAAGTTTTTATTTTTTGTCACAAGTTAGTGGAATATGAGACTTTGTAAGAAAAAAAAAAAAAATCATTATTTTCCGCTAACTTGTGACAAAAAATAAAAAGTTCTATGAACTCACTATGCCCATCAGCGAATACCTTAGGGTGTGTACTTTCCGAAATGGGGTCATTTGTGGGGTGTTTGTACTGTCTGGGCATTGTATAACCTCAGGAAACATGACAGGTGCTCAGAAAGTCAGAGCTGCTTCAAAAAGCGGAAATTCACATTTTTGTACCATAGTTAGTAAACGCTATAACTTTTACCCAAACCATTTTTTTTTTACCCAAACATTTTTTTTTTATCAAAGACATGTAGAACAATAAATTTAGAGAAAAATTTATATATGGATGTTGTTTTTTTTGCAAAATTTTACAACTGAAAGTGAAAAATGTCATTTTTTTGCAAAAAAATCGTTAAATTTCGATTAATAACAAAAAAAGTAAAAATGTCAGCAGCAATGAAATACCACCAAATGAAAGCTCTATTAGTGAGAAGAAAAGGAGGTAAAATTCATTTGGGTGGTAAGTTGCATGACCGAGCAATAAATGGTGAAATTAGTGTAGGTCAGAAGTGTAAAAAGTGGCCTGGTCTTTCAGGGTGTTTAAGCACTGGGGGCTGAGGTGGTTAAGGTAGGGGGGCTGAAGTGGTTAAAGTGACCTTAAAGTGCAAACACATATATAGATTAAACACAAGAAACCATATATCTGCCTCCTTCAAGTGTCAAGGGCCCCAATTTAAATGATCTTTAATAAAAGTTACGTTTTAGGTAGTTGTTTTCAGTAATAGAGGAGTACACATGAAACCCCCTGTGCGGATGGCACCATTGGGTTAACCCGTCACCATCCACATAATGGGAGTAGTGGCTGGGAGAAAAATGGCTTAATTGAGGCCCCGAGACACTTAACTAGGCTAATAGCATGATTGCTTTACTCTAATTACCAATCTTGTGCCTAGTTTTTTGTGGACATAAGGTCCAGCCAGCATGTCTCATTTCATGGCTCTGGGACCTGGATGAGCATGGCGTGTGTATGTGTGGACTGTGTCTTCCACGGTACCCCTACTGAATTTGCCAGTGAAGGCACAGGGTCTGGAGTTTGAGGGAGTCCAGATGGGAATCCCTCTTGTCCTACATTCCTGGTGCAGTACCCCGATCCATTTACAAAGTTTATATGCACCTTAAAATACCAGAAAAAGAACACACCATATAAGCCACAACAATAAAACTCAACGTAACTAGTGTTTCATGCTGAAAAAAGTTTGCTTCACTTAGAGCTGAGTATTCTGATCTAAGTTCGTTGGTCCAATAATCTTTAGTCCACAGCCAACTCTTCACAGGGAACAAGTTTAAATTAGCAGAAGCAAGGATAAATGGAAATATCACCTGGAGTTAAAAGCAAAAGAATGGCTAGAAACAGCAAGTGATCAAATGAGGTCGCAAATGCCCAGTGGGCAATCTCAGGTGCAAAGGATGCTCAGGCTCTTCTCAGTAAAACCTGCCCTGCACCTCCTATGCCACTCTCTTCTGCACTGACAATGGCAGAGCTATCAAACAAAAGGGAGGATGGGGACAGGGTTTTCTACCACTTTAAACCTCATTTGCATATGTGAGAATAATTATTTTCATGTCACCACGTCAGATTTTGTGTGACATCTTTAACCCCTTAAGGACCAGTGTCACTTTAAGTGCTGATAATTTTAAAACGCTTTGACTTACCTAGGCCGTTCTGAGTTTTTTGGTCACATATTGTACTTCATGACACTGCTAAAATTTGGTCAAAAAAGTTAATTTTTTTACATAAAAAAATACCAAATTTCATGTTTGTATCATTTTGGGAATGATATTTAATTTTTTGGGGATGTTACAAGGCTTAGAAGTTTAGAAGCAAATTTTGAAATTTTTCAGAAATCTTCCAAATCCCACTTTTTATGGACCAGTTCAGGTTTGAAGTCACTTTGTGAGGCTTACATAATAGAAACCACCCAAAAATGACCCCATTCTAGAAACTACACCCCTCAATGTATTCAAAACTGTTTTTACAAACTTTGTTAACCCTTTAGGTGTTCCACAAGACTTCATGGCAAATGGATTTTGATTTTTTGGAAAATTTTCCAATATAATCAATTTTTTTCCAGGAAAAAAACAAGAGTTAACTACCAAACAAAACTCAAAATGGGTTGCCCTCATTCTGTAGTTTGCAGAAACACCCCATATGTGGTCGTAAACAACTGTTTGGCCAAACGGGAGGACATAGAAGGAGGGTAATGCCATATGGTTTTTCAAGGCAAATTTTGCAGGACTGGTTTTGTTTATACCATGTCCCATTTCAAGCCCCCCCCTTGCACCCCTAGAGTAGAAATTTCAAAAAGTGACTCCATCTGAGAAAGTACACCCCTCAAGGTATTTAAAACTGGGTTTACAAACTTTGTTAACCCTTTAGGTGTTCCACAAGAGTTAATGGCAGATGGAGAACCAATTTAGAAATTTCTATTTTTTGGAAAATTTTCCATTATAACCCATTTTTTCCAGCAATAAAGTAATCAATATGGGTTGCCCTGATTCTGGAGTTTGCAAAAACACCCCATATGTGGTCGTAAACTACTGTTTGGTCAAACGGGAGGACATAGAAAGAGGGGAACGCCATATGGGCTTTGGAAGGCAGATTTTGCAGGACTGGTTTTGTTTATACCATGTCCCATTTCAAGCCCCCCCTTGCACCCCTAGAATAGAAATTCCAAAAAAGTGACTCCATCTAAGAAAGTACACCCCTCAATGTATTTAAAACTGGGTTTACAAACTTTGTTAACCCTTTAGGTGTTCCACAAGAGTTAATGGCAGATGGAGAACCAATTTAGAAATTTCTATTTTTTGGAAAATTTTCCATTATAACCCATTTTTTCCAGCAATAAAGTAATCAATATGGGTTGCCCTGATTCTGTAGTTTGCAAAAACACCCCATATGTGGTCGTAAACTACTGTTTGGCCAAACGGGAGGACATAGAAAGAGGGGAACGCCATATGGGCTTTGGAAGGCAGATTTTGCAGGACTGGTTTTGTTTATACCATGTCCCATTTCAAGCCCCCCCTTGCACCCCTAGAATAGAAATTCCAAAAAATTGACTCCATCTAAGAAAGTACACCCCTCAGTGTATTTAAAACTGGGTTTACAAACTTTGTTAACCCTTTAGGTGTTCCACAGGAGTTAATGGCAGATGGAGAAACAATTTAGGACATTGTATTTTTTGGAACATTATCAATTTTAACCCATTTTTACCAGCAATAAAGTAAGGGTTAACAGCCAAACAAAACTCAATATGGGTTGCCCTGATTCTGTAGTTTGCAAAAACACCCCATATGTGGTCGTAAACTACTGTTTGGCCAAATAGGAGGACATAGAAAGAGGGGAATGCCATATGGGTTTTGGAAGGCAGATTTTGCAGGACTGGTTTTGTTTATACCATGTCCCATTTCAAGCCCCCCCTTGCACCACTAGAATAGAAATTCCAAAAAAGTGACTCCATCTAAGAAAGTACACCCCTCAAGGTATTCAAAACTGGGTTTGCAAACTTTGTTAACTCTTTAGGTGTTCCACAAGAGTTAATGGCAGATGGAGAAACAATTTTGGAATTTCTATTTTTTGGAAAATTTTCCATTTTAACCCTTACTTTATTACTGAAAAAAATGGGTTAACAGCCAAACAAAACTCAATATGGGTTGCCCTGATTCTGTAGTTTGCAGAAACACCCCATATGTGGTCGTAAACTACTATTTGGCTAAACGGCAGGACATAGAAAAGGGGAACGCCATATGGTTTTTGGATGGCAGATTTTGCTGGACTGGTTTATTCACACCATGTACCCTTTCAAGCCCCCTGATGCACCCCTAGAGTAGAAACTCCATAAAAGTGACCCCAGCTAGGAAACTACGGGATAAGGTGGTTGTTGTTTTGGGACTATTTTAGGGGTAAATATGATTTTTGGTTGCTCTATATTACACTTTTTTGAGGCAAGGTAACAAAAAATTTTAATTCTAAAATTGTTTCTACAATCGCTATTTAGTTTTGTGGAACACCTAAAGGGTTAACAAAGTTTGTAAAGTAACTTTTTAATACCTTGAGGGGTGTAGTTTCTTAGATGGGGTCACTTTTTTGGAGTTTCTAGTCTAGGCTACATCAGCGGGGGCTTCTAATGGGACATGGTGTAAAAAAAAAAAACAGTCCATCAAAATCTGCCTTCCAGAAACCATATGGAGTTCCCTTCGTTCTATGCCCTGCCGTGTGGCTATATAGCCATTTACGACCACATATGGGGTGTTTCTGCAAACTACAGAATCAGGGTCATAAATATTTAGTTTTGTTTGGCTGTTAACCCTTGCTTTATTACTGGAAAAAAAGGATTCAAATGGAAATTTTGCTTAAAAATTGGTGTTTTGGCACCGTTTTTATTTTATATTTTTAACGCTGTTCATCCGAGGGGTTTGGTCAGGGGCAGATTCTTATGGACGCGGCGATACCTAATATGTCTACATTTTAATGTAGGGGCTCATTTTTTGCAGAATGGGATGGCGGTTTAATTGGCACTAATTGGGGGTGCATATGACATTTTGATCGCTCGTTATTACACTTTTTGTGATATTAGATGTCCAAAAATGGCTTTTTTTTTACACTTTATTATATTTTTTTTTACGCTGTTCATCCGGGGGGTTGGGTTACATGTTACTTTTATAGAGAAGATTTTTACGGACGCGGCGATGCCCAATATGTATAGCTCTCAGACTTTGGAAACAATAAGCAGGCATCCTAAAACTGCGGCCCTCCAGATGTAAAACTACAATTCCCACCATGCCCTGCTGATGGCTGTAGGTTGTCTGGGCATGCTGGGAGATATAGTTTTACAACATCTGGAGGGCCGCAGTTTGAGGATGCCTGCACTAAAACTAATATTTTTTGAAAAAAATAATTTTTTCCCGTGTCTCCAAAGTCTGAGAGACATAGTTTTTTATGTTCTCTAGGGGACTGTTGGAGATTATAAAAATTTAGTACTCCATGGAAGTGTGATACTCCTTGAAGCAATCGATAACGCAGAGGCCCGGATGATCGGGGCAAGTGTCACATTGAGTGGTGGTGTCCTTCCGTATCCCCCTCTTGTGACACACTGCATCTTTTTTGGGTTCGTCCCTTCTTTCCAGTATGGGGGACCACACCTGGAAAATGTTGGCCAGGGACGATCCGGGCGCCCCCAATTCCCGAGGTAATCCGGCCTGCTCTTTCCCGGTCCGAAAAGATCAGGTCCTTGAGGACTGCCTCATAGAATTGGAGGAATGTCCCTGTGCTGCCAGTGCTTCGGGATAGTACAAAAGAGTTGTACATGGCAACCTGTACCAAGTAGACCACAACTTTTTTGTACCATGCCCGGGTTTTGCGCATGGCGTTATATGGCTTGAGGACTTGATCAGAGAGATCAACTCCTCCCATATACCGATTGTAGTCGACGATACAATCGGGCTTGAGGACCGTTGCCGCGGTACCTCGCACAGGGACAGGGGTGATGCCATTACCGTGGATTGTAAACAGCATAAGGACATCCCTCTTGTCCTTATACCTGACCAGCAACAGGTTTCCACTGGTAAGGGCACGGGTCTCACCCCTGGGGATAGGTACCTGGAGGGGGTGGGCAGGGAGGCCACGTTGATTTTTCCGCACAGTCCCACAAGCGAACGTGGATCTGGCGGCAAGGGACCTGAACAAGGGAATGCTAGTATAAAAGTTGTCCACATACAAGTGGTAACCCTTATCTAGCAGTGGGTACATAAGGTCCCACACGAGTTCCCCGCTAACACCCAGAGTGGGGGGACATTCTGGGGGTTGAATATGGGAATCTCGCCCCTCGTACACACAAAATTTGTAAGTGTACCCTGAGGCACTTCACGCCATACCTCGCCCGCTTAGTGGGAATGTATTGGCGGAAACGGAGTCTCCCTTTGAATGCAACGAGAGACTCATCAACCGTGACCTCCCTTCCAGGTACGTAGGCCTGCTCAAATTTGGCCCCAAAGTGATCGATAACCGGCCGTATCTTATACAGACGGTCATAGGCAGGATCACCTCGGGTGGGACATGCTGCATTATCGGAATAATGCAGACATTTCCGGATGGCCTCAAACCGGGAGCGTGTCATGGCCATACTGTAGAGTGGGGTCTGATAGAGGATGTCCCCACTCCAGTAATGCCTGACACTGGGTTTTTGCACTAGACCCATATGCAGCACGAGGCCCCAAAATGTCCTCATCTCGGCTGCACTGACCGGCGTCCAGCCACCGGGTCTAGCCAAAAATGAGCCCGGGTGCTGAGCAACGAACTGTTGGGCGTACAGGTTCGTCTGCTCCACCATCAGATTTACAAATGGGCTACTGAAAAAAAAACTAAAAAAGTCAATTTTAGTAAACCCCACTGTGGGAATCTGGATTCCTGGATTGCCAGCAGAATCTCGGGCTCAAAGTCCACTGGGGGACACCAGCTAAGTTCATCGGCAGGGGGCTCCGGTGGGCTTATTTGGTGGGCCAGGAAACCAGTCCGAACCCCAGGGCGGCTCGTACTAGGGTGGGCCACAGAATCCCTAGCATGGGGGGGGGCTGGTGGTGGGGGTGATGGGGGGTGGGCAAGTGGCAGGGGGGGTCTAGGGTCTGAAAGCTGAAACAAAAAAGTTTAGATAAAAGTGCTTTTTTTTTTTTTTCTTAACTAACTTTTCCCTTCTATCCCTGTAACGGTGCCTCTCCCTCACTGACCCTAACCTACCTGGAGGGCGATGGGTGCAGGAGGGTGATGGATGACGATTAGGGGGACTCAGGAGCTGGTGCTGGATGGTGCTGCAGGGTGCTCGTGCAGAACAGGAAGAGGAGGGGAGAGAGGAGCGCAGGAAGTTTGAATCTCGCACCCTGGACAGCAGCATTCAGCACCAGGGCCAGCACCGCCTCTTTCAAATCTTCGTACTGCGATTGGTGGTATATAATCACGCCACCGTTCGCAGTCTTTTTCCGGTTCATCGGGTCACCGGAGACCCGAATGGACCGGAAACGCAGCAATCCGCAGGTCTGAATTGACCTGCGGTTTTCTGCGATCGCCAATACGGTGGGGTCAAATGACCCCCCCTGGCATTGTTACAGGATGCCGGCTGAATGATTTCAGCCGGCATCCTGTTCCGATTAACCCCGCGCGGCGCCGGAATCGCGATTTAAAGCCATGATGTACCGGTACGTCATGTGTCCTTAAGGACTCGGGAAACATGCCGTACCGGTACGTCATCTGTCCTTAAGGGGTTAATCAAGATGGCCGTGGCGGCTTCTCTGTGAGCATCTGAGAGGTTCAATGACGGCAGGTGGCATGATCACCTTTCATTTAGGAATGCGTGTAATTAGTCACAAATCTAATTTCTTTGTAAAATTCGGCGAAGCAGCCAAATTGAATTTTTCCTAACTTCGCTCATCAATAGTCATGACAATGTCATTGTGCCACCTGAGAACTGGCGACTTAACTGCGGCCTGTGAGAGTGGATGGCTGGGAGGGAAGCTATAGGCTCCCAACTGCCATATCTTTGTGAGACACCTCATTCATTTAATAGTAAGATATTTTGTGGAATAACCCTTTAATAAACCTAAGAGGGGTTGAAACTGCAAAAAAAAAGCCTACTTATTAGAAGGGATTTGGAGTTTAAATCTGAACATAAGGTTTCCTAATGGGATGAATTTCAGAGATAATCTCTTGTGTATTTATTTAATAAGCTTTTTATGTGATGCATGTGACATATTTCAGCTAGATGTAATATTTCATTATATAATTGCTACTAACAAATTTTAAATTGATGATTACTTTTTAGGGACTGTTTTGCCCATAATGCATAAGCATACTGTATCTACATGCTGAAACAATTTTTATGAGAAGTCAATATAGGATAATTTTGATTAATTTAATTAAGTGCTCGAAGCAACTCTCTCTTTGCCTATATTAACACTGTTTTTGTTCCTGAACCGCATTTTAAAAAGTAAATGTATTGACTGGGTGAAATAGTTTGCAGTTTTAAATCATAATGATCTCGATGAGGAGAAATAAGAAACACTTTCCAAAAGTTAATAGCACCCATACATATATAAAAAGTATGAAGATAATGTAACAGATGTAATTGATTGATTTTAATTGTCCCACCTTACCACTCTGCTTTGTTATGTACCAGTGCCAGATGGTCGCAGAAAGATTAGTGACCTAGGATAATCTCTAATTAGAATGTTCACATGCTGGCATGAAAGAGGACAGTTCTGTGACAGTCATACCAGAGTATGAGTGAGCAGGTCAGCATGTCATAACAGAACCAGGACAGGAGCAGACATGGCTAGTAGCAAGGTGAGATGCAGTGAGATTTTTAAAGAAACCATTGTTACATTACTAAGAGATTTTGCTATTATAAATACATTTTGATTTCCTAATCATTAATAATTCATCGTTATTGTAATGTTAAATATAGGAATATAGGAGAAACCGTTTCTGAAACTGCCAAAAATGGTCAGTTATTTATAATGGTTGGATATAATTTTTTACAATGGAAGTGTGAATGACACTTTCTTTGCATCACAAAAATGTTTTTCTTTTCAATAAAATATAATGCAGAAAAATATTTTCATAATTCTGATCTATAGTCTTCTATTTTAGTAGAAGGAAAAAAAATTTGCTTTGATTTTTGTATTGTATTTTTTTTTATTGCTTTCATACGTGCTCCTACTTTTTCTTTGGTAAGCTCATATTTATACTGCAATTATTTAGTTCCCCATTAACGAAAGTATTAGAAGGTGCAAATGAAATGTCTGCTCAGCAGTCTGAATGAAGATAAGTGTCCTACATTAGTATGATTTTTGCTACAGTACTGATGTAAGGCCCCTTTACACAGTAGGCAATTATTATTAATGAACCATTCATTCCTATAATTGCCTGTTCATCAGAGGAGAAGAGTGTTAGCGTTTTTTTTCTCCAGGCAGGTTTATGATTGTTATACGATGAGGCATCAGACCTCCAACCCGTGAATATTTCCCTTTGCAGTGAATATCCTATTTGCACTGGCCAGGAGATATCAAGTACCCAGACTTAACTTAGGTAGTCAATATCTGAAGTCTTTATTCCACAGCACATACTTATAGGACATTGGGGGTGGGAACATCAAAATTACTGAAGTGCGTGACATATTACTGTTGAAACTTCGTTAAACAATACTGGTATCTGCTATATACAATACATGAAAGAGTTATTTTACATATTTACCAAGGCTAATCTAAATGCTAACAAGTTGAATGACTTGTCATAGTTTCCTGTCATTGTATGTGAGATGTGATTTTAAATAGCCTTTTGTTACGGGAGGAAAGTGCTATTGTGTTTCCAAGTGATCATAATTTGGAGTACTGCATTCCACAGGAAATGAGGTCTGTAGGCCTTGTATATTTAAAGCAAAGGACAATCCATGATATCTATATAGAATAGTAAAATTATGAAAAATACCTTTCAACCCAACCATTGACCTCAACTTTTATATATATAAAAAACGGGATCACTGTATGTTTTCCTCCATCTAAGGCCTTGTATATATATGTGTGACACATGAAGACACTAAAGACTATGAAGGAGATAAAAAAAAACTTCTGTGTAATTTGGCGCACAGTAGGAAAAAATCTCCTGCATAGTGGAAAAGAGAGAATAAAAAAGTAAGAAAAAACACAAAACATAAAATAGGCCTTTGGGATCATTGTTATTCTGCGAGTAGCACCATGTGTCCTCCTGGGTATGTTTTTCTGTGTGTTTGCTGGAGGCATGCAAGCTCTACCCATAAATAGGATGTTCAGGTTAGACCTTTTACTGGGCTAACCCCGCCCTCCATGGCACATGGCTGCCCAATAATATTACAGATAGGCAGGTAAAATCCACCTTATGCCTTGACCAATAGAAATACATTTCAGAACTGGAAGGTACACATTTGGACACCCCCTGAGTATGCCGGTGGGTGGAGCTCAAACATGCTCACAATCCACTACCACACCCAGAACATGTGCAAATGCTTCCAAATGAATCAGCCTTTACTTAAACAAATATTGTCCTAATCGGACATCCATTTAATCCAGTACAAATCTCCTACTGACCCAAAGTAAACCTCTGTTAGACATGGTTCCGAAAGGGGAGATCAGTCCCTGAGGAAGGTCTTTTAAAACAGGGTCGACCAAGAAAGGTGATATAGCATTCATATGGACACCAGTCCCACCAACCAGTGTTTCATGTTGGGGCCCCCATGGTTCAGTGAGACCGGCATCAGCGTGCTATACCCCACCGTTGCTCATGAAGACCAGCTGGTAGCTTTCACTAAGAACATTGCTCTCAGAGCCAGCAGCCATTAGATCCCCCTGAAACCAACGGTGGCAGCTTTCACATGGGGGAGTAGAAACCCGAGTGCTGATCTATAGAATTTATCTTGTAACGTCCTGATCCGATCACGCTCTATTATAACCGTAATCCGGTCAGACCTTACACAGGGAGGCATATACAAAATAAACCTACATAACCTAAGCTAAAGAGAAAGTCCACTATAGTCATCCTATGCTAATAAAAATTTACATGACAGTTCCCTCTTCTTTGTCATATCTCCCCTGTGTTCTTTGAATCTCTTGCTGAATCTTCGGTTTCCTCAGCTTGCCCTCGTCGATAGTGGTGCTCCTTGGGTGCCATTGACTCCATGATGATGGTCCATACGTCGGCTCGATTCTTCGGGGAGTTGACTCTGAGGGAGGTCCTGATGTGGGGAGGTGTGGTGTGGCGATGAACGTTTAATTGGACATCCTTTTCATCAAAGACATAGATTGATCCGTGGTATATCCGGGAGCTGCGATGAGGATGTGATCATCTGCACGTGCCTGGGTGATCCGATCGATCAAACACCAGCAACATCCCACCAGGATATATAGGATAAAAAGAAAAAGGAACAACATGAGGATATATACTCCTACTTCCTTCAACCAGTTACCTATGGAAAACAGGAAATCCCCAAAACCACCCAAAGCCGTGAAAGGATTCCATCCCTCATTAGCAATAGCCTTAGCTCTGCCCTGAAGTACAGTGACCTTATCCATATGGGCCTGGACTTTATCACTGGTATCTGCAATCCAAGTACAGCAGTCCTCTCCTATAAACTCACAGAAACCCCCCTTAGAACCTAAAAGATAATCCAGCGCCATCTTCTCCTGTAAGACAAGGGTTGGGTTAATGCACCTGTTGGCAAAGGAAACAAGAGCAAAATATCACCATAATCACGGTTTAATTTCTCAATCAGTTTCGCCACATATTTCTCTTGTATCTGTTGCAAGTCTCCAGGCATCAGAATTAATGGACTCATTGTCCATGGGGTTGGGAAGGGTCTCCCCATCAAAATCTCAAAATTTCTTGGGTCTGGAGTCATTCTGACTTCAGCAAGAATAGCTGGCAAGTACTGGTCCCACTTATGGTAGGTACCTTCATTTGCCTTTCTTAGTTTGTCCTTCAGTGTGCGGTCCATTCGTTCAACGACTCCAGAGCTTTGGGGATGGTATGGTATATGGAACTTCCAATCTATAGCCAACTGTTCAGCTATGGACTGAGTGACCTTTGCTGTGAATGGGGTTCCGTTGTCAGATCTGATTCTGACTGGGCCTCCCCACATGATTTCCTTACACAAAATTTTAGCTAAAGTTTTTGCGTCCTCTTTTCTTACCACGAAAGCCTCTGACCATCTGCTGAACCTGTCAACAATTACCAAAAGAATTTTACACGCATTTGTTGCTTTTGGCATGTGTGTAAAATCAATTTGCAGTTCCTGAAATGGTCCTTGTAGGGGCAGTAAATGTTCATGACGGCCTACTCTCTTCCCCTGAATATTGTTTCTAGCACAGGTTAGACATCTTGAAATCACCTGTGCTAGAAACAATAGCTTTAAATTCTCTACACAAAACCTTTTACTTACCTCCTCAATTGTTTGCTTGAGTCCCTTGTGGCCTAAACTATGTATTTGGAGTATAAGAATGGGGGCTGCTATTTGGGGAATCCCTACTACTCCTCCCTTTGACCATAGACCGTTTGCGTCTTTGGTCAACCCTTTAACCTCCCAATAAGCGATGTCTGCTGATGTTGCAAATGTTTGGAGCTGGGACAACATTATGTTATTTTCAGGTGTGAGCGGTACTAGCGGGGAATTTACAAAGACCTCGGTCGCACAATTTTGTGTGACACGGGAGGCTGCTTTTGCGTGCCTGTCTGCTTACCTGTTCCCCTGGGCAACTAGTGTCATTGACGTTGTGTGTGCCTGAGACTTAATGACTGCAATGGCCTCTGGGAGATGAATTGCTGCAAGGAGATTTGAAATGAGTTGTGCATGGGCTTTTCTTCTGCAGTGTAGGTTAGATCATACATGGCGATGGAGTTTGGGCACCTTCATTGTGGGTTTGCTGTATTCATTCCCCACTGAATGGGATATTTAATCTGTGTTTGCTGAGTCTGTATGGGTATTGGCTGAGCCTGGTTTGGGGGAAGGTAAGAGCAATCTCCTATTATCATGGTGAGGGCGGGGCTGGGAGAAATGTTTATCACGAGCTGATGATTTGATGGTCTGCTTTTGGACCTCAAAACATCTTGCCGAGTCCTTTGCTATGGCTTGCCTCATGGTTTGTGTAAGGGTCAATGTTGGCCAGTTATTCACAATAATTTTATAAGTCTTAGCAACTTTTAGCAGCAGATTTGCAACAAATGTCTGTGTATACACTAAACCCATATCATCTGCAGTTGCCAAACCTGCCTCCTCTATCCAAATTTGTCTAAATCTCTTTGAAAAATCTGACACACTTTCCCCAGGCTTCTGTTTACACGCTGTGGCTATCCCAATATCTTTCCTATCACCATGCATCTTTTTTAATTGTGCCAATACTTGAGTCCATATTGTCTCTATCTGGACAGAAATCCTTAAAGGATAATTGGCAGGCGTGATGTCTGCACTGGGTATCATAAGAGTGTCGCATGCTTCAAAGTTAAAACCGCCTTCTGCTGAATCCTGATATCCTGTGACCCCCTCCAAAATTAATCTATAATCCTCTACAGTAAACTGTTGGCCTTTACACATTCTTTTCAAGTAAGATACAGTGGCCACTGTTTTTTTTCTGGGATCTGGTGAATTCTTAATATATTTCAAGACAGTGGATGGTAATGGCTTCATTACCATCTGATTTCCCATTATTACAAAAGGGAATGCTTCAGCTGCTATGGGAGGGGTATCTCCTGGTTCAAAACCCTTAATCTTTGCTGCCCTTGCATATATTGTTCTACTGGGCTGTGTAGACTTTACAATAGGTTGATTAGCATGCTCAGAGAAATCCTGTACTTCAGATTCTGTAAAACCAGAAGCTTGTGGTACAGTTAACTGTGCACATAGCTCATCATCTTATTCTGTTGTTAATTTAGTTAATACAGCGTACAATGGAACATATGGGGGAGGACCAGGAGTTGGAGTCACAATGGGGTTTTTAATCTGCTGTCTTTCATTTGAACTGCCAAAGTCAGTCCAAAAGGTCTGCAATGATAACCATGCTGTCACGGCTGAGGATGGGGTAAATCCTCAGCCGTGCGATGTTAAAGGAAAGTGAAGCTGCTAGGCCAGAACTACAGAATTAGAGAGCAGGTCACCTCCTACAGCGTCCCTAACTCTGACCCTGACTCCTAGCTGTATGAGCCGACCCTGATGGTAAAAGGGCTCATACTCCGGAACCTGGGGTCCCTATTAGCCCTCAGGGTGGCCCTAAACTAGGAGCAGGGTAAGACAACCTGTTCCTCCTAGATACGGAGGAACAGGAGTCTCACAGGCCGAGCTGCAAGGAATGGGGAACAGATACAGCATATAGATATGGCAGGTGAGTGAAACTACTTCCACACCTACCTGCCACAGACACACTGACTGGATCCCGTGCTCACAAGCTGATGTCCACACCAAACATAAATGGACACAGCACACACACCTAAACACACAAGAACCCAGATCCATAGCTGCAGTAAGAATAACACAAACATAAAGCATAACATCACCACAACATACTTTATGACCGCAAGGGTGGCCCTCACTGGAGAGATGGCAAAAGGCTACCAGGAGGATGACTCCAGCAACATGCCTGGAGTACCCCTCAGACTTCTGGCTTCCAGCAGGAACTAAATAGGCCAAGCAGCCACACCCACACACACACTAGGAAATGAGTTAACCCTTCCATCACCAAACAGGGTAGTGAAGCCACTTAAAGGGGAAGTGCAGACACACATAAACCCCGTGCACACCTAACAGGAAAAGTGCACTCATATAAACAAAAGGCACACCTAAAAAGACAGGTTGCCAGGTGCAACCGCATACACTTCACAGCAAGCTGGCTAGCACTAGCTCAGGCCGCTATACTGTGACTAACATCATGTTGCCAGCGGCAACCACACGTGAGGCCATATACTTCAGCCCTCACCTGTGATTGAACACAAGACCAGACCGCGGCAACAGCATGCGGGGTCTAAGAGTCACGACCACAGCATAGTCGTGACACATGCCTGACCACAAGTTTTCATATATACAGTATTTTATCCCAGTGAGGGTCTCCTTTGTACCATGGAAAAGCGTCTATGTCATTCAAACATAGGCCCTTGATCATGGTAATATGAAAATCTGAACAAGACCCCTCTTTTGGGAACGGGTCAGTACATTTCATTCCTTCTGTCCATTTACACATATTATCAACCCAAGGATCAGTATAAAATGGACCTAAACACCTCAAGACAAACATTTTTGGACTTTCCCTCAATTCATTTTTAGGAGACAGTTTTACCATACTTAGGAACATGATTTTAAGTTCTAAATTTAAAATTCAGTTTCTTTTTCGGATCCTTCTTAACATAAGAATTGCCCATTTTACTAAGCTAAAAATATACAGTGAGATCAGCTGAATTTGAAGGTTTATCTAAGGATGATTATGTTTGGTTTAGTGCAGATACTTACTGACAAACCTTATGCTTATCAGCATCAGTGTTTTTCATCCTATTTCTTCTAATCCATGCTCATGACTTCTCCTGAATTTATGTTTGAGTTTAAACTATTCTGGATTCTAATTTTATACCTTCAATTTCAGCATGAACTCGCATACAATCTATACACATTCTATACAGTAAAATTCAATCTTATAAATATATATATAACGACTAAAAATGCTTAAGCAACTATACAGCAATATACATTTTTTAGCAAAGGATATTCACTGCACACAGTACTGTTTTTCAGATTAGGGGACTCCAGACCCCTTTAATTTTCTTTAGGAATATCAGATTCCTGGGAGGCGCTACAGAAGCGCTTACCGGGTTCAAATAATCCCTATTACAGTATAGTATCTAAAATATAGAATTACTTACCCAATACATGCAGTAATCCTCTCCTGTGTATAAGGCCTATTGCACACGACCGTATGGCTTTTTCAGTATTTTGCGGTCCGCAAAAAATGGATCCGCAAAAAATATGGATGACATCCGTGTGCATTCCGTTTTTTGCGGAATGGAACATCTAATAGAACATGTTCTATCTTTGAATGGAACGGAAAAACGGAAATACGGAAACGAAATGCATACGGAGTACATTCCATTTTTTTTGCAGACCAATTGAAATGAATGGTTCCGTATACGGACCATATATGGAACGCAAAAAACGGAACGGAAACAGAAAAAAAAACCATTCCTGTGCATGAGGCCTAAGGACTAGCGATTGCTGTCGAGAACTAATGTTGTTGGGCAGCACATTGCTGTTTACACAGAACAAAACACGGTAACCCCACATGACTTAAATTAACAAATAGACTTTACTTGTTTTATTGATTAAATTGGCCTTAAAATAATTCTAAACTGAACATCAGGGGGTCGAGGATGACCCCAATATCAGGGTCATCTATACATCTTAAATAGGGGTTGTAACTTTCCCCTGGGCCCCTTCTCATATCCTTTTAGTTTTATTATAGGTTCTATATACTAAATAAAGGTTCTGCATTGATAACATATTAGGCACTGTATAACCACCTGCCCCCTTCCCCCCTCTTCTTTTCAGCATCACTACCTAGGATATTACGCTTTACTGCACCCTGATTAATATTGATCACTTATATAGCGTACAGAACGCAGCATTGCTCCTGGCCACACAATCTGCATAATTTTATTGACACAAATCAAACTACAACGCTTCCCTGGCTGCGATCATGTGATACACTATATTCTCGCAGGATGTGATGTTAGGTGGGTTTGAACGGCATCCTGACCAGTCTGGCATGAGAGTGTGACACCCGGGAATATACAGCTGCCATATCGAGTGCAGAGCACAACATCAGGGACATACTCCTCACCTTAACCCGCACACATCAAAGTGCAGCGTGACTTTTGAAGGCACTATTGTACATGAGGATGTTTATTCATCTGAGGTGTGCTGTTTAGATATCAAAAGAAAAGGTGCTGTACTGTGGCCTGTAATTGTTATACAAATATGGGGGTCAACATCTAAATCGTATGGTCTATATAAACATATCAATTTGATTTTTTAAAGCCTATTGGCTAATACTGTGGGTCAACACAGAGACCATGTATATCCTTTTGATCTACTGAGGTACTTAAGCTGCATGGAGACTCTCAATATGATGGGTTGATCCCCATGTTCAGCATGCCATTGTGAATCTAGCTTTCTAGACTATCTCATACTCCATTAATTGAGAAAGGGAATACCATTGCTATATTATTATATTTATGTGGAATCTTCCCATCTATACTACCAATTTTATCAGCTTTTCTGATTGTGGCAAGAAATGATTTAATTTGTCCCCTAATGAACTATGGCACTACAGTCCATAGGGAAATGCACCAGGACTTCAGGGACCTTATGTCGTCTAAGGCTAGGTTCACACCTGAGCGTTTTACAGCACGTTCCTACGCGCTGCAAAACGCTCAACAAGCAAAAACCAATGTTTGCCTATGGGCATGGTTCTCGTGTCAGCGCAAAACCTGCACCACCAACTTCAGCACATCCAGGGGAAAATGACAGCAGGCTGTTCTGAAACTCACATGTTTGGGGGAAAGACCCCACACTGTGCTGGAGCTGTGGGCAGGTATGGAAGAACAGACCGATGAGTGGTTGGTGCCGCTGAGCCTAAAGCCTGGCCTGGTGGTGTGCGACAATGTGTGAAAGCTTTTAGCAGCTCCAGGCTCTGACTGCACAGCGTGCAAACCCCCCGTGCCCTGTCGTCAGCACACTGCCTGAAGAACTGCCACACCAGTGAACTCCTTTGCACTGGCTTTGTTGTGCTATGTCCCATGGGGCATTGGGTGGTAGCAGTTATACTAGCTGGGTGTCACGACCCTTGGTTAAGTCGTGACTCTCTGTTGCTACACTTGCGGTTGCCCGCGGCAGTGTCTCTGCCTTCTGGGTGATTGCAGTGACATGGTTGCCATGCATGTTGTTGCCCACGGCAACGTGTAGCTTTCTATGCTTGTATGTGCACTTCCTCTTTAAGTGGGTTCCTTCCCTTGTCTGGTGTTGGAAGGGTTAACTCCCTTCCTAGTGTTTTGTTAACACTGGGTTTTTGTGGGTGTGGGTGTGGGTGTGGCTGCTTGGGCTATTTAGCCTCTGCTGGATGCCTGAAGCTGGGGGGTATTCCAGCCATGGTGTATGCTGGAGCTGTCCTGGTCTTCATATTCCATCTGTCCAGTGAGGGCCACCCTTGTGGTCATAGATGTTCTTATGGTGTCTCACGTTTTTTACAGCTATGGGTGTCCTGGGTTCCTGTGTGGTTTGTGGTGTGTGCTGTGTCCTTTTAATGTTGGTGTGGACACCAGCACTTGTGCACGGGTTTCAGTCAGTGTGTCTGTGGCAGGTAAGTGTGTTACTGGTTTCACTTACCTGCCATCTCCATATGCTGTATGTGTTCCCCTCTCCTTGCAGCCTGGCCTCAGATAGAGACTCCTGTTCCTCCATGATTGGGATGAACAGGTTGTCTCTCCCCTGCTCCTAACTGAGGGATTATCAGGGCGACTTAGGGTTTCTAGGAATCTTGAGTACAAGTCGTCCTACCATTGGAGTCCGCTCATACAGTGAGGAGTCAGGGAGAGGATTAGGGACGCGGTAGGAGGTGACCTGCTCCCTTAATACTCCTTTTGGCCAGGCTGATCCCCTTTAACCTTTGACACCGCATGGTGGGGGGTTTCCCCTACTCCCCGCCGTGACACTGGGGCCAGTCGTTCTGCTTTTGCACCCTGCTCCCTCTTTTGCTATGCGGCTGACGCTGCGTGACCCCCAACTCTTCCTCCAAACTGCAAACGTCACTCGAATGACCTGTATGCAATGTGAGGTCTAGGACCTCATCATCCTTTACATCATCTTCCACCCACTCTTTACCCCCAAGCTGCATCAGTTGACACCTGTGTTTCGTCATCGTCATCAGAGACATGCTGAAGTGGTTCCCCACATCCTCATTCTCAAACATAAGTGGTTGGGCATCAGTGCACTTAATCTCTGTCACTTCTGGGGCAGGGCTAGGTGGATGGCCTACAGAAAGCCTGCTAGCAGAGTCATCAAAAAGCATAGGTGACTGCTGCATGACTTGGGGTTAAGACTGCTTGGCTGATGTACAAGGGCTTGAGAAGGAAGACATGCCCTTGGACCACCAGTGCCAACTCTGCGCTTTTAGCAGTGGACCAGGTGGAAGACAATGCGAAGGAGCTGGAGGCACTCAGAGCCATGCAATATACTACCGCCTCTACTTGTTCTGGCCTAACCATTCTCAGAGCTGAATTCGGACCTACTAAATGATGCAGAACGCCCTGTTGCCTGTGTGCACCAGAGGAAGGTATTTTATTTGGGCGCATAGCTAGCACAGATCGACACCACTAACACCAGCAGCACCACGGTCACGTCCCTTATTTGATGCTCTTCATTGTTTTACGGTCACCCAGCAAATAGGCTGACAGACAAACAATTGTATTTCCATGTCACAAGTGCAAGGACAAAATTATTCACCCCAAAAAAAGCTATGTGTCAGCGATACTATTAACCCTTTCACGCCCGATGGCAAACATGTAAGTCATCTGGCCGGTCTTTAAACATGGCGCCTATTCCTGAGCGCTGCGGGCACCATAGCCACGGGTGGTCGTCTGCTTCTTATAGCAGACACCCGCGGCTCATGTCCTCAACTGGCAGTAATGCCGATCATGGACATTTAACCCTTCAGAAGCCCCCGTGTGGCGATCAGAGGAGCCGGAGCTTGTGTGCAGCAGCCCCTGTCTTTGTGAATGACAGAAGACTGCTGCATAGTATTTCCTATGGAGCCCTTGCCTGTAATAGGGCTCCAGAGGAAAGTAGTAAAATCATCACAGATTCCAATGCAAGTGCATTGGAGTCTGTGATAATAGCAATCAGATGATTAATTGCTATAGTTCCCTATGGGAACTATAAAAATGTGTAAAAAAATTAAAAATAAAACATAAAAATTCAAATCACCCTCCTTTTCCCAAAATAAAAATAAAAGAACTAAAAAAAATCATAGGTGTCGCGATGTGCAAAAACGCCTATAGTATAAAAATATATTCCCTATACGGCAAACATCGAAATGTAAAAAAGCATCCAAATGGCGGATTCGCCGTTTTTGGTCGCTTCATGTTCTACAAAAAAATTTAATTAAAAGTGATCAAAAAGTCATACACACCCCAGAATGGTATCAATGAAAATTTCAGATTGCCCCGCAAAAAATGAGCAATGATACAGCTCTGTACACATAATTACAAAAAAATTATAGGGGTCAAAATATGGCGACAAAGAAATAAAACAGATTTTTTCCCACTTTAAAATTTTTTTATTTTCACTATCAAAACGCAAGAAAAACTATACATATAAGGTATCGCCGGATTCGCACTGACCTGTAAAATAAAAGTAACTGACCACTTTTATCGCACATCGAATGTCGTAAATAAAAAAAAACCTTAAAACTGTGTTTGTTTTTGCAATTTCGCCCCATTTGGAATTTTTTCCCCGCTTCCCACTAAATCATATGCAATATTAAATGGTGGCGTGGGAAAGTACAACTTGTCCTGCAAAAAACAAGCACTCATATGGCTATGGAAACAGACAAATAAAAAGGTTATGGCTCTGGGAAGGCAGGGAGCGCAAAACAAAAACGCAAAAATAAACAAATAAACTCAGGGGCGGAAAGGGTTAATTCACGTATTAACTATTAAAGAAAAGGGTTTAGTGTCCACAAAAATAGCTATGTGTAACCGACAATTAATAGGCTAATTTAATCTCCAATTACAGTTAGACTGATGAAAATGCGGTGTTATTAATAAAAAATAATTAACTTCGTGTCACACAATGTACAGACTGATTAAACCTCTTATAACATTTAGGCCTCATGCACACGACCGTTTTTTTTTGCGGATCGCAAAACGGATTTCCGTTGTTCCGTGATCCGTGACCGTTTTTTCTTCCGTGGGTCTTCCTTGATTTTTGGAGGATCCACGGACATGAAAAGCCTGGCCGTGCGGAGCCAAACGGATCCGTCCTGACTTACAATGCAAGTCAATGGCGACGGATCCGTTTGAAGTTGACACAATATGGTGCAATTGCAAACGGATCCGTCCCCCATTGACTTTCAATGTAAAGTCAGGAGTCCCTTTTATACCATCGGATCAGAGTTTTCTCCAATCCGATGGTATATTTTAACTTGAAGCGTCCCCATCACCATGGGAACGCCTCTATGTTAGAATATCCCATTGGATTTGAGTTAGATCCGGGCGCTCCTCCTACTGGTAAGTGACAGGTCTGTGCTATAAGCAATGCGCCGCACAGACCTTTCACTTACCAGTAGGAGGAGCGCCCGGCCGGTCACAGACATTGCAGGTAAGTATAATGCTTCTAAAATTGCTAAGTAACCATGGCAGCCAGGACTGCAGTAGCGTCTTGGCTGCCATGGTAACCGATCGGAGCCCCAGCGATTAAACTGGGACTCCGATCGGAACTCTCCGCTGCCACCAATGATGGGGGGTCGGTCATTTTAATTAGGGGGGGCCGGCCGCACTGGCCACCAATGTGTTAAATACAAGGGCGGGAGGAAGGGGGGGCCGGCCGCACTGGCCACCAATGAGTTAAATACAGGGGAGAGAGGGGGGGCTGCACTGGCCACCAATGAGTTAAATACAGGGGGGGTCTGCCCCCTGCTGCCTGGCAGCACCTGCCAGGCAGCAGGGGACAGTCATGTACACAGTTCTTTTAGTATATATTCTAACCTGAAGCGTCCCCATCACCATGGGAACGTCTCTGTGTTAGAATATACTGTCGGATCTGAGTTTTCACGAAGTGAAAAATCAGATCTAAAAAGCTTTTATGCAGACGGATCAGCGGATCCGTCTGTGTGAAAGTAGCCTACGGACAAGGATGACGGACGCGGATGGCAATCTTGTGTGCATCCGTGTTTTTTCACAGACCCATTGACTTGAATGGATCCGTGAACCGTTGTCCGTCAAAAAAATAGGACAGGTCATATTTTTTTGACGGACAGGAAACACGGATCACGGATGCGGCTGCAAAACGGTGCATTTTACGATTTTTCCACGGACCCATTGAAAAAAAACGGAAAACGGAACAACGGCCGCGGATGCACACAACGGTCGTGTGCATGAGGCCACAGAAGGATGAGAATGCAGTGTGATAAACCTCAAAAAATTTGTTTTGTGTCACCAGCACAATTAACAGACTGATTAACTATTGCATTTCCATGTCACAGATTCAATTGAAATGTTTTGCACCCAAAAAAATTGCTGCCATTTTAGCTATGGTATTTCCGCGTTACAACAGCAAGGATTGTGTTCTGCGGACCCAAAAATAGCAATGTGTCAGCGACACTATTAACTGACGGATTAACTATTGTATTTCCGTGTCACAACAGCAAGGAAAGGGTTTAGCGGCCACAAAAACAGCTATATCTCAGCAACACAATTAAGTGACAGATTAACTATCGTATTTCCATGTCACTGGTGCAAAGGAATAGTATTGCACCAACCAAATATATGACTACAGATCAGCCACAGACTGAACAACACAATTAAAGGGGTTATCCAATTTCTCAAACCCCCCCCCCCCCACATAGCTCCCAGTGTGGGGGGAGAGCAGCCGATGGCAGGCAGGGACAAGTCTCCCTAGCATTACCCGCGATTCTAGGGAGGCTCATCCCCATCCCCGCCTGCCATTGGCTGCTTCCCCCGAATGTTTTTATCCATGTGCAGGGAGGAGCAGCAGCTTAGGGGACCAGGAGCGGCGCCGGGAGCGGGGTAAGTATATTACCGGTGAGGGGCCTGGCACATGTGGGAGTGTTTTGAGAAATTAAATAACCCCTTTAAGTATTGTATTTCTGTGTCATTGGTGCAAAGTTGTACAGGTCACCCACAGACTTATTTAAAACAAAAAAAAAAGCCTGTCCCTACACTAGTCAGAGCAGTATGGCGGCGCACCATGTGATCCGGCATTTATGCATGTAGGGTCACATGGTGCGCCGGCCAATCACAGCCATGCCAATACTAGGCATGACTGTAATGGCTTCCAAGTGCCCACAGCTTAAACGCTTGTTGACTGGCTGCACTGCAGCCTTTCAACAAGCTTTATTTAAACTACGAACACCGTAACACCGTACGGACCCGAACGTGGTGGTCCGGGTTCACTCAGTACTACTGTCAATCAAAGGGAAGGGGGAATGTGCAGACAGGCTTGAACTGGCCCACAGGGGTACAGATGAATTCCCCGGTGGACCTCTGAGCAAGGTAGGCCCCTAGTCTTCCACCTCCTGCACAAGTGGCACATAACACAGTAGACTTACTGCACTACATACATGTATTTAATGTACAGCACCTCAACCAGCCTATGTTAATATAAAAACTTAATAGATTATTAAAGAAACCACCCAGTTAATTATTATAGACATGATCAGAGCTGAGATGACTTCTAGGTATAGAGGAAAGCTAGCCAGTATCCTCTTTTCCCCAGGACCTATCTTCTCTGTTGCTGCAGGGACCCCCATATTCAATCATCTGGTAGCATCTTGCTGCTGTGTGAACAGGTAATATTTGAATGTATCCGTACGTTGGGCCACCAAAATAAATTTTACTGGTGGGCCCTAGGCACCCCAGTCCGACACTGTGTGCAGAGCAAAGGAGATGTTACAAAGCAGTACTCAAAGGATTCAGCTATGCCTCCTGGTGCTCCAACGTGCAAATTTGCATGTGTATAAAAACACAGATATCTTTGCAGCTGTTTAGCATACAGAGAGAAGAAAGGTATAGTTTTAATCAACATGATGAGCCCTACCATGCAGCATGCCTGGTTTAATAGGGTTGATCCTGGTGAAAGAGCCACATTAACAGTGACCTATAACAGTAAAATAAAATGGCTGGCTGGTTATAGAAAACTGGTGTTAAAGGGTTTGTTCGGGTTCAGAGCTGAACCCGGACATATCCCCATTTTCACCCAGGCAGCTCCCCTGACTTGAGCATCGGAGCATTTCATGCAAAAGCATTTTCTGCAGTTCTGGTGACGTACTGGGCTCTCCATGGGGCTGCCAGGTGGAGTCTTCTGCCCAGCAGTGAGCCCGGTGACATCACTGACAGTGATGGGTGGGCTTTAGAGCTGCCCTAGCCTATAAAATGGCTATGGCAGCGCTAAAGCCCGCCCATCAGAGCTGGTGACGTCACCGAACACACTGCTGGGGGGAAGCCTCCGGACGGCAGTGTGTTATTGTAAATAAAAGAGCCCTTGCCCTGCACGATCCTGGGTGAAATTATGGGTATGTCCGGGTTCAGCTCTGAACCTGGACAACCCTTTTAAGCTGTGTATGTCAGTGAGGCGAAGACCGCAACCTTCTGTTGGCCAAAGAGGGTCATGTGACAGTGTGCATATCAGTTAGGATATGACTGAAAGACCTGCAAGTTTCTATTGGCTAATATGGGCCATGTGATGGTGCCATATTTGCATTTTTTGGAAATATCTCAAGAATGGTACATCCGACAGAGCTGAGACCTTTTCAAAAACCTTCCCAGACACCCGTTGTACCCGATGTATCCACGCCAACTTTGGTACAGATCGGTCCAGTCATTTTACAAACTGGATTCCAAAAAAGTTGGGACACTAAACAAATTGTGAATAAAAACTGAATGCAATGTTGTGGAGATGGCAAATGTCAATATTTTATTTGTAATAGAATGTAGAAGACAGATCAAACGTTTAATCCGAGTAAATGTATCATTTTAAAGGAAAAATACGTTGATTCCAATTTTCACGGTGTCAACAAATCCCAAAAAAGTTGGGACAAGTAGCAATAAGAGGCTGGAAAAAGTAAATTTGAGCATAACGAAGAGCTGGAAGACCAATTAACACTAATTAGGTTAATTGGCAACATGATTGGGTATAAAAAGAGCTTCTCAGAGTGGCAGTGTCTCTCAGAAGCCAAGATGGGTAGAGGATCACCAATTCCCACAATGTTGCGCAGAAAGATAGTGGAGCAATATCAGAAAGGTGTTACCCAGCGAAAAATTGCAAAGACTTTGCATCTATCATCATGAACTGTGCATAACATCATCCGAAGATTCAGAGAATCTGGAACAATCTCTGTGCGTAAGGGTCAAGGCCGTAAAACCATACTGGATGCCCGTGATCTCCGGGCCCTTAAACGACACTGCGCCACAAACAGGAATGCTACTGTAAAGGAAATCACAGAATGGGCTCAGGAATACTTCGAGAACCCATTGTCAGTGAACACAATCCACCGTGCCATCCGCCGTTGCCAGCTGAAACTCTACAGTGCAAAGAAGAAGCCATTTCTAAGCAAGATCCACAAGCTCAGGCGTTTTCACTGGGCCAGGGATCATTTAAAATGGAGTGTGGCAAAATGGAAGACTGTTCTGTGGTCAGACGAGTCACGATTCGAAGTTCTTTTTGGAAATCTGGGACGCCATGTCATCCGGACCAAAGAGGACAAGGACAACCCAAGTTGTTATCAACGCTCAGTTCAGAAGCCTGCATCTCTGATGGTATGGGGTTGCATGAGTGCGTGTGGCATGGGCAGCTTGCATGTCTGGAAAGGCACCATCAATGCAGAAAAATATATTCAGGTTCTAGAACAACATATGCTCCCATCCAGACGTCATCTCTTTCATGGAAGACCCTGCATTTTTCAAAAAGATAATGCCAGACCACATTCTGCATCAATCACAACATCATGGCTGCGTAGGAGAAGGATCCGGGTACTGAAATGGCCAGTCTGCAGTCCAGATCTTTCACCTATAGAGAACATTTGGCGCATCATAAAGAGGAAGGTGCAACAAAGAAGGCCCAAGACGATTGAACAGTTAGAGGCCTGTATTAGACAAGAATGGGAGAGCATTCCTATTTCTAAACTTGAGAAACTGGTCTCCTCGGTCCCCAGACGTCTGTTGAGTGTTGTAAGAAGAAGGGGAGATGCCACACAGTGGTGAAAATGGCCTTGTCCCAACTTTTTGGGGATTTGTTGACACCATGAAATTCTGATTCAACATATTTTTCCCTTAAAATGGTACATTTTCTCAGTTTAAACTTTTGTTCCGTGATTTATGTTCTATTCTGAATAAAATATTAGAAGTTGGCACCTCCACATCATTGCATTCAGTTTTTATTCACGATTTGTATAGTGTCCCAACTTTTTTGGAATCCGGTTTGTATATATATGTATAGTGGATGTAAAAAGTCTACACACCCCTGTTAAAATGTCAGGTTTCTGTGCTGTAAAAAAATGAGACAAAGATAAATCATTTCAGAACTTTTTCCACCTTTAATGTGACCTATAAACTGTACCACTCAATTGAAAAACAAACTGAAATCTTTTAGTTGGAGGGAAGAAAAAAAAAAACTTAAATAATGTGGTTGCATAAGTGTGCACACCCTCTTATAATTGGGGATGTAGCTGTGTTCAGAATTAATCACATTCAAAATCATGTTAAATAAAAGTCAGCATACATCTGCCATCATTTAAAGTGCCTCTGATTAACCCCAAATAAAGTTCAGCTGCTCTAGTTGGTCTTTCCTGAAATTTTCTTAGTTGCATTCCACAGCTAAAAAACCATGGTCCACAGAGAGCTTCCAAAGCATCAGAGGGATCTAATTGTTAAAAGGTATCAGTCAGGAGAAGGGTGTGAAGGACTTTTATGCAATTGCCTATATGTTTCAATTTAATTTTCTCCCTGCTATTTTAAGGTCTATATTGTCTGTTCCAAATGTCAAGAATGAATGTATTTGTGTACCGAACAGGGATGTTGAGATTATGTTTGTATGTGGGATAGAAAGTACTTTTCTGAAATTGTTAAAAATTGTAAATGTTCTGGCCAGCAGATAATTGAGCTGTGTGTATTGTCAGAACTCAATTATCTAGCCTGGCCCAGAGGAGGAGTTTTAGGATAATTAAGCTGTGTGTATTGTGAAAATTCAATTATCTAGTCTGGCCCAGAGAAGGAGTTTTAGGACAATTGAGCTGTGTGTATTGCTAAAACTCAATTATCTAGCCTGGCCCAGAGGAGGAGTTTTATGCTGCATAAAGTGTGAGTTCTATGTACCAGTAAATCAGTCTTGTTCCAGCATTACGTTTTGACTCATGTGTGGATTATTCGGCGATTCCAGGGATATTCCTACTCGTGGAATATTGGGTGATTTTCTTTTATGAGAAGAAGGGAATGCTTGACGGGATATTTTCTACTACCGTCACAAAGGGTACAAAAGTATTTCCATTCATCAAGTGGAGAAAATATGGCACAACAGTGACATTACCAAGAACTGGACGTCCCTCCAAAATTCATGAAAAGACGAGAAGAAAACTAGTCTAGGAGGCCTACAGCAACATTAAAAGATGTAACGGATCTCCTGGCACCCCGACTGGGTACCTCCGTTGATGGATGCTCCTAGTGCTTCCCGAGGGCTCCAAGCACTCAACTTGACACCATAACCACCATAGACCCCACGAACCACCGCAGCTTGGTTGAGGTCTCACCGTCCTCCACCCGCGCTGGACCCAAGACCGGGCTTCAGCTTTCAGTGGGTGAACCTCTCCTAAATCCAGGAACCATGAACAAGCTCTTACAAGAGCTAGAAGTTATAGCCAGGGGAGTATAGCAAATCTTCAGCGTATAGCAATCCCCAGTGTCGATCAGTTACCCAAACACCAGCCTCAACATGATGAAGGGTAAAACAGGAACTCTTTATTGAACACACAAGCATTGACTTATATACACATTTTCCAACAAGGGTACCACCCCCAAGGACCTGGTTGGGAACTGAGGACATAACATAGCAGCCAATCCTTACAGTTTAAACACAAAAACTATACATTCAACAAACACAATGGCATTGTCTGTGACGCAATTAACAAACACAATGGCATTGCCTGTGATGCACTCAATAACAGAATAGGTATTGTCTTTGATGCAATCAACAAAATACAATTACCAAAACACAATGGGCTCTGCCTGTGATGCAATTACCAAACATAATGGGCTAACTTAATCACTCACAGGCAGAAAACACACATTTTTCCCCAAAACACAGAAAACACCTCAAAACCCCACATATCCCCATAATTTATAAATCCATGGATAGCTCTGATCTGGGTGAACAACATATCCAAAAATCACCCAGATCTGAGCAGGGGTTCCCGAATTCCATGGAAGTCACATTTGGCTGACCGCAAGCATGGCTTTCCTGCCCAAAACAGTTCCACAGATTTAGGCTGTGCGGCCGGTCTACCTTTTCCTTCAAAGTTAGTATATGGGCCATAATCCTGAGGCAAGAGGCTGGTAAACAGGCCCCTCCAAAACCCAGTGGCGAGGTTATTTTCGCCACAAAGGAGCTGCAGGAATATCTGGCAGGTACTGGCTTTGTGGTACATGTGACAACAATCTCCCGTATTCTTCATATGTCTGGGCTATGGGGTAGAGTGGCAAGACGAAAGCCTTTTCTTACGAAAACAAAACATCCAAGTCAGGCTACATTTTGCAAAAACACATCTGAAGTCTCCCAAAAGCATGTGGGAAAAGGTGTTATGGTCTGATGAAACCAAGGTTGAACTTTTTGGTTTCAAAATATATGTTTGGCGCAGAAACAACACTGCACATCACCAAAAGAACACCATACCCACAGTGAAGCATGGTGGTGGCAGCATCATGCTTTGGGGCTGTTTTTCTTCAGCTGGAACTGGGGCCTTAGTTAAGCTAGAGGGAATTATGAACAGTTCCAAATACCAGTCAATATTGGCACAAAACCTTCAGGCTTCTGCTAGAAAGCGGAACATGAAGATTCAAGTTTTGGAATGGCCCAGCCAGAGCCCAGACCTGAATCAGATTGAAAATCTGTGGGGTGATCTGAAGAAGGCTGTGCACAGGAGATGCCCTTGCAATCTGACAGATTTAGAGTGTTTTTGCAAAGAAGAGTGGGCAAATCTTGCCAAGTCAAAATGTGCCATGCTGATAGACTCATACCCAAAAAGACTGAGTGCTGTAATAAAATCAAAAGGTGCTTCAACAAAGTATTAGTTTAAGGGTGTGCACACTTATGCAACCATATTATTTTGATTTTATATTTTTTCTTCCCTCTACCTAAAAGATTTCAGTTTGTTTTTCAATTGAGTTGTACAGTTTATAGGTCACATTAAAGGTGGAAAAAGTTCTGAAATGATTATCTTTGTCTCATTTTTTTACATCACAGAAATCTGACATTTTAACAGGGGTGTATACAGTACAGACCAAAAGTTTGGACACACCTTTTCATTCAAAGAGTTTTCTTTATTTTCATGACTATGAAAATTGTAGATTCACACTGAAGGCATCAAAACTATGAATTAACACATGTGGAATTATATACATAACAAACAAGTGTGAAACAACTGAAAATATGTCATATTCTAGGTTCTTCAAAGTAGCCACCTTTTGCTTTGATTACTGCTTTGCACACTCTTGGCATTCTCTTGATGAGCTTCAAGGGGTAGTCCCCTGAAATGGTTTTCACTTCACAGGTGTGCCCTTAATAAGTGGGATTTCTTGCCTTATAAATGTGGTTGGGACCATCAGTTGTGTTGAGGAGAAGTCAGGTGGATACACAGCTGATAGTCCTACTGTTAGAATTTGTATTATGGCAAGAAAAAAGCAGCTAAGTAAAGAAAAACTAGTGGCCATCATTACTTTAAGAAATGAAGGTCAGTCAGTCATCCAAAAATCTGGGAAAACTTTAAAAGTAAGGGCTATTTGACCATGAAGGAGAGTGATGGGGTGCTGCGCCAGATGACCTGGCTTCCACAGTCACCGGACCTGAACCCAATCGAGATGGTTTGGGGTGAGCTGGACCGCAGAGTGAAGGCAAAAGGGCCAACAAGTGCTAAGCATCTCTGGGAACTCCTTCAAGACTGTTGGAAGACTATTTCAGGGGACTACCTCTTGAAGATCATCAAGAGAATGCCAAGAGTGTGCAAAGCAGTAATCAAAGCAAAAGGTGGCTACTTTGAAGAACCTAGAATATTACATACACTCACCTAAAGAATTATTAGGACCACCATACTAATACGGTGTTGGACCCCCTTTTGCCTTCAGAACTGCCTTAATTCTACGTGGCATTGATTCAACAAGGTGCTGATAGCATTCTTTAGAAATGTTGGCCCATATTGATAGGATAGCATCTTGCAGTTGATAGAGATTTGAGGGATGCACGTCCAGGGCACGAAGCTCCCGTTCCACCACATCCCAAAGATGCTCTATCGGGTTGAGATCTGGTGACTGTCGGGGCCATTTTAGTACAGTGAACTCATTGTCATGTTCAAGAAACCAATTTGAAATGATTCGAGCTTTGTGATATGGTGCATTATCCTGCTGGAAGTAGCCATCAGAGGATGGATACATGTTCTCATTCTGTTTACGCCAAATTCGGACTCTACCATTTGAATGTCTCAACAGAAATCGAGACTCATCAGACCAGGCAACATTTTTCCAGTCTTCAACAGTCCAATTTTGGTGAGCTTGTGCAAATTGTAGCCTCTTTTTCCTATTTGTAGTGGAGATGAGTGGTACCCGGTGGGGTCTTCTGCTGTTGTAGCCCATCCGCCTCAAGGTTGTGCGTGTTTTTGCTTCACAAATGCTTTGCTGCATACCTCGGTTGTAACGAGTGGTTATTTCAGTCAACGTTGCTCTTCTATCAGCTTGAATCAGTCGGCCCATTCTCCTCTGACCTCTAGCATCCACAAGGCATTTTTGCCCAAAGGACTGCCGCATACTGGATGGTTTTCCCTTTTCACACCATTCTTTGTAAATCCTAGAAATGGTTGTGCGTGAAAATATCAGTAACTGAGCAGATTGTGAAATACTCAGACCGGCCCGTCTGGCACCAACAACCATGCCACGCTCAAAATTGCTTAAATCACCTTTCTTTCCCATTCTGACATTCAGTTTGGAGTTCAGGAGATTGTCTTGACCAGGACCACCCCCCTAAATGCATTGAAGCAACTGCCATGTGATTGGTTGACTAGATAATTGCATTAATGAGAAATAGAACAGGTGTTCCTAATAATTCTTTAGGTGAGTGTATTTTCAGTTGTTTAACACTTGTTTGTTAGGTATATAATTCCACATGTGTTAATTCATAGTTTTGATGCCTTTATAGTCATGAAAATAAAGAAAACTCTTTGAATGAGAAGGTGTGTCCAAACTTTTGGTCTGTACTGTATATACACTCGCCTAAAGAATTATTAGGAACACCTGTTCTATTTCTCATTAATGCAATTATCTAGTCAACTAATCACATGGCAGTTGCTACAATGCATTTAGGGGTGTGGTCCTGGTCAAGACAATCTCCTGAACTCCAAACTGAATGTCAGAATGGGAAAGAAAGGTGATTTAAGCAATTTTGAGCGTGGCATGGTTGTTGGTGCCAGACGGGCCGGTCTGAGTATTTCACAATCTGCTCAGTTACTGGGATTTTCACGCACAACCATTTCTAGGGTTTACAAAGAATGGTGTGAAAAGGGAAAAACATCCAGTATGCGGCAGTCCTGTGGGCAAAAATGCCTTGTGGATGCTAGAGGTCAGAGGAGAATGGGCCGACTGATTCAAGCTGATAGAAGAGCAAGGTTGACTGAAATAACCACTCGTTACAACTGAGGTATGCAGCAAAGCATTTGTGAAGCCACAACACGCACAACCTTGAGGCAGATGGGCTACAACAGCAGAAGACCCCACAGGGTACCACTCATCTCCACTACAAATAGGAAAAAGAGGCTACAATTTGCACGAGCTCACCAAAATTGGACTGTTGAAGACTGGAAAAATGTTGCCTGGTCTGATGAGTCTCGATTTCTGTTGAGACATTCAAATGGTAGAGTCCAAATTTGGCATAAACAGAATGAGAACATGTATCCATCCTCTGATTGCTACTGTAATGACCGGCGTCACGCACAGGGTGGGAAAAGGGAAAGCCCTGCCCAAGGGAGAGGGAAAGGTGGTGACCCCTGACTCACCTTGCGGCTGGCACCTGACGTCCCTAGACGGGTTCCTCACCCGTGCGGCGATCACGTGCCTAAACCCTGGCTTTCCCTAGAATGAGCCCTAGATAGTGAACGGGCCGGTGGGATCGCTAGTCCGCACCACTGACACTAAGAGGGAAACACCAGGGAGAGGACTGACAATACAGACAAACACATACACCCAGGTGGGCGACCACAGCAGACCACAAAGGTCCAACAGGGATCCGGAGGGTAACGTTCTGGACCAACAACCAGAGAACGCAGACACACAGCTCCAGAGGGTCAGTATAGAAGTCCAGGCAGGAAGCTCTATATCTGGCAACCAGAGAAGTGTGAGAGGGGAATATAAGGAGGTTGGGAGTGCTGGACAAGGAACAGCTGAGGAGAAGGAGCTACAGATCCCTGAGTGAGCCAAAAAGGGTTTCAAAGCAAACCCAGAAAGCTACCATAAGGAAACAGCCCTATCTTACATAGAGCGCGCAGCCAACCACTGTGACTTCCTGACCCCGGGTATAACGGAGTCAGGCGTGGGTCTTGACACCCTCGTGACAGTACCTTCCTCTCTACGAGGGGCCTCCGGACACTCAGGACTAGGTCTCTCAGGATGAGAGGCATGAAAAGCCCGAACTAGCCTGTCGGCGTTTACCTCAGACGCAGGAACCCACATTCTTTCCTCGGGACCGTAACCTCTCCAATGCACCAGATACTGAAGAGAGCGACGGACCCGACGAGAATTAACAATTTTGGATATCTGAAACTCTAGATTACCATCCACAACAACAGGAGGGGGTGGCAGCGGTGACGGTTCTAGAGGTGGAACATATTTTTTGAGTAAGGACTTATGAAAGACGTTATGGATTTTAAAAGTCTGAGGTAGCTCCAGGCGAAAAGCTACGGGGTTGATGATGGCTACAATTTTGTAAGGGCCAATGAACCTAGGACCCAGTTTCCAAGAGGGAACCTTTAATTTAATATTCCTAGTAGACAACCACACATAGTCATTCACTCCTAGGTCCGGACCTGGCGACCGTCTCTTATCAGCCATGCATTTGTATTTACCTCCCATATTTTTCAAGTTAGCTTGCACCTTCTGCCATACCGATGAAAGAGATGACGAAAACCGTTCCTCTTCGGGAACCCCAGAAAACCCCCCCTCATTGAAAGTACAGAATTGGGGATGAAAACCATATGCACCAAGAAATGGTGACTTGCCAGTGGATTCCTGACGATTATTTATGGCAAACTCAGCTAACGGTAAATATGATGACCACAACTCTTGGTTTTCAGACACAAAACATCTTCGATATGTCTCCAGGTTTTGGTTGGTACGCTCAGTCTGTCCATTCGACTGAGGATGGAAAGCTGAGGAAAAGGACAAGTGTACCCCCAAACGGGAACAAAAAGCTTTCCAAAATTTAGAAATAAACTGGGTACCCCGATCCGAAACAACATCGGAAGGGACCCCGTGAAGCTTCACGATTTCACTGACGAATACCTGAGCAAGAGTCTTAGCATTAGGTAGTGCGGGTAACGCAATGAAGTGTACCATCTTGCTAAACCTGTCCACTACTACCAAAATAACTGTTTTACCCGCAGACAAAGGTAAGTCAGTGATAAAATCCATTGACAGATGTGTCCATGGTCTATTGGGAATGACGAGTGGTAATAGAGACCCTGCAGGACGTGTATGTGAAACTTTTGCGCGCGCACAGGTAGAACAAGAAGACACAAAATCCAATACATCCTGACGCAACCTTGGCCACCAAAAACGACGAGACAATAGCTCCAAGGTTGCTTTACTACCCGGGTGCCCAGCAAGTGCCGAATTATGATGTTCCTTTAATAGTTCGAAACGCAGGGTCAACGGTACAGACAATTTCTCTGAGAGGCAAGAGACCGGGGCGTCCCCCTGGGCCTCTAACACCTTCCCCTCCAGAGCAGAGTGTACCGCAGAAACAACCACTCCTCTTTGAAGAATGGGTACCGGATCACTCACATTACCCCCTCCAGGGAAACAACGAGTGCATCAGCCTTGGTATTCTTTGCCCCAGGACGATAGGTAATAACAAAGTTAAACCTGGTAAAAAATAGCGACCACCTAGCTTGTCTAGGGGTGAGACGCTTAGCTGATTCGAGGTACAGAAGATTTTTGTGGTCCGTAATCACAGTGACGGGGTGGACTGCCCCCTCTAAAAAGTGACGCCATTCTTCAAACGCTAGTTTAATAGCTAATAGTTCTCTTGCCAATATCGTAGTTCTTTTCTGCTGTAGATAGTTTTTTTAGAAAAGAAAGCACAAGGACGCCATTTGCCAGGAGACAGACCCTGAGACAGCACTGCCCCCACTCTGACGCATCGACTTCAACAATAAAAGGCTAAGAGACATCAGGTTGGACTAGTACAGGTGCCGAGGTAAACCTCTCTTTTAGAGAGGAAAAAGCAACTTTAGCGGCGTCAGACCATTTAGAAAAATCAGTCCCCTTCCTAGTCATGTCAGTAAGGGGTTTTACAATAACTGAATAATTTTTAATGAATTTCCTATAGAAATTTGCGAAGCCCAAGAACCGTTGCAGAGCTTTGAGGTTCTCAGGAAGATCCCAATCTAAAATTGCCTGGACCTTCCTAGGATCCATACGGAAACCTGACGCAGATAAAAAATAACCTAGGAATTGTATTTCCTGAACGGCGAAGACACATTTTTCAATTTTAGCATATAATTAATTTGTCCGTAGGACCTGCAGTACTTGTCTGACATGCACCTCATGTGTTCTCAGATCAGACGAATAAATTAAAATATCATCTAGGTATATTACCACAAACCTGCCAATTAGATGAGTAAAAATGTCATTAACAAAATGTTGAAAGACGGCAGGAGCATTGGTCTGACCGAAAGGCATAATTAGATTTTCATAATGCCCCTCAGGGGTGTTAAAAGCTGTCTTCCACTCATCCCCCTCCTTGATACGAATCAGATTGTAGGCCCCCCTAAGATCAAGTTTGGAGAACCACCTAGCACCCGCAATCTGGTTAAACAGGTCAGGAATGAGAGGAAGAGGGTATGGGTCTCGGATGGTTATCCGATTTAATTCGCGAAAATCTAGGCAAGGACGCAGGCCCCCATCTTTCTTTTTAACGAAGAAAAACCCTGCAGCCACGGGTGAAGAAGAGGGTCTGATGTGTCCTTTAGCCAAGCTCTCGGAGATATAATCCTTCATGGCTTGTCTCTCTGGACCCGAAAGATTATATAACCTGGTCTTGGGTAATTTTGCGCCGGGAATAAGGTTAACCGGGCAATCGTAAGGACGGTGAGGTGGTAACTTCTGACAACCCTTTTCAGAAAAAACGTCCTCAAAGTCCGAAATAAATGTAGGTAAGGTATCTATGGAGGCGACTAAGCAATTGCTATTTAAGCAATTTTCTCTGCAATGCTTATTCCACTCAGATTTCTCCCTGGCCTGCCAATCCACCACTGGATTGTGCGCTACCAACCAGGGAAGGCCCAGCACTACCGGAGTTGGAAGCCCCTCCAGAACATAACATGAAAGCATCTCGTTATGGTGGTCCCCTACCCGAAGGTGTAAATTATGAACAATGTGTGTGAGGTTTCTCTGAGACAGAGGAGCAGAATCAATAGCGAATATGGGAATAGGTCTCTGTAGCGTACAGAGAGACAAACCCATAGTGCGGGCAAAATGGGCATCTATCAAATTTACCCCTGCTCCACTGTCTAGAAAGAAAGAAATAGTCTCCGTCTTAACACCAAAAACAATAACTGCTGGCAACACAAATTGCGATGTACGTATGGAGGAAACATATACCCCCCCGGCTGACATCCTCCACACAGCCTGGGGTTAGTAGTTTTCCGACGGTCTTTTGTTTCTGAGGAAAGAAGGACAGACATTAATGAAATGACCTCTCTCCCCACAAAAAAAAACAAACCCCACGCCTACGGCGAGCCTCAGGAGGACGGACCTGACGAGTAGTTCCTCCAAGCTGCATAGGCTCGTCTAAGTCTGTACAGACTAACTGCTGCTTGGGAGGGGTTACCAATTGCTCTGGTTTTTTCAACCTGTCCCTAAGGCGTCTATCTATTCGGATAGAAAGGGACATAACCGCATCAAGGGAAAAGGGGGTCTCATATAATGCAAGCGCATCCTTAACCCTTTCGGATAACCCAGAGCAGAACTGACTCCTGAGAGCCGGGTCGTTCCATTGGGTATCCGTAGCTGTAGAATGTGCTCTGTTTTACGGGTGCCTTAAATTACTGAAGAACAACTGTATCTTAAGTCAGTATTGGATTTATTTACAAATAGGGATATACCTACATTCTAAATATAATTAAGGGAATGGGAGAGGGGGTTGGAGGGGGTCAACATCCTTGAGCTAGCTACACCATTCTCTCTCTCAGTCACACATGCCATGGGCTTTTCTCTGTACTCAGAACACTCCTCTCCAGCAGGTCTCAGCGAATCACATTCTTCATTGTAGAGTTCAGGAAGACTTGTCTTGTCCCAGAGGTCACCATTGTTCCTATTTGTAAGCTAGGTTATTGCAGGTAATTACACAGGAAGAAAGTTATATCATATACCCCTGCCATATCCCAGCATGTATGTCCTTGCTGACACAGGTGTGGGCAGTAAATACCAGCAGGGGGTCGGGCTTTCCCCAGGATGCGACAGTCCTGGCAGATCTTGCTTTCATCAGTGTCCTGCCCCAAGAACCCTTTGATGGTCCTCATTTGCATATCAAGCAGACCAGGGCGGATTCAGTTCCAGATATCAAGGAACATCTTTGCATCAACGCTGTATCATAGATGTCAATTTTATCGGTTCTAACATTCCCTGGTCTTGTGCCTATTGGCACACACAATCAAAAAATAAACCACAGAAACTTGATATCTGCATTACTCCAGTCCTGCGAACTTTCCGGCATTGCGGCCTTTCTTCGGAAACAGTTTCTTCGTCAACATGGGCAGGCATAGACAGAACAGGAACCCATTCATTTAACAGTCACACACTA